>NC_143058.1:76567500-76902857 GCF_052426305.1 Pelodiscus sinensis
GGGGCAGGGAAGAGGGGGCAGGGTGCTGGGAGGGCAGAGGGCAGGGTTCTGCAGCAGGGGACAAGGTGCCAGTGGGGACAGAGTTCGAGGACTGGGGACGGGAATAGGGACCGAGTTCTGTAGCTGGGGACAGGAGAGTGGGGACAGGGGAATGGGGACAGCATTCAGGGAGTGGGGACGGAAGTGGGGACAGCGTTCTGTGGCTGGGGAGTGGGGTCTGGGGAGTGAGGAGTGGGGTGCCAGTGAAGGCAGAGAGTCCCCTGCATCTGCCTCCTCCCAGGATTTCCCCCCCCCCCCGAGGGAAACCAGCACGTACCTGCCCTAGGGCCGACCCTATAGGGAAGCCCCGCGCGCGCTTGCCCCGGCGCAGGGAAGCCCCGCGTGTGCCTGCCCTGGGGCCGACCCTCCTGCATGTGCCAGGAAACCCCACGCGCGCCTCCCCCGGGGCTGACTCACCCCTCCTGTGCGGTGCAGGAAGCTGATGCTCCCTCCCGCAGTACACCCGGCAGAGCAGCTAGCGCACTTCTGGAATCGCCGGAAGTGGTGCTAAGCTGCGGGAATTCTGTCCATCCGCGGGAAGCCTCCATTTTCACTTGAGGTAGGTAGTGGGGCTTCTCGGGGGTGGGAGGGAAATGGGGGTGGGGCGGACAGGACGCCTCGTGATCGACCTGTTGGTGACCACGGTTCTAGGATCTAGGAATCAGTGGGTTGAGATTGCCCTGAAGGTGGAGGTTGCCTGCATGTGTGTGAAGTTACGCTTTGGGAATATACCCATGCCCTGATTCCTCTTCCTCCTCCTCCTCCTCTGACCTGAAAGGGCCTACAGCCTGTGTTTGCTCCCTGGAGGGGCAAGGCTGGTGTCAGAACGGGATATTGGTCTGGGAAGGGGCACTAAATACCTGTTAATTCCTGGGTAAGGTTCAGCCGGTGAGCATGAGATCTCTGAGAGTTTTTCCCTTGGTGCAGATTATTTTAATTGTTTTCTTTTTTGTCTTTTTTTGGGGGTGGGAGCATATCTGTTCAGTCCCATATTTCTTTTTCTTTTTTTGAGCTGTGTCCAGCCACCTTAGGATACATCTATACTAGCTCCCTAGATTGATCCCGCGCTTGATTTGCATGTTCCCGGCCGGTTGCCATTTTAGAAATTGACTAGCCCGAAGTAACTGCCTGGGTCTACACGCAGCAGTGAAACGGGATTCCAATTTAAAGCCCTAACTCGAATTAGCTGGTATTCCTCCTGCAATGAGGTTTAGCAGCAAATTCGAATTAGGGGCTTTAAATCGGATATTTAAATCCCGGGCTTGATTTGCAATTCCGGTTGCCCTCATTAGCCTCCCTAGATTGATCTGGGGGCTAGTGTAGATGTACCCTATGGTATAACTAAGCCTTTACACCCATCATGAAAGAAATAATTTGTTATAATTGAAGCCTGCAAAGGTCTTTCTCTCTCTCTGCACTGAAGAAGCTCCTTAGTTTGGAAAGTACTTCAAAACAAAGAAAATTGGAGGGCTTTGGTTATTTTCTCCTCCCGTGTGTTAGTCACAGCCAGGATATTAGTGCGTGTAGGGTGGGTGCTTCCTAAAATAAAGCTTGGAAAAATCCGGCCACTCTCTGCGCTGCCCTTCAGACGCAAGGGTGCAGCAATAAAGCCAGGAGTAAAAGGGGAAAGTGAAAGAGAGACGCTCTGATTAAGAGCAGCCAAACTATTTGGAAATAATTGTAATAGCCTGTCTGCTCGCCATTTCTTCCTTTCAGCACTACGAGTGCAGCTGCTGTTTTCCTACTGCTGCTCTTCAGTCCCATGCAGTGGGATTGGGTATCTGCTATCTGAACCGGGAAGCAGCATCCAGTTTGAAAAGAGCATGCTGCTTCTGTGAAAGGTTGCCATTCTGTCACATTGCATTGCATAAGCCATGCAGCCATGCACGTGCCAAGTTTTATTTTTGCTCTCAGGAGAGACTTGAACCAGCCTCCCATAGATGAGAAATGATTATTCCCCATACGCCACAGTCACGTGGCTGTTCTGCCCAGTCCTTTGTAATTGCCATTTCTCTGTTCACTATGTACTGTTTGCTTGGAACACCCAGCTCGGTAGCTTCAGTGTTGCTTGAATTACTGCATTCTACGGCCACCTTTTCCAGTGACACATCCCGTCCCCAGCTCTGTTTCTCTTTGGACTATTAAAAGCCCCCTCCAGCGATGGTCTTCTGAAATCTCCCATCCATCGCTCTGCTGAACTAATGGTGCTGAAGGATTAGATTGAGCAGAACTGCCTTTGAATTCCAAGTCTTTTCTGTATAAACAGGGCCAAACCATCACATAGGCTCCCATTACAAACAAAAGAACCTCTCATTTGAGTTGTAACAGCTTGACCAAGTCAACATTATCTAAAAATATACATACATAAGAAACAGCCCAGCATTGTTTTTTTCTGTCGACTTTTTCTGAACGTGAAATACAGTTGATTTGTGAATAATCCAATGGATTTGCTATCTCTGACTGTGATGATTTCACATACAGTATTGGCTTTAACAAGAATACTTGTAGCCCCCTCTGGTGGTATCATGCCATACAAGACAAATATCTCAGGAGAGTCTGGTCCTTGCGAGAGGTGGCTGGCTGTTCAAAGAGATGACGAGCAGAATGAAACCAAGGATAGGCCTGAACCACAGAGTTTGGACTTTCCCACAGTTTGGATCTAAAGATGTGGCCTCATCTTGAATGAAAACTGTTCTCAGAAAAGGGTACGGTGTAACGAACTATGGGAAATTCATGCAGATTTCCATGAGATGAGGTGGACAGAGTATAAAGGGACAGTGCCACCAGTCTTGTGCTGACCTGACCATCATTTAATTCACTTACACATGTCTCATAGTTTATTTTAAAGTTGGTCTACCCATCCTGGAAAATATCAGTTTCCCCCAAGGAGAGTAGCAGCATTGACAGATTGCCAAATGCTCTGCTGCTGATTTTTTGTATTCCAGTAGCACCTAGAGTTCTCAACGAAGATCAGGACACCATTAAACTAGACTGTACCACCTCCACAGAGAGGACAGTCTAATAGGCTAGATAAATAAAGGATGGGAGGGGAAAGAGAAGTAAAGTGTCTTGACCCGGGTTATATAGTTGTTCAGTTACGGAGTCAAGAGTAGAATCCATTACTCATGACTCCTGGATCAACCAAAACACTTCTCCCTTGCCCATGAGAACAACCATGCTTTTGTGTGATCCATTGCAGCTGTGGGTGTTCTGATGTGGGATGAGATTCCGTCAGGCACATCAAGCCAGAGTTATTAGCCTGCAGGGTCCTGTTGTAGTTGCATAAGTCTCTCTTGATATTTCTAGCAAGCTAGGCACTGAAACAAGCAAACAAAAATATTCTGCTTCCTTAGCAAGCAGGTTGAGTCCTATAGATTTTAATATCCTGCATGGTCACAGGCAGAGAGTCAGTGCAAAGTGGGTGTGAGCGCCTACAATCCAAACCACAGCTAACAACTATAATTTTAGGCCCACGTGTCCTTGACCATATCTCTTCACACAAGAACATAACATTGCAAGAAGCCTTCCTTCCATCAGCAGAGGTTAAAGAGCAGACAAGTTAACAATTATAGGTGGCTAATTAGTAAATGTTTGAAAAATGTGCATAATTAAATCAATAGTAAACATTTTAGAAACAAAGCTATTTCTTTCTGAATTGAGAAAATCCCTAGAAAATAGAAATGCGTGAATAGTGTTAGAGAAAGATGTGTTTTGTGGAGATGTAGTGCAGTGGGAGGAGTTCAATTTTAACTGGGAAAGGAAGGGAAATCATAGCGGAAACATTTGTGAAGGCATTTGGTTCTTGTAGATTTATGGGTTGGACAGGTAGAAACAGTGTTTTGAGCTAGGGCAGTTCAAACCTCACCAGTGTCTACAATGGAATATGTAGCAAAACTGGGACATATTGTAACTGAACTTTGCCACAATCCCAATCCCCTTTAATAATTCCTAGATAGGTAGGTGCATTTGCCAAAATTTCAACAGCAAGCGAACCAACCCTGTTGGCATTTAACATTCCATTCGTCTTCAGAGTTAACGCCTGTTGAAATGAATGGGACACTTCATCTTGCTCTTCAAATTCTGTTGTGGACTGTTGACTATCTATAGACATATGCAGCCAGCTTTGGGCCAATTTTTGCTTGTGTTCTCAGTCGTGCATCCTTAAGTGATTGTTTGAATTCTTCAGACACCAGTGGGGCAGAAGAAATGCTGCGATGGTTTATTATCCCACCATGCTGCTTTACCCAGCCTGCTGGGGATGCAGGAAGGTCAGATTTGGTATCCCTGTTAGAACTGTTAGAAATTAAGGTCCTGATTGTGGCCTTAGACAATGGCCCTGAGAGCCTCAGAGACATACTTCTAAGTCACGGTCCTTCCCTTGTTTATCTCTTGCTCTCAGGGATAGTGATTTACTGCTAGGCGATCCTGTCAGTACATTACTACTTACCCTGTTCTGGCTCAGCATCTCTGGGTAGAGAAGAAGGGAACAGAGCCAAGGCACTATTCACCTATTGCAGGGAGAGGTAAGCAAATGAGTAGCTTTACTTACTTCTGGATCTGGGTCTGGACCCAAGATCCAGACAGTCCAGTGGAGGCATAAGGGAAATTTCTTCCAGTCACTCTCTATCCTTACCATATTTCTTCTGTACTTTCTCTTGTATCCTGTATTGATCACACTTAATGAAAATCCAATGTAAAAGTAATAAAGCAATCTAATTAAAACAAATGGACAATAACCACAAAGAGTGAAATACTCGTGCCTAGGGGTCAGGATACCTGGGTTCTGTTTGTGGCAATGCTCCAGACTTGCTGTGAAGCCTTAGGAGTATCACCCATCTCTTCTTTTTGTGTCAGTTTCTCCTTCTATAAAATGGGGATAATAATGCTTCTGTGTCTCAGAGCGCTGTTATGAGGATTAATTAATTATTATTTGTAGAGCTCTTTTGTGCCATAAGTATAAAAAAATCTTCTTTAAGGGCCTGATCCCTGAGAACATAAGAACGACCATACTGGGTCAGACCAAAGGTCCATCTAGCCCAGTATCCTCTCTGCCGACAGTGGCCAATACCAGATACCCCAGAGAGAGGGATCACAATAGATAATCCTCATTTGATCCCTCCCCTGTCACCCACCTCCAGAGAAACAGAGGCTAGGGACCCCATTCCTGCCTATCCTGGCTAATAGCCATTGATGGACCTAACCTCCATGAATCTATCTAGCACTTTTTTGAACCTTATTAAAGTTCTATCCTTCACTGCATCCTCTGGCAAGGAGTTCCATAGGTTGACTGTGCATTGAGTGAAGAAAAACTTCCTTTTGTTTGTTTTAAGCCTGCTGCCTATTCATTTCATTTGGTAACCCCTTCTTCTTTTATTGTGGGAATAAGTAAATAACTTTTCCTTAATCACTTTTTCCACACCAGTCATGATTTTATAGACCTCTATCATATCCTCCCTTAGTTTCCTCTTTTCTAAGCTGATAAGTCCAAGTCTTTTTAATTTCTCTTCATTTGGGACCTGTTCCAAACCCCTAATCATTTCTGTTGCCCTTTTCTGAACCTTTTCCAATGCCAATATATCTTTTTTGAGATGAGGTGACCACATCTGTATGCAGTATTCAAGATGTGGGCGTACCATGGTTTTATAAAGGCAATAAGATATTTTCGGTCTTATTCTCTATCCCTTTTTTAATGACTGCTAACATTCTATTTGCTTTTTTGACTGCCACTGCACACTGAATGGATGTTTCCAGAGAACTATCCACTATGACTCCAAGATCTCTCTCTTGAGTTGTTGTAGCCAAATTAGTCCCCAACATATTGGCTGTGTCTACATTGGCACCCTTTTCCAGAAAAGGGATGCTAATGAGACAAGTCGGAATTGCAAATGCCGCGGGGGATTTAAATATCCCCCGCGGCATTTGCATGAACATGGCTGCCGCTTTTTTCCGGCTCGGGGCTTTGCCGGAGAAAAGTGCCAGTCTAGATGGGGATCTTTCAGAAAATAAAGCCTTTTCTGGAAGGTCCCTTATTCCTGATTTTAAGAGGAATAAGGGATCTTCCAGAAAAGGCTTTATTTTCCGAAAGATCCCGTCTAGACTGGCGCTTTTCTCCGGCAAAGCCCCGAGCCGGAAAAATGCGGCAGCCATGTTCATGCAAATGCCGCGGGGGATATTTAAATCCCCCGTGGCATTTGCAATTCCGACTTGTCTCATTAGCATCCCTTTTCCGGAAAAGGGTGCCAATGTAGACACAGCCATTGTGTATATATAGTTGGGATTATGTTTTCCAATGTGCATTACTTTACATTTATCAACATTAAATTTAATTTGCCATTTTGTTGCCCAATCACTTACTTTGGTGAGATCTTTTTGAAGCTCTTCACAGTGTGCTTTGGTCTTAACTATCTTGAGCAGTTTGGTATCATCTGCAAATTTTGCCACCTCACTGTTTACCCCTTTCTCCAGATCATTTATAAATAAGTTGAATAGGATGGGTCCCACGACAGACCCTTGGGGGACCCCACTAATTACCTCTCTCCACTCAGAAAACTTACCATTTATTCCTACCCTTTGTTTCCTGTCTTTTAACCAGTTAACAATCCACGAAAGGACCTTCCCTTTTATCCTATGACAACTTACTTTACTTAAGAGCCTTTGGTGATGGACCTTGTCAAAAGCTTTCTGGAAATTAAGTATTCTACATCCACTGGATCCCCCTTGTCCACATATTTGTTGACCTCCTCAAAGAATTCTAGTAGAGTAGTAAGGCATGATTTCCCTTTACAGAAATCATGTTGACTTTCCCCCAACGAATTATATTCATCCAAATCCTACTGCTATCACTAGAAGCTTTTCCACGGACTTTTAGGGTCATTCAGTCTGTCCTTTAGAGAGATTCCAAGTATTTTTGCTGTATGTAATTTATTTATGTGATTTGGACATTAATTTATGTATGAGAGAAAGGAGGGACCTTCAGTTAACATCCAGGACTGGAAGTTAGGAGATCAAGATTCTGTTTCTGCCTCCATGATTGGCTTACTGCATTCCCCTTGGGCAGATCATGTAGGGCGGTTCAGTTTCCCCGTTGTAAAAGAGAAGACAATATTTAGCTCGTAGCTTGCTCTAAGCATAAAAACCCAAAAGCTGGAATTCCTGCTGAGGGAATCCATGGGAATCCATGTCAGAATGTCATACAACCTCAGGTGGAAGTGCTAGGCACCCAATGAAGTGCTCAGATATGAACAGAGGCCAAGAAGTCTTCTTCTGATCAGGCATGACTTTCACCAACATGTGTGAAATCTGCAATAAGCATAGGCAGCAGAATGCCATAGACTCACTGGGCCCTGAGGAGAATTTTGATTTTCCTTGATCCAAGATCAGCACAGATCTATTTGTTTAAATGGGAGAAATTATCTCTTAGGAGGAGACCAGCACTCAAGAGTATTTGAAATGCCAGCTGCTACACAGCACTTTGAGTAGCCATGTAGTAACACACGGAGTGTAAATCAGTCTGTGTGCCATGCGATTCCAGATGAGCTAATAACAGATATTGCCTACAGTATGTGATTAGCTTATTTTAGATAAACTGACATATTAGTTGGAGCACTCTGTGTCAGGCCCTCGCTATGCCGGGTTAGTAGAAAAATCATTACAAATAGCAAAGAACTTTTTTTCTTTAAAGAGAAAAGCCCTTTGCAGTTCCTGGGATCCACATGAAACGGTGTTGAACTATTGCAACTCAGGCAGCAGTGAAAGTAACTTAGCATTTCTTACAGGTACTTTCCTATTGCAACTCGGGTCCCTGCCAGCTCTTTAAATAACTCCCTTGCTGACTTTTGCCGCAGCTCAGCCAGTTCTTGCTGGAGCTGTGCACCAGGGTACACCTACATACATTCATTTCTGAACTCAGGACTTTTATATTTTAATGGAAAAAGTAATTTTCAGATGAAGGTTGCCAATATCTAATTAGCTTCTAAATCTAAAGCCAATTAATCCTGAAGTAGTGAGGAAACTCTCAGAACAAACCCCTAAACCAAGGGTGTCAGTTACCTCTCTCTTGGAATGCGGGACAGGATGTTAGGGCACATCTACACAGCAGCATTATTTCGAAATAACAAAATGTGCATCTACGTAGCAAGCCATTATTTCAAAATAATGTCGAGATGGAGGACTTCTTACTCTGACTTCTGTAACCCTCATTTCACAAGGAGTAAGGGAAGCCAAAGGAAGTGCGTTCTTCCTTCAACTTCCTGCTCTGTAGACAGCGCCAAAATCCAAAATAAGCTCTTTTGACTTTAGCTACACAATTGACATAGCTGAAAGCTGTGTAGCTTAATTCGACTTTTGCCCTGTGGTGTAGATGTGCCCTTAGAGTGCAATCAGAGAGTGACTGAGCAACTTGTCTTCTGCACCAAATTATATGTCAATCCTACAGAAGAAACAGAAGATCCGCAAATAAAAGCAAGGAACAAAGTGACTCTTTCCTGCGGACATTCAGAATTCCCCTTTGCTGATTCAAGGAGCACAGTCCCACTTAGTTCAGTCACTGATTGTAAGAAATGCAGGCTGCATTTCCCAGACCTTGCTAGGTGCTTTCTCAAGACATTGTAGAAGGAACTTCTAAGAGAACAAGAAAAGGCCAATGGACTGGAAATTCAGAGCGAATAGTTATTGACAGACATCCAGTAAGAGCTAAAATGTCAGGGGGTTCAGGGTATCTACTCTGACATCTTTCCAAGGACCACTGTTTGATTTTGCATACTAATGTAATGTTTTATTCCATGTTTATTAAAATGAAAGAGGAAGCTATATCAGTAGCCCCAGGAGTTGGGATACTGGCCCTGACATTTGACAAGCAGGTGGCTAGCGGCAGGAAATAAATACTGGTCCCTTATCAGCATGCTCGTGTGTCACATAATTATTGGAGGCAAGAACCAACTAGTATTATGCGTTTTTCTGTAACTTGCTTAAAGTTATGTTGCCCCATTTTCTCTCTCTCTCAAACGTTTTTCCTGCCGCGCGACAATGACATCATCAGGCTCTGGGGTTGGGGAGGATAGCAAGCAGTGCGTGCAGCCCCCTAGTATTTCTTAATATTTCATTTGTTATTGTTGTTTTGATTTCTTTGATTTTCCTACCATGCACCTTCCAGTTTCAGGCAAGTGGTCAAGGAGTGAGACCTCTTTCTGTCTCTTTAAGTATGGCAACTTGGAATATTCCTGCCCGCCCATGTTCCCTCCTTCTTCTCTCTTTTCATCTGGATTCTGGAGCTGTGAGGGCTATAGTAATAGAGTGTCAGAGGACGTAATTGATTCCTCACACACGGAGAGAATTCTCTTGCCTTTAGTGTCAATGGAGCTGAACCAAAGCCTTGGAGGGTGAGAAAGGCGTGCAAATACTCCCTGGATGAGCTTTCAGGGCAAAACAGACTCGTGTGTGTGTGTGTGTGTGTGTGTGTGTGTGTGTGTGTGTGTGAGAGGGGTCGGGGGGAAACTGAGACTTAGTCTACACTTGCAATTAAACGTCATTCACCATTCACATGTGCTTAAAAAAATACCCCCCCCCCCAAAGTTTTGCTGTAACTAGTACAAGTGTAAAGGCCACTTTGTTGGCAGAAGCTCTTTCCTGTAGACAAAGTGAAAGCAGCTCCTGGGAACCAGAAGTATTTTGTCAGCAAAAGTGCTGACAAACAGCATTTATACATGCTAGCTTTATTCGACACAGTATTTAAGTGACACAGCTGGGTTGTGTAGTGTAGCTATAGCCTGAGTGAGGGTACATCTAGACTACATCTGTTTGTTGGAAAAAGCTACGCAAAATGGAAAGAAAATATTTCTGAACAAAGAAGTCGCAGGGCATTGTTTGTGGGGGAAATGGGGAAATTTCAGTTGCCTGGATGGGTAGATTATAGTCATCCCACTTCCAAATGGTCCCTCTGTAAGAGGAAGTATTTTGATCTACTTCACATTCCCACACACTGCCCCTGCTTTTGTCCAAGTTTGTTCCTCTCTGTCCTTGCTTACTTTAGACTGTTTTAACAGTGAGAAGTCCTGTGGCACCTTAAAGACTAACACATTTATTTGGGCACAAGCTTTCATGGGCCAAATCCCACTTCATCATCTGACTCTATTCCATAGCTCCTAGGTGAGTAATCAGGCCCCCATCTATGGAGGAGACATGACATCAACTCAGTCTGTCTCTGAGCTTCTGCCTTGTACTTTTCTTCAGTGAACCTTCTGCTACTTATTATTATCTCTTATTTATTCTATTTCTTCTGCTAGTGAGCAAGCGCCAGTGAGTGGTGACAGTAAAATGAAATAGGAAACAAAGTCCAATTTTCTCCACAGATGGATTGTAGCAGAAGCAGGGAGGTGCAAATGTAGTTTCTCAAGTGTCTGTGTGTCAGGATGGGCTGTGAGTTGTTTCAATTCTATTACAATATTAACAAAGAAGAACAATGTGGAAGCTGGGGGTGATCCTTGAAGTATTTAATCTGCTTTATTCCTGTTTTCATTCTGGTTTCTTGTTTCTGGAATACTAAAGACTTTTGGCAACGAACAAGCCCCAGAGCTAAAGTTAGAAAGGTGGGGAATTTATAGAGATGGCTTTAGAGACAGAAATAAAATTAAACAGCCATATGTAGTCCCGAATAACAGCCTGCAGAAAACCTCTAATGTGCACATTAGCACATCTTATTTTCTTACATAATGAACAGTTTCCCGGCTATGTCCCAGATGCCAGCTCTTCTCTCCTCCAAGGCCGCTCGGTTGAGATCTGCCACAGGAACGCAGCCTGAAGAAGAGATCGTAAAAGATGTGGGGGCTGTATTCAGAGTTCATTTTGGTGGGAGGCAGTGGATGGGAGGCAGGAACTAAATTCTCATCTGTGTCTAAACTGGCCAAAGAAGCAGTTTTAAAATCTTTGATTCTCCTTTCTATGTGGTATGTTTGGCTGGATTTCACATAATGTACCATAATAGCTAGAAGAAGCTCTACCTCAGCACTACTATCATGGCAGTGAAAAACCCAAAGATTATGAATAGAAGTTATTTGTGGCTTCCTTGTAGTTATTTGAGGCCGTTTGGAAGCAGTTTTCCAGTGTGTTTTGGGTTATTCTCTCTCTCTCTCTCTTTCCCACCTGACTGAATGGCTAGTTTTTCTTATTGATTTCTCAGAAATTCTGGTTATGTAGGTTAGGACGATTTGAGAGAATAGCCCAAAATAGAGTGGAAGAATTGAGTTCACAAAACCCTGTTGCAGGGTTTGACTCACTACCACGGTGCCTCCTGTCAGTTATGCTGGGAGTTAACTCTATCGACCCCCCCCCCCCGCTCCTCTCCACACACTCGCTCCTAGCAGTGTTTCGCTACCATCGCTTCCACTCTATTCCCTGTCTGCACCTGCATGGATCCCAACTTGTGCCATCTACCTTGGGGCACATCCCTCCGCCTGAACCTCAGCACCATTGCCTGTCCCCTCTCCTGGCGGAGCAGCAACCCCTGGTCTTGTCATCTGCCTCAGGTGCCTGCTGCAGCCCTCAGTCTAGCCACTCACTCCAGCCTCTTGCTGCCCCTCCTCCAGCTCTTTAACTCCACCAGCTTCCCTGGGCCACTTCTCCGTAGTCCCAGCATCTTTGGCTCCCATCCCAAACACTCTTCTCCCAGGGCTTCGAGCCTGCCAGACAGCCTCCTAGGTCTGCAGCTCCTTACAGAAGTCTTACTTCTTCCCAGGGCTGCCCTTTTATCAGGGTCAGCTGTGCCCTAATTATCTTCAGCCCCATTTGGTGGCTGCCTGCCACTCAGACTCCTGCGGTTGGTTTTAACTCTTGTAGGGCTAGTGTCCTAACAGAAACCCCATAATACCATGCCTGCACCACACAGCCTTAGGCCTGATTCCCCTCTCACTTACCCCAGTTTCAAACCATTGTAACCCCATTGACTCTGAGTCCGTTCTGATTTGTACATAAGATAAGGGTCAGGCCCTTTGGGCTTTCCTACTCCACGGCCCTGCGATGAGAGCCAAGTGGGCATAAAACATCAATAACTTCTGAATTAGTAGCGTTCTGCGCCCATTTTGCACTGCATGAATGAGTACACAAGCTGCAGATTAGAATCATACCTTTTATGGCCACACACCAATTTATGGGCACCCATGTAAATTAGGAGTGATTTCACATAAATTGTTGAATTATAGCTATATAAAACCAATGTAAGTCAAATCTATTTACTATATTTATAATTAATGGCTATAGACAAAATCTCATCGGCAGCAAATATAAGATTATAATTCTTTGCTATGATGTCATCAGAAAGATTGCTTTCCAGACTCTGACATCATGATCATAAAATGTGCCACTTAAAAATCTCCTACACTTTTTGCAAAGTGTTTGACTTGTGTTATTTGTATGCTGCTGTTTCTTAAGACACCATAAAAGTTACTGGGGACTTTTCTCATGCTTCCAAAATGCTCTATTTGATTTGAAGGCAGTTTATGGAAAAGCATAATGTTGGGTGGTGACATCAGAGCAACTGATGGAGCCAGCCAGCATACAGTTGACATTAATTCTGCCTGCCGCTAAACATCAGTGTTAGATTGAGCTGCTGGGTCACTTACCTTTCTCCACCTAACATTGAGCTGCTCTATAACCACCTTTTGTCAAACTGCTGAGTCTCAGCTGTGACGTCATTGCCATGAAATAGGATATTCTTAAAGCATATTTAAAAACACCAACTGCTTTCAGAAGGTTTTATAGAAGGGATGTTGTAAAAGAAGCAATTAGATTAGTGGCAAAAGTTGTGGCTACGCAGTCTTCCAGTATTCCTGCAGTAGTGGGCAGTATATTAGCCCCTTCCATGGAATTTGCATTATAACAACAATTCAACATTTCTTCCTATTATGAGCAGTTACAGAAGGAAATTCTGTGCTAAGCAGGGCAAAGAAGTGGTTGCAGGTAGAGGACCTGACCAACACTGAACATTCCCCAAATTTAGGAATGTTGGATCTAATCTAAGTGCTTACTTGTCTGTCTTTCTGTTTGTGTATCTGTGTAGCCTAGACTAGTCTAATAGAATATAATCTGTCTAATCAAGTCTCGATCCTATTCCTGGCTCTACTGCAAACTTCCTGTGTGACCTTGGGCAAGTCACCAATCCTGTTTGCTTTCCTACCTCTCAGGGTCTTCTGAGGATACATTCATTAATGTTTGCCAGGTGCAGAGATATTGCAGTCACAAGCACCATGGAAATACCTTTACTATAAATAAAACTAATAATAAAATATGGGGAAAGTTGAGATTATAACTTCATAGCTAGTTCCCATCTCTAGATCACAGGCATGGCTTGATGAGATAGAAAAACATGCCCTATTTGTAGCCTAATAGCTTTGCTTTTCAAAAAGACCAAAGTAAAAAATATAGAGGAAAATATTATCTGAGCTCAAGTTTTGCATGTGACTGTTACAGCTGGGAAACTAGCTAATTTGAAAGTCTATGTATTTTTCTATGTCCTACTTTAAGCTCTGCCTTCCATTTCCAATGACTGCATCCCCCCTCTTCCTACCTACCACTTGCTTACATGTCCCTGCAGTGGTATCTTACCATCTCTGGATGATGCTGGCCTCAGAAGCTAGGCAGATGTGGTTGACACTTAAGTTTGTCGATTCCTGATCTTGCATTGAGCAACATAAAATTTGAGGGCTGCACTTTTGACTGTGTTGCTCAGTAGAATAGCTGAAGGGTGAGTCTGCTGGAGAGCCCAGAGATATCTAGTTACATTTTTGCTAGGTGTATTATTAGGGTTGCCAGGTGTCCCGTTTTCGCCCAGAGAGTTCAGTATTCGGGTCCCCCGTCTGGTTAAAAAAACCAACAGAAAATACCCTCGACCTCCTCTATCTCTGGCCAGGAGAGATAGGGGAGGTCGGGGGCAGCGCAGCTGGCTGGGGGAGATAGGGGAGGTCGGGGGCAGCGCAGCTGGCTGGGGGAGATAGGGGAGGTCGGGGGTAGCGCGGCTGGCTGGGGGAGATCAAGGAGGTCGGAGTCAGCACGGCTCCCCATGAAGCAGCCGAGCGTCTACAGAGCGGCCACTGACGGGGAAAATACCTTGGACCCCGCAAGGTATTTTCCGTATTATCTGACATTTCGATTATCCGGCCATCCTTCAGTCCCATTTAGGTTAGATAATCGAGACTCTACTGTAGTGGCTGTTGACTGCTGGGCTATCCATTTGTATCATTGTCTCCTTCAGGTTTGGGAAAGGAATTGGTTATGGTATTTGGCAGTAGTTTCTTCTATGAAAATATGATTTAATGTTCAGTTACTCTAAAATTGTGCCTTGTGTTGCACCATGTTCACTTAACCAATGGAATTATAGTATTGCATGTGAATGAAAACCAACTGTTTTGTGATTGGCTAAGAGAGTTCAGATGCCATCATGCCATTATGTTGCCACACCCAACATAGAAATGTTCCAAAACTGTCTGGAAATAAAACTGTAAGTGCAGAAAACATCCAGAGAGTCCCAGTTATCTTCCACACACACATGCGCGTGGCCCCAACCTCTACCCCACACACACACAGGAAAAATCAAGTCTGGAAACTGTATTTAAACTCAACATAAACAAAGTTCTAGCAAAACCAGATTTTAATATGGTTTGGCCAATGACCTAGCCATAACAGAACGACATTTAACAACATGCTTGAGGTTGGGCCAGTGTGTGGGCAGAACCTATGTGTGAAAGAAAATGAGCAGTCTCCGTTGCGGAAGTTAGCCTGAATTTTCAATTTAGTATGTGAATTCTTGGAGTGAGCATTTCATTTTTAAGGCATCGAGAATGAAGTTTAACTAGTAAAGAAAACAAATGCTCTTATAGTGCTTTCTGGCAGAAGCACTATACCAGTGTGAATACTGTCCCACTTTGCAGCTCTGTTTATCAGTACTGTAAAAACATAATGAGAATTTCTCCTGAATAAGGAGTACATGGTTTGGGCCAAGACATTTAACAACAACAAAAATCCCTCATGTGCTTATATTAATTCCACATTTGGCAAAAATGATCTCTCGACCTCCTGCAGACTTATTTAGTTGGGTTGTTGTAAGAATTGATTTATTAAGAATTAATTTCATGAGGAGAAAACTCCTCTTTAGATGCTTGGATGAGGCCAAATGTTTTCATATGGAGAGGAGCAATTATTTCCCAGTGAATAACTCATTACATGAATTTAGCCTTTTTTAAAATTGCAAATTGTCTTTGAGCAGATTGCAAAATTCACACGTTTCTTATTTGTTTTTGAAATTATTCACTAATTCTTGATCTACAGATTGTTATAGATCTTGTTATTTCATAAAGTGCTGGTTGATTTCGTAAGTCATGTATCTTTTTTTCTTGAGACCATTGCTTTCTGATGCGGTACCAGCACCTCCAGTCAGAGCTCAACAACTTTTCCCCGTAGTACCAGCACTGCTGGAGACTATTTGGTTGATTTATGTCATGGAGGTAGTATGAACTCAAAATTCCTGCTGTGCTGTTGAGTTATATGAACAAGAGAACAGAAACAATGTGTTCTGACTATGGGTACGTAAACTAACCTATTCAGCAAAAATGGCAAATTTTACAATCAAATTTACAATTTGAAATTCACTTTTGATGAATACAGGCAGTCCCCGACTTACGCGGATCCGACTTAGGTTGGATCCGCAGTTACGAACGGGGCTCGCCCCGGAGGACACGGACTGCGGGACCTCGCGGTCCTGCCGCCCGTGTATTCCGGGGCTTTCTCCGTGTCTCCCTGGTCTGCAGACCAGGAAGACGCGGAGCAAAGCCTCGGGGAAGCCGACAGCGGAGCAGCCCAGGCGCAGCTGGGCTGCCTCGCTGCCCGAGCCCCCCCCGCGGAGCAGCTTATAGCTTATTTTGAAATTTGGTGCATCTACACAGTGCCAAATTTTGAAATAACGCAGTATTTCGAGACATCCCTAAACTCTCGTGGAACAAAGGTCACAGGGAGCCGGAGCAGTGGGTCGGTTATTTAGAAAAATATTTTGAAATCATGGGCGTATTTCAAAGATGTGGGGTAGCTATTTCGGGATACCCCACTGTCTAAACGTACCCTGAATGTGAAAGGCCTGCAAACATGGTTAGAAAAAACTCTTTTGAATTCAAGTAGATATACATAGGAAAAAAATGTCACCACTGTTTGCTGAGTTCTAGTTGAAATAAAGAAAGAAACGAAACCCTACCAAAACAAGGCACTGCTGTGCACATACAGTTTTTCCCCTGGGAAGAGGATGAACGAAAGAACAAACCACAAGTGACAGATGTTAATCATATTTGCTTAATGCACTTAAGGAAGCTGCTTTGACTGTCCCATGCGAGGCTAGATCCTCAGCTGGTGTAAATGAGTGTAGCTCCATGATCTAGTCCCATGCATGTTCTTCCACTGGGATAGATCACTTTTTAGAGGGAGCTTTTCAATGTGATTTGGTTTATTTTACGCTGGCCAGCCAAATAGTGTTTGTCACCAAATTATAGGCTGGCTAGTTACAGTTAACTCAGTGCCTGGCTCTGTATAGATAACATTTTAGCTCCAGGCATTTTCAGTTGGAGTCCAGCCTGACTAACTCCCGGAAAGGTATGGGACCTGGCCTATTCGGTTTGCCTTCCTTTCTGAGCAGCACATTCAGTCCTGGGCTTGTTGCTTGATGATGTATGTGTGTCTTGCAGCACAGGAATGAGTCACATGAGAATCCTTCTGTGTCCAACAAGCTACTTCTTCTTTCAACTCTCAGTTTCCAAGTAGAGGATCTTGTGATGAAATAGAAAGTAAGAATTCTGCCTGCGTGTAGCATTTCTGCGCTCTCCTGTTTCCCTGGGGGGAGGAGAAGCAGCATAGCATGTTGTTTTAACAGGTTGACGCTAAGCAAATAAACAGAGAAAGAGAGTCGGGTGGTTTTCTGTAAATAATGTTAGGCTGGTCAAAGAATAAACACAGAAATGAGACAGAGAGTGTTAAAGATTGCATCATGTGCAATGTAAAAACTGTTTATCTGCCACAGAGATACCAGTGCTACCTTGTCGTAGACATGTGGCCAAATGATTAGAGCCCTGCAAATCCATGGATATCCGGTTTGCATCCACGGGTATCCACGCAGCGCTCTACACATAAACACTGCAAGTAGGGTTGCCAGATCCTTTCACAAAAAATCCCAAACATGGCAGGAAAAAAAGATTGGTTGAGGAAAAAAAAACCAAGAATGGGGAGCCAAACTTGTTGAGCAAAAAAAAAAAAAAGGTTGCTGTAACTTTAAATATTCCCGCGCTCCTCCAAGAATGTTCCTGCCTTCCATCCGAGAGAAACAGAAAATACCAGGCATTTTGTGGTTTTTTTTTTTTTTTTTTTTTAACTGGACCAGGGCCAGAAATAGTGGGCTGTCCGGGTGAAAACCGGACACCTGGCAGCTCTAACCAGTGGTTCTGTGGGAGTTTTCAGTTCAGATCAGAATTACACAATGGGCTTTTATCTCTGTGCTGGTCCAAACTAAAACCAGAATTCTTATTTATTTGTTGCGCCTAGGAGCCATAGTCATGGGCCAGGACTCCATTGTGTCAGGCTCTGTACAATACTCAACAAAGAGACAGTTCCTGTCCCAAAATGCTTACAGTCTAAGGCTATGTTTACATTACAAGGCTTTTGCGCAAAACTGGCCGTTTTTGCGCAAAAACCAGCAGAGTGTCCATGCCTCGAGCATGTTTTTGCGCAAGAAAATCGACAGAACAGAGGGCTTTTGCCAGTAGAGTTATTCCTCTCCCCACGAGAAATAACTCCTTTTTGTGCTACAGCTCTTGCACAAAAAGGCAGCTGTGGATGCTCCAAAGGGGTTTTTGCACAAGAAACCCCTATCGGCAAAAGCACAGATGCTCTGATGGCCGTTTTGTGAATGGCCATCAGAGCTTTCTTGCACAAGAGTGTCCGTGCAGTGTAGACAGCGCTTTTGCAATGCGCTTTGAGTTCTGGACACACTTTTGCACAAGAAGTTTTTGCGCAAGAACTTTGCAGTGTGTAGACTAAGCCTTAGTGTAAGACAAAAGAAAATAGTGGATACAGACAGATGGGAATATAAGGAAACAAGATGACATTGGTCAGCATGATAGACACAGTGGTCTTGGCATATTACTAATGATCCAACACCACTAAGCTTTGGATGATTTGAAATCTGGCTGGGGATCTGAATTCTGTGATTTGGGCCCATCTCGAATAGCCATGGAGGGGTTCATTTCTCCCTCTCAGTTCCCACACTCCAGCTAGCTAGCTAGCTACCCACACTTTGTATGGTGTATGCTGCTCTAGTGCTGATCACAGCAAGGTTCTGGATGTGATTAATTAGACCTCATTATCAACAGTCACTTTTATGTCGCTTTTCTCCGCAGTGTGCGCGTCTGTGTAGCTCCTTCCCAGATAATGACTGTGTGAGTTACAGAGCTCAATTTCCAAACTTGGGCACACAAAGTGAGTGCCCAAATTCATCTGGGCTAACAAATGTCCGGTTAAACATGTCCAATGGAGGATGGGGATGTACGTGCCAAATCAGCAGCAAAATACAGGCTGCTGGTGCTTAATTTAGACCTAAATTTGAAATGAGTTCCCCAGTATTTGCATTTAGGGTTTCACTCAGTGTTTTAGGAGGAGTTGGATGTTTCAAAGGGGCAGCACCGCACAGCTGATCCCGGGCTCTGTGCGGCGCCATTTCAAAGGAGCAGCAATGCACAGAGCCCGTACCTGAGGCTCCATATGGCGCTGCTGCTTTGAAGTATCCCCCCTTCTCCCATCCTTTGCTGCCTCTATCTAATAGAGGCATCAAGGGGTGGGGGAGTGGCTAATCGACTCGACTAGTCCTTAACATCCTTGGTATGGAAGACTGTCTGGATAGTGTTAGAATGGAAACTCTTACAAGTGGCCTGGAGTAATGAATCATGGTCAGGGGTTTAAAAGTGTTTTTTCCTATCTCTGCCACTGCCCTCTTGTGTGCCCTTGGTCAAGTCATCTAGGGAGGGACTATCACATTTTGTGATTTGTGCTCCTAAATCACTTAGGTGCATTTTAAAATCCCATCTTTACTTCTCTGGAAAATCCGAATTGGAAATAATGGTAAGAAAGTACAGTAAAACCTGTGCTATCCGGAATGCTTGGGGATGAGGGCGTTCTGGTTATCTGAGGCTCCCATCAACCTAGGAAAAATCAATGGACAATAATAGTAAAACTCAAGTTTTTAATATTCGTAGTTTTGTAGTGTGAGGCAGTTGGTCTCATATTTCTATTTTGAGTTAAAGATGATTAGTACTTCTTAAATAAAAAATTGTTAAGCCAATCATGGTAAACCGAGGCAGGCCTGTGCGCCTGAAGATGTGACAGTACTGTGGCTGGGGGCAATACCGGTTAACAAAGTTTTCTGGTTAACAGAGTGCCGGATAACAAAGCTTTCATTGTACCTACTTCATAGGAATGCTTGACAGTGAATGATCATTTGGACAGGCAGCAATATCTGAGAGCAAATATAAATATAAATAACACATAAAACAACTTACTAGAGGGCACAAGAGAAGGAAACACAGGAGGCTAGTTATGGCATGAGAGGTAGATCTAGGAGCAAAGTTTCATTGAGGGAGGTGTTTGTTACAAATAATATTGTTTATTATTTGTATTGTATTGTTTATTATTTGTATACAGGCTTCAGCCTCATTGTGCCAGAGGCTGTATAGACTATAACAAAGAGATGACCTAGGCCCCCAGTGTTTAAGGAGAAAGATGCATCAAACAGATGGAGAGCACAGCGAGACTCCTGGGAACAGTGGACTAAGCAGTGATCACAGAACACCAGCTTGCCTAATTGTCAAGTGTCTTTTACGAATAAATGTAAAGGAGGATAGTGGCCTGGGTGATTTTTATAAGGAGCTTCTCCTTTGCATAAGGGGGAGCATGGGAGCCTGCATGATGATGACTTGTCCAAACGTTTGGCAAATGGGCAGTTAAGGGCAACGTTGTAGGCCTGGAGGTGAGAGTTTATATCTGTGTAAGTGAATTATGGATGCTAGGTGGACGGGTGGGCGAGGAGAGGCCATAACAGACCTTAAATGTGAAGACAAGTAACTTGTGCCTGTTGAAGTGGGAATGGAGAGATGCAAGCAAAGGGTGACAGGTTCAAGGCAAGCAGCAGGGTAGGTGCTTCTGTGAAGTGTGCTGGCATCTCTAGGAGGGGAAGAAGGACACACTGGGTTTACGGCTACGCTCTGAAACATCGCTCTGTTTGTCATGTGTCTCTTCTGTCTCCCTTTCCTCTCACGTGGGCAGATATGACTTTATCGAGATACGGGACGGCGACAGTGAGTCAGCAGACCTGCTGGGCAAACACTGTGGGAACATTGCCCCTCCGACCATCATCTCCTCAGGCTCCTCTCTCTACATTAAGTTCACCTCGGACTATGCACGGCAAGGTGCTGGCTTCTCTTTGCGCTATGAGATCTACAAGACAGGTCAGTGTCAAAGGCAAACTTTAGACGAGCAGTCTTACAGGACCTGTCCTCCAAGCCGTTAACAGTAGGATCGTCACAGAGCACATCCCATAAGCCATGGTTTCAGTTGGGTTTTTAGGATGGGCACAATACACGGGTTGGAATTTTTTTGCAAGTCTCTTTCATCACATTTCCAAGAAGATAAAGATTTTAGTGGTGCATTATAGTGCTTTTTGATTCCCAGCTTGGCATGAAAAGCCGGTTTCCTCATTAAATTCTCTTGCATTCCAGAACTACAAACACTGTATCTTTTCTTCATGACATCTACAGTGCTTGTTAAGTCATGGCTAAGTGAAGATTGTCCCTCCTTTAGAACTGTGTAGAGCTCCTGTGGATATACAACTTACGTGCTGATCAATGACTTTGTTTTCTTTTTCTGGAAGGAAGGGTTTTTGTAACGGGTGGACTGCTGGTTTAAAGGGCTGCTGCCTGCAGTGGCAGCAAGGGAGTCAGACAGGCGGCTGTTGAGTTCAATATAACAGGAACTATTCATAATTCTGTTCAATACAAAACTATTCTGGAAGAAAGTAAAAGCTGCTCAAAAGGCCTTTTTTATATCAGTGCAGTCTAAATATTTGTGAGAACTACATGCATGAGAACAAGTAGTCTCAAGAAAATACAAAACTCAGTGTGCATGTGTGAGAGAGAGGAATTGGACATATGTCACTGTAATTTATGTTGCTTAGGGGTGTGACTAAATCACCCTTCTGAGCAACAAAAGTTACACCAACCCAAGTGCACTATGTCGGCAGGAGAGTTTCTCCCTGCCGACATAGTGCTACATTGTCCTGCATTTTGCTTCAACTACCCCAGACTAACACGGCTACATTTCTATCACTTTTCTCCCCCTGACATTTCTCACAGAGATGGGAGAGAGCTCTATCTTTTGACATAGACCATCTTCATGAGACACGCCACAGTGGCACTGTTGTGCTTCTGGTGTAGACTAGCCCAGAGAGAGAGAAAGGCAGAGCTTGTGTGCTCAGGAGGGGCCTAAATATGCTTTCCACAAAGATACCCGAGGCTATCTGTCATAGGACTAGGTCTTGTGCCCACATTCCATTGCTAGAATACTGGAGGAAAACACACGACTATCACGTCAGTAGAATATGAAACAAATGCATGAATATATACTGGAGAAAAAAAATAGGCACAACATTGTTTGTTTGCTTTCCAAGATCTTAATACAAGCCATAAGTCAGGGTTGGGGAACCTTTTTTGAATTGGGGGCTGCTGACCCACAGAAAAATCAGTTGGTCAGGAGGCATTCGGGTGCTAGAGTGCCAGCATGGGCTCCCCAGTTCTGGGGGCAGGAGCTGAGCCTTGGGGGCTGGATCCAGGCAAGCTGGGCCTTAGGTTCCCCTCTCTTGACATAAATATTTAGTGGTTTTAGAGAGACAGATGGTCAGAAAGATTCAAAGACATACAGACAGACTTGGGTGCACATGACCAGCTGCCTAGGGTTGGGGACACAAATGAAACAGGACTTCTTAGCTTGAAATTAGAAGGGGAGATGAGTGGATTAAAAAATTCTGCCCGTGTATCTATCGATTCCTGGGATGACGTATTAAAATGGAGTTTATGAGGTGGTGGCCCTATAGTAGGGATGTTAAAATGCATTTATTTATGTGAACGTGTAACAGTGCAGAAATTTTCAATGCCGCCTCCCCCTCCCCTGCTGCTGCATCTATATCCGTTCCCCCACCCCCCGCTGCTCCCTCTGATACAGAGGCAGCAGCGTAGGAAAGGAGGGCTGCGTGTAACTATGCACGGTAACTGATGAGCCCAGGCTGGGTACATAGTAGGGATGTGAGTGAGGAGTCAAGTAGTCGTCTACCCGATAAGCCAAGGGTGGGGAACCTCAGGCCTGGAGCTGGATGCAGCCCCTGGCTTGCCTGGATCTGGCCCCCGAGACTCAGGACCCTATCCAGCATTGGGGAGCCCAGCTTGCACTCCAGTCCCCCCCCCCCCACTGTCCGTTGCAGGGCTGGAGCACACAGAATCTACTAGGTTGGGCCCCCATGCTCTGGTGTGCGAGGGATATGTGGGGAGTCTTTCTCCTTCTCAGCTGGGGGCCATGTCAGCGAGGGGTTTTTTTGCTTCTCACTTGTGTGTGGCCTCCGACTAATTTTTCTGTGGGTCAGTGGTCCCCATCCCAAAAAAGGTTCCCACCCCTGCAATATAAGGTAGTTGAGCTGACTACTCACATTTCCCATTCCCTCCCTCTCCTCCAGCAGGGAGTAGGAGCCGGTTCTGGGGGGGAGCCAGCTTAAAAGCTGGTTTCCCCTCAGCACCCTCTCTGCAGTGCTGCCTGTCCCGTCTCCCCCCCCCCCCCCCAGCCCTGTTTGTTGCATAGAGGCAGCAGTGCTGGGGGGTGCAGGTGAGACTGCAGTGAAGTGGCCTCTTCCTGCAGCAAGCTCACACTCACCATGAGCAGAGGCTGCTCTCTGCGGCGGGTCCCAACGGGGAGCTGAGACCCCCTTTCCCATGGACAGGCTGGCGCAGCCTGTGTTCACGGCAGCAGCCCCAGTCTGCAGTGGCCTGGGCTGGCTGCAAACACAGGCTGCTCTGGCAGCAGCCCCTGTCCATGGGGGATGTCTGCTGGATCCAGTGTGAGCTGGCACCGAGCAAGCCCAGCTCAGTCCATGTCGTGTGGGGTCCGGCAGCTCCCACCACTGTGGCTCTGCATTTTAAATGTCCTGCCTGGCTCTTGCTATATTTAAAATGCAGAGCCACAGCGGGGGTAGGTCCTGGAAACGGCATGAGCTGGGACTAAGCCGGGCTTGCCGCGTCTGGGACCTACCTCCCCTGGGCTCTGCAGTTAAAATGCACTTCCTACATTTAAGCTGCTGAGCTGTAGTGGGGGTAGCTCCTGGACCGGCGTGAGCCAGGACAGCACGCCTTCCCTTATCGACTAATCGTGCATTTGTATCGACTTCACGGTTAGCCAGTTACCTGCCTCCTCACATCCTTAGTACACAGGTGTATGTTCACATCCTTACCATTTAGAGCCCCTGGCACACAGCTGAGCAATTCTTTTTCAGTCTGGTAGAGGGTGGAGGTGCCCATACATACCAGCCAGTTCACGCTGTTATTGTTTCAGTTAATAGTTAGGACATTGACTAATCCTGAGGGCGTTTGGTTAACCCAACCGGCCTGAGGGCAGAGATGAGGATGAACCTTCGTTCAGGGGGGAAGGTAATTGTCTTAAACCAGGGCTGTCTCACCTCCTTCTATCCATAGCCCATAGTCCTATCACAGTCCTTATCCCACTTGCCCTTGCCCTGAGTAGTCCAACAAGCAGCTGTGGCCAGGATGATGCAGAGCTGACCCAGAGCCAGGGAGAGACTGGCTAGCAGGGAGGTGCAATGGGCAGGCAGGAAGAAGTGCTCTGTGCATTAAGTACGAGCCAGGGAGGGGCTAAAGTCATGGGGAAGGAGACCATCGAGGGAAAGGAAGTAGGGGCTGCATCAGAGCAGCAGAAGGAGCAGGAGAAAGCTGACTCTTCTCATTTCCTGTCTCTCAGCGTAGATTCCTCTGCTGCACAAATAGTGGGGTTTCCACACTAGATCCAGTCCTCCTTGTTGATACCGAGTGCTGTTACATTGCTCACTGTTCTCTAGGGAAAGCGCACTTGGCTTGACACCGCTCCAGACAAAATTCAAAACAGAAGCCAGGTTTCACTCCCTGGAGAGTGGGAGGACCTGAAGCCGGTTGTTTATGCAGTCTCAGCGCGCCGGCGCCCACCTAGAGAGATCCGTGGCCTGTGGAGCCATCTTCAGAGGCAGGAGATAAGAGGGTCCCTGGCCTCACATCTGACTGTGGAGTAAACAAATCCTTTTGTTTGTAGACAAATAGAGCAGACGGATCAGAGCTAAGGTTCAGTCAGAACTGGTGCTCATCCAGTGACATTCCACTGGCTTTAAAGGGCATCCAGTTAGGAGACTGCGCCAGTGAATGAAACCCTCAATGTTCAGCTTACCTCCCACTTAAAGCTAACACCTCCTCTCCAGTACACATGGGTTTCTAGGTTAAGAGAGGCACTTGGCATATGAACAGCTGCTTCCCAAGGGTTTAGCCCCTGGTGTTGGACAGTTTTGCCGTGACACTCGAAGATGACGTTCAGGTCACAATTTGCAAACATGCCTTATAAGTTTGAACACTCAACTCAAGCTTAATAGGGCCTGAGTTTCAGAAAGTGCGGAGCATACCCATCTCCTGAAAGGCAGGCCTCTTTAAGTGTTCCCCAAGTTTTATCCCCAGAATCATTGCGCTTTTGAAAAGGTTGGCACCGTGACGTTCCTGGTACCAACAAAACTTTGTTGCCAGATACATCCTGCGTTAGTTCTTATTTCTTGGACTACCTAGTAAAGTTTTCAAAGCTCCTTTTTATTATTAAACATAAGAACGGCCGTACAGGGTCAGACCAAAAATCCATCTAGCCCAGTATGCTCTCTGACCAACACCAGATGCCACAGAGGGAGGGATCAAACAATCAATCCTCAGGTGATCCCTCCCCTGTCAAACACCTCCAGAGGAACAGAGGCTAGGGACACCATTCCTACCCATCCTGGCTAATAGGTATTGATGGACCTAACTTTCATAAATCTATCTAGTTCTTTTTTGAACCTTGTTAAAGTTCCATCCTTCACTGCATCTTTCAGCAAGGAGTTCCACAGGTTGACCGTGCGCTGAGTGAAGAAAAACTTCCTTTTGTTTGTTTTAAACCTGCTGCCTATTAATTTCATTTGGTGACCCCTTGTTCTTTTACTGTGGGAATAAGTAAATAACTTTTCCTTATTCACTTTTTCCACACCAGTCATGATTTTATAGACCTCTATCATATCCTCCCTTAGTTTCCTCTTTTCTAAGCTGATAAGTCCAAGGCTTTTTAATTGCTCTTCATATGGGATCCGTTCCAAACCCCTAATCATTTTTGTTGCCCTTTTCTGAACCTTTTCCAATGCCAATATATCTTTTTTGAGATGAGGTGACCACATCTATATGCAGTATTCAAGATGCGGGCGTGCCATGGTTTTATAGAGAGGCAATAAGATATTTTCTGTCTTATTCTCTATCCCTTTTTAAATGACTCCTAACATTCTATTTGCTTTTTTGACTGCCGCTGCACACTGAATGGATGCTTTTAGAGAACTATCCACCATGACTCCAAGATCTCTCTCTCTCTCTCTCTCTCTCTCTCTCTCTCTCTCTCTCTCTCGTAGTTGTAGCCAAATTAGTCCCAAATTAAAAATGGAAGAATAATAAATTGAGCCCACTTGGAAAGCCATCCAAAGAAAAGAAGGATGATCCACTCTGTCTCCAAATGCTGCTCACTGTGCTTTGGGAGCTACCAGCTCTGCACGTCATGGCCCTGGCTATCCCTACCTCTGGGCATTACAGTGAGAGCAGTTTGGAAGGCCTGTTTAAGTGGTTGCATCTGAAAAAGTGGGTTTTGCCCATGAAAACGCATGGTATTCTCTCTCTATATTTATTAGTCTCTAAGGTGCCGCAGGACTACTTGTTTTTAAAGCTACAGATTAACACGACGACCCTGCTGAGATTTTTAGTTGTTTATGTGCTGAACTGATCTCTTAGCCTGGCAAGTGCGAACAGTCAGCACATATTACTGAAGTGAACATGATTTCCATGTATTATTTGCAGGTTACCTTTACAGCCAATCATTGTTTGCTGGTTAGAGCCAAGCTATGGACAAAGATACTAACTGCTGCAAGTGACCCACATGAGGAAACGGTTGCTATCTAACAGAATCACAGTTACATTTCTGTGCATTCCCTAGAGGACGTTTCCTGACAGACGACATCTGGTTTATTGAATATTTTGTGCTTTCCTTCTCCGCTTGGAGTGTGGATTAGTCTCTTCATAAATCTGGCTGGCTTTTATTTGAGCAGGAGTAAATACAGTCTTATTCTTGATCATTGTGTAGTTTTTGGTTTGTGCTCCTCTTGTATTTCCCTCTGCATTATCACACCAGAGAAGCTGGCTGCTCTGCTATAGTCAGTTAAGAGGTTCCTCTCAATGTCGTTCTTGCTAGGAGTTCTGTAGTACCTGTTATCTCAAGTTGACCTCCTAACTGGAAGGCTCCAATTAGTCCCAAGAAGACTTGTACCAACTGGGTGGGTGGGGCAGCGAGTTGATGGAGGAGAAGCACAGCACCCCTATAAAACAAAGGGAATGTCAATCCTGTGTCACAGTCATGAGGATAAAGGTCCCTGGAACACCCCTCCAACGGCCCACAGGCTGGAGATTTCCATTGTCAATTGTCCAGCCTCTGAAGAGCAGGGGTTTTAACGCAGACATGGTGTGAATAGGACACAAACTCCCCTTCCTCCCACTACACCACCCTGAGGCACCTTGCATCTGTGAGAAAAAGGAAGCACTTAGCCGGCAGTGGTAGAAGGGAGGCCAGCATCAAGGTCAGCAATAAATAAGTGGCAACATTGTCTGTCCTCTTGGCAATCAGAAAGTCTTCCTCAAGAATAGAAATAACTAACATTTTTGGTGCAGACCGCTGAATAAGAGAGAAAGAGCACTCTGTTCCTCCTGTCCACAGAATTTCTCACACATGTGTGTGCGCCTGCATACACCCCCACACATACATACCCCCCAAAATCTTTCTGCCACCACAGTCTGGAGACAGAGGCTGGACTAGTCACTCGTACACTCTACAGCTACAAGGGAACTTTGGGTGTTGTTGCTCTACTAATCGCCAGTCTGGTGTAAAATAAAATACGTAATAGTGATAATGAACCAGTGATAATTTGCCCTTTGCTAGTAATTGTCCATGTGGTGGTTTCAAAATGCTTTACAGGCAGTATTGAAGTAAGCCTTACAGCACCATTGTTTGTATGTGAACACCATTATCCCTATTTTGCTGATAGGGAAACTGAGGCACAGAAAGGTTAAGTGACTTCTCCAAGGTCTTGCAGGAAGTCTGTGCCAGAGCTGTGGAAAGAACCCAGATCTCATGATTCTCAAAGGGAAATTTTAGCTCAGATATGCTATTGCTATGTTCTAAGATAGATGTACACAAAATCAATAGGTCAGGAAGGTCTCTTTCCATTCCTTTCTCCTTCCTCCCCACTCAGTCACCCTCTCTGATTGTGGGAAATGATTCCTTCCAAATGTTCCCCAAATATAGCTACAGAGAGCTAATTCCTTAGTCCGACCTTACGTTTGTTTTATCCCTCAGGCCTATTTCACCCCCTGCCTTCCCACAATATGCTGGGGGAACTGGTACATTTTTTATAGTCCACATGCACTAGCCCAGTGGGAATCTGCTGAGCTCACCCTGAACATGGTGAATCCAGATCCGTAATTACTGATGTTGTATCACAAGAACGGTTGCATGTTGGAGTCTTCACGTCACAGCTCCAGCTCAGAAGAGCTGGTGCTCCAAGAGCCCATCTGTAGATTGTAGGACTGGGGAGAATAAGAACTGCAAACACTTCCTCATGCCTGACCTGCTACTGCTGTTGCCTTAGAGCGTAACTTCTGTCCTGCTGTTATGGTGACATTATAACAGTGTGTTGCAACAGGTGCGGTCATGATGCATTGTAGGACAGTTTGGGCTTCCAGCCTTTTGGGGTTCCCTTGATACCATTTTCACAGTATTTGCAGGATTAGCCGTCGATTCTGGCTGAGGTTTTCAAAGCAGTCTAGACACATGTCTACAGTGAATGTGCAATGTGTGATCAAAGCCCCTCAGAATTATTTGACAATCTCGTCCTCTAGTTGACAAAGCTCCTGTATCCCAAGAAAAACCCCAGCAAAATCCAGCTGCTTTGGATACAGAATGAACATTGTCTGGCGCACACCTGTCCATGTCAGCCCTGTTGCTGTTGTTGACACACCCACTTTTCCTACCCTTGCAGGCTCTGAAGACTGTTCTAGAAACTTCACCAGCTCCAATGGCACTATTGAGTCCCCAGGATTCCCTGATAAGTATCCCCACAACTTGGACTGCACTTTCACCATCATGGCCAAGCCAAAGATGGAAATCATCCTTCAGTTTCTGACCTTTGACCTAGAGCATGACCCCTTGCAGGTCGGAGAGGGAGATTGCAAGTATGATTGGCTGGACATCTGGGATGGCATTCCTCAAGGTGAGCATTGGGGTGATGTATCACCAACCTTTTCCCTTTGTCTACCTATGCTCCCATTAGCCAGCAGTAATGGGGAGTCTGAAACATTTCACAGAGGACATGACTCATTAGTATCCCGCAGCATTAGACAAATGCAAAATACTGTTGGTCTTTTCTCAGCTGTTAAATACAGCGATGATGCAAATTTTGCCGGTCCCCAGTAATGGTGAAATATGGGTTTGCCTCCTTGGAGTGTCAGCATAGACTTCATATTATTCAGTGGGTGTTCAGATGTGCACTAGATATGTGGAAAGATAGACACATAGATGAAGATCAAACTGTTACTACACCTGTTCTTCCTCTGTTCTTGTAAAAATGTGAGTGACAGAAACGAAAGAATCAAAAATGCCTTTTTTTCATCCTTCTTGGTCCTGGAGGGTTGATTATTACTCACTGTCCACTGCCAATGTATTCTTGGCAAGTAGAACTCACGTGGTGGGTTAGGTAAAGACTAATGAGCTCAATCAAAAGGTGGGAGCTACTTTGTGCTACTCTTTCTTTTGCAGTGGGCCCTTTGATAGGCAGGTACTGCGGCACTAAGACTCCTTCTGAGATCCGCTCAGCTACTGGTATTCTCTCACTTACCTTCCACACTGATCTGGCAGTGGCTAAAGATGGCTTCTCGGCTCGCTACTACTTGGTCAAGCAGGAGATCCCAGAAAGTAAGTTGCAAATTTCCCAGTCAGGCCTGTTTCTGGGACTTATTCAGTCATGTGTGCTTTTTATTTAATTTCCTGGAGTGTTTCCATCATTCAGTGTGTCTGTGTGAGTGAGCTGGGATGAGTGTTTTCAAGAGGATGTTTTCCCAGACAGCAATACACAGAGAAATGAAACTATTTTAGCATCTGCATGGAAAAGAAAGTTCATGATGAATTGCAGTTTCCATTATAGTCTCACCTTCAAGCTTATGTACTCACTGTCTCTTTTTTTCCTTTCTTCCCCTCCATTTTTTTTCCTCCCCCTCCCCCCCTTATTTATTCTTGGATCTGGACTTCCAACACTAATCTGAAGAAGTGGATTGTGACCACGAAAGCTCATGATACCATCTACATGTTTTGTTAGTCTTTAAAGTGCTACTAGACTATTTGTTGTTTTTTAAGTTTTTCCTGTTACAGACTAACTCAGCTACCCCTCTGAAAACTTTTACATGTTCATAATGTTTTCATATTTCTTTTGGACTAAAAAATGCCTGGTCTCAAATCAAAGGATTTTTGGGAAATGTGGGCAAAATTGGTGCAGCCGTATTACCGATGGGTGGGGAAAAATACAGTTTTCCCAAAAATACACTTTCCCAAATTGCCAAGTGGACTTTTATGTTTGTCTAGTTAAAAAATGCTTGAAGTTAGGCATTGTTTTGTTAGCCTCTGTTAGGAAAGGGGAAAGTATCTGGTGTGATGAATATAAGTTCTGTTCTTTTAAAATTATGAGCATTTAAACTCAGCAAATTAACTCATGGATGTGAGATTGTTTTATTTCATTTTTCCTTGTGTCATCCTTCACCTAAGACCAAGGTCAAATCTTTCACTGTGATGTCATGTTACAACAGAAAATAGTCTCAGGACCTTCTTCCCATAAGTTTTAAGCCTCCCCTGACCCCAAAAAAGGGAAGGTTGAGAACCCGTGACGTAGAGTAGTTTAGAATACTGGGCATGCGCCATCAGGATCTGCTGTGCTAAGGACATTTGCATTACGATGGCCACTGTGCAGTAGTCTTTTGTTTTGGTATGTCTCAGTTAGGAATGCCTCAGCTAGGGCTGCATGAGTTAAGGGTGCCTCAAGGGCACTTCAGTTCTTCATTTTTATACCCTTTACTCCCCGTTTTGTCCCCTTTTATGCTCTTATTTAAAAACAGGGAAATTAAATGTTCTCTCTAATGATAATGCACCTTAAAGTTTGAAAAATCAAGAGGACTAAAGTCAGAAAATACAAACATGTTAGTGTTAAACCCTGCTCTCATTCACAGTGATGTAAAGTGAGATTTTAATGGCACTGCTTAAGGCATATTTTGGCCCAATTTTTAGTGTAGTATTAACTCAGCCATGTTTAACATATGGGACATTAGTGGAGCTATCTTAGTTTATACCAGTTTTGGGTCTGCCCATGCAGTATCTTCTACTCATGCTTTCTTTGGGGAATGTATTTTATTGTTTCTCAGAACACACATGCCATAAAATATACAGCATATGTGAAATGTGGTGGAGTTACCGTGTATTTAAAAGTCTTAAAAGTGAGAAAATTCAACAAGTTGAGCGCTAGATGCCTCAGACTTCATGGTAGTGAGCTTTTAAGGCAGTGTACTCCATGCAGCCACCTACAGACCCACACTCCCCATAGGACAACACTTACCCATAGACAGACATCTTTCAAAGCTGAGCGCCATTCTTCATCACACATGTATGGTTCCGTGTGATTCCAGCAACTGTGGCAGAGTGCATCGTTTGTGCATTCTTTTCCCGCCTCTCCCAGCTTTTGCTAGAATTCACCTCTTGGCTTTTTAGGAGCTCACAATCAGGTGAGGGGGCTTGGCACATCTTGAAAAGGGGCTGAGAGAGGCCTAAACAGGGTATAGCCAGGGAGAGTATCATGAATCCACAAAGGTGAAAGAACCCCATTATAGAGGAGAAAGGATCTACATTGAGCCCCACAAGTGGCACTTTACAAATCTAAGGCCAGACCTCTTCTTATTGTGGTTTTTTTTTTTTTTTTTTTTTTTTTTTTTGCATTGAATGTGTACAAAGCTAAATGTGCATAAATCGGATCACCTTGACAGACTTATGGGTTTTCTCTAGGATGCTGGGGAGTAGTTTGTGGCTTACTTACACTCGAAGGCAAAAGATTGTGAATATGTAAACTTGGCTGTGTGTGTGTCTTCTCCAGACTTCCAGTGCAACATTCCTTTGGGGATGGAATCTGGCAAAATCTCCAATGAACAGATCAGTGCCTCCTCTACCTATTCCGACGGGAGGTGGACTCCGCAGCAAAGCCGGCTCAATAGCGATGACAATGGGTGGACCCCCAATGTGGACTCCAACAAGGAGTTCCTCCAGGTTGGTACAGATCGCTGTGAGACGAGGAGGAACTAGCGTGCTAAATTATCGAGGACGAATGTTAGATCTGGATTTTATTAAGGCTTTTGACACAGTCCCCTATGACAAACTAAGCCAACTAGGAAAAGGTGGAAAATACTAAAGGGTGGGCACAATGCTTGGAGAAGTGTACTCAGAGTAATTCGTGCTCTCAGACTAGGAGGATGTATCTGCTGGAGTGGCACAAGGGTCTGTCTTAGGTCTGGTACTAGCTTGGACCATGGAGTGGAGAGTATGCTTATACAGTTTTCTGGGAGGGGGTGCAAACATTTTGTAGCACAGGATTAGAATTTAATACAACCTGGACACATTGGAAATTTTTTTTGAAATCAACAAGATGCAATTCAATAAAGACAAGCGCAAAATACTGTGCTTAGGAAGGCAAAATGAAATGCACAGTTACGAAATGGGGAATAACTGGCTCAGCAGTAGAACTGCTGAAAAGGACTTGGGGCTTATAGTGGATCATGAAATGAGTATGAGCCACCAATGTGTGATGCAGTTGTGAAAACCGTGAATGTTGTTCTGGGAGGTATTAACAGAAGGGTCGTATGTAAGACACGGGAGGTAATTGTCCTTCTCCATTCAGCACTGGCGAGGGCTCATCTGGAATAATGTGTCCAGTTTCGGGCTCCACTCTTTAATAAAGATGTGGACCAATTAGAGAGAGTCCAGAGGACAGCAACAAAAAAGATAAAAGGGTTAGAAAACCTGACCTATGTGGAAAGGTTAAAAAACATGGATTTGTTTAGCCTTGAGAAAAGAAGATTGAGGGGATCTGATAGGAGTCTTTAAATATGTTAAGGGCTGTTATAAAGAGAAGAGTAGTTGATAGTTTTCCAAGTCTGCACTAGATAGTTCAAGAAGTAATCAGGTTAATCTTCACTAAGGGAGATTCAGGTTAGATATTAGAAAAACCTTTTACCCTCTAAGGATAGGTATGTACCAGAATAAGTTACCGAGGGAAGTTGTAGAATCTCCAACCTTGGAGGTTTTTAAGTACACACTAGACAAACATCTTGCAGAGATGGTCGGGATTTACTTAGTTTTAGATGGCCCTGTTGCATCATGGGGGGCGGGGCCAGATGACCACTCATGATCCCTTCCATCTCTACATGTCTATGATTCTGTGACTAATGAGCTGAAGAGATGAGGGAATTGGGGAGGTGATACACTAAAGCTTAAGAACAATTTTGTGTTGCCAGGCAGCTGCTGTTATGTGCAGTGTTGAACTGACCTCTAGACCATGTTTGTCAAAAGCAGGCTCTGCTAGAGGCCCAGCCAGCATTGTGTTCTGAGCGAGTGCTGAAAGGGCATGCTGGCACTGGCAGGCACCGCTGTGCGGCCTTGTCACCAGCACTGGCGGAGCGCTGCTGTGAGAGAGCATCTCTGCGGGGTGCAAAGCCAGCATTGGCAAAGCCCCACCATTGCACTCCAGATCTTCAGCTTTCCTCCCTCTCCCCCACTTAGAGCACATTGACTGTCATGCTGTTCTGCTGACCCTTGAAAATAATAAGGCTTGTGGAATATTTTATTGCCTTTGTGTCGTGCAGAGAGTCAGCAGTGGGTGAGCTGCTGTTTAGAGAAGTCAGGATGACTCGGCCTTTGTGAAAGGAGCTATCCCTGCTGCTGGCCTATTATCATTCCTGCACAAGTCCTGACTTGACCGTATGCCCCCTGAATCTCCATGGACTTTCTAGAGTAGTGGCAAGCAACCTGCGGCCTGTGGGGCACATGTGGGCCTTTGGGGTTCTCTGTATAGCCCACAAGACCTTTTGTTTACTGTTGCCCCTGTACTGGGTTGCCAGATTCAGCTGGTCTTCGTCCACATAGTTTTCTTCCTACCGGTAGTACTATAAAGTAACATGCATGCAAAGGAAGGGCACGTGAGGTGAGGTGCATGCTGATTGCACACAACAGCGTATGAGCCATGTATCCCTCCTACAGCCAAGCAAAGTGCTGCTCAGCCTGCAAACACTTGGTAGACTTTGAGCAGTTAGCCAAACTACGCTGTCCCGCGAGACCATTTTGGTTATGACAGTTTCGCAGCCCACTGAACTGAAGGAGGGCCACTCATCTGCCTCACTCACGAACATAGGCTGCCAATCTCTGGTTAGAGATCGGAGACAAAGAGTGACTCTCTTGCTGCTTACACGGACGATTGGCTTTGCAGCTACTTTCATGACTGGAGTTGTAACAGAGTGTTGTGCATATGCAGCTAGCATAATATTGATTCCACTGGGGACGTCGTGAGCATTGGCAGTGTGGAGTTCAGTGCAGGATTTCTTTAGGACTTTTGTTAGAAGCACATTGTCTGTCCACAAATGGTTTCTGAGTGGCTATAGCATTGTGAGATGGTGCATGCTAATGGGCATTATGAGCTGTAGGTGCTGCAATTGCATTGCCTGAAGCAGATGTCTCATTCTTCATTCGTGGCAGTGATACCAAGCCAGATTGCACGACCTTTTTAACCCACATAACCTAACCAACTAACTAAAACTGAAAATTGCTGCTCTTGCTAATTGGCCATCATGACTATTTTCCATGGGAAAGCCTCTGTCCCATTTAAAAGAATGCAAGCTTTCCATTTTAGTAGCGATCCTTTTGTCTGGTTTGAGGGGAGACTTTGTACTTTCGTTTATGGCCAAACTTCAAAGTCCTTAATCAGTTTCACCCAGGCCTCACACTAGCTAAATTCCTGCTAAGGTCAAACTCTGCTTTTTTTTCCCATTGAAATCAACAGGAGTTTGCTTAAAGATTGAGTACAAACTGAGAAAGGGCATCAAGACTTTGCCCCTTGTGATCAATCACACATTCGTACACAGTCACTCAGCCTGTTTCATACTTAAACTACTCACCAATTGTGGTTGCTGCTGTTTATTATCTGTCTCACTGTAGCACAGAAGGGCTGGATTGAGACGGGGTTCCATTGTGCTAGATGTTATACAAACATAGTCAGGAACAATCCATGTACCAAAGAGAATACAAATAGACAAGACAAGCAAGGGGGGAGGGGCATAGAGACACGTGTGACATATTTTACCCATGTTTTCCTCTGAAAGTATAAAATTCCTGCAAAACTGCAGCACGTGAAACAATTTTTTCCCTGTAGCATATTCAGTTGGAGCATGTCTACACAGCAGCACTATTTCAGAGTTACTGACATTATTCCAAAATATCATAGTGCGCGTCTACACTACAAGCCTTTATTTCGAAATAATGGCGGGCTGGAGGACTTCTTACTCCAACTCTTGTAACCCTCATTTTACGAGGAGTAAGGGAAGTTGAATGAAGAGAGTTTTTCTTTCGACTTCCTGCTGTGTAGACAGCAACAAAAGCTGACATAAGCTATTTCAACTTCAGCTACGCAATTGCCGTAGTTCAAGTTGCGTACCTTAATTTGACGTTAGTCCTGCTGTATAGACGTAGAAAAATCAATCCTGGAACAGTTGTGCCGCGTTTCCACAGAACACTCAAGTGATAGTCGTGGCAAAAGTCACAGCTGTGTCTATATACTCCAACAAAAACAAATGAGATTGGTATAAATCAACAACGCTCCAGTTGATCTGCGCCCACTGAAGCCATGCTGGTTTTCACCCTCTGAACAACTGGCCCTTAGTCTTTAAAAATGAGGGGCTAATCCAGTCTATCATGGGACTGGTAGCAGCCACCATTTTCTTCCTTGTTTTCCTTCCCTTCTTTCTTTACCCCCAAACAGGTGGACCTTCGTTTCCTGACCATGTTGACAGCCATCGCTACCCAGGGCGCTACCTCCAGAGAAACGCAGAATGGCTACTATGTCCGTTCCTACAAGCTGGAGGTCAGCACCAACGGCGAGGATTGGATGATGTACCGGCATGGTAAAAACCATAAGGTGAATTCATTGTTCCTTTGCAGCTGCACAGTGGGAGCCTTGCCATGGGTGGAGGAGTGGGAGGGGAACGGCGAGAATACATTTTACAGATGGAGCGATTTATTTTGTAAGGTCTGAGTTGCTGACACTGCTTGGTCAGAGCTGACAGGCTGCATGGGGAGCTCTCCAGAAATGATCTTGCTCATCAATAGAGTGATCAGGAAATACTGTTCCTTGGAAAACCTGGCTGCTGTTGTGCCTTGCTCAGTGAAGAGAGCCTGCGGTATGTTTTTGGACTGCAAATGAAGGAGAAAATGCTTTTCACAGCCCATGTTTTGCCCTACAAGATTCATTGAGCATTTATGTCTGGCGCCCCATCGCCATGCTGGGTTAACAATCACAGAACCACATGAAACTGCAATTCAGGAGTTATTGAGGCCTGGAAATGAAAGGGCACAAATCCTGAGAGGGGATCACTGTGTCCCAGAGAATAAAGCGAACAATAAATAACAAGGCGCAATTCAGTTGTCAGGCATACGGGATCTGCAATAGCAATCACAGTAGGCAGGGCTGCTTGTGCCCGCTATAGCCACAGCTCCTGGGGGGGGGACTGGGGTGGGGAGGTAGGCTATGTGTAATATGGATGTCTGACCCTGGGCGATTGCTGAGCTGCAGGATGTGCCATGAATGCTCAATGAAGGTAACGCTCAGGTTGTGCTGTGTTTCTGAGACTGGGTAGGGAAACAACTGGCTGCCAAGGGTTTGACTGTGTATAAAACAGAAGTGGCTTTAGGTAGGGGCTCACTGTAATTCACCTGGGCTGTACAGATGCTCTTTAATTAAAGGCAAGACCCAGCCCCGCCCCTTCCGCCCAAAGCCCTGCACCTCGAGCCAAGCCCCACCCATTCCCAGTCCGATTCTACCTGGCCACGTGGAAAGCTAGGGCTATCGTGATGCCCCTGACCTGGCCATCCCCAGTGGCTGGGGAAAGCTGCACTGCCCCACCATGGCCCCATCCCCTCCACCCACCACGGCCAGCCTGCTGAGCTGACTGCCTTCCCTGGTGTCCAGGGAGAGCCGGGCTGCCGCACCACGGCTCCAGCCTTCCCCGGGGCCAGGGAGAGCCAGGCTCCCGCACCACGGCTCCAGCCTTCCCCGGGGCCAGGGAGAGCCGGGCTGCCGCACCACGGCTCCAGCCTTCCCCGGGGCCAGGGAGAGCTGGGCTGCCGCACCACGGCTCCAGCCTTCCCTGCCGGCAGCCCCAGCCTTAGGCATTCGGTCACGTGGGTAGTTTTGGGAAGGCTACGCCTTCCCTTGCCTACATTACTGACCACCAATGGCAGGTAGCTGCACAGCAGTCGGTGGAGCTGTGCCCGTTGACACCAGCTGCAGATCTGTCCCTTTGTGTTTAGCAAGACAGTTCAACTACACGGCCTCCTTCGAGCCATTCTCTCCTTGAGCTTTTAAATAAAAATCTCTCCCTCTCTCCTCCTTTATATTCATTCCAATCTCTCTCCTGCTCCTTTCGCTGGAGTCACCTCCTGAGGCTGGTGGAGAAGTAATTGCTTTTTGGTGGCCTGCCTATCCTGAAATCCGGGTGACTGGTTTGTTCCCCTCCCCTGTGAATGTTCAGCCTCCAGCAGCTGTAGGATGAGTGCAGAACCTTCTTTATTCGTGTCGACTGCGTCCCTGAGTCCTGAAGTGCAGCTCAGCACATGGAGCACCAGTGTGCTGGCCGTGCTTCCCCTTTAACGTTGCTCACTGCTGTCCTTTCATTAGGAAACCTCCCAGATGTCTGTATTTAATGTGCAGATTCCACATTGCTCCTGGTGCGTCAGTGCAGCTCTCCGCGTGGTTCAAAGTGAAATGGTCGAGCAAACCGTGCCAAATAGATTTGTCAAGTCTGCCGCAGTTTGATTTGATGCCACGAGGAATGGGGAGGGGCGGGGGACTCTGTATTCCTGACTGTGTTTACGCATATCGGCCCATCTCCCTCTTGCCCGTGGAAGGTGGGCTGGAAGCCAAGCTTGACTAGCGCTGCCATTTAACAGCTACATTTTCAGCATGGAGGGTGGAACTGAGCATGGGGGGGCCAGATAATGTTCTCTTGGAAGTGGACTGCAGGTTTGACTTACCCTCCAGGGCTTACTGTGCGAAGGAAGAGGACAGAGTGGATAGATGTAGTGTTTGCTGCAGAATCGGAAGGCTAGACTTCAATTCCCTGTCTGCGGTGAGTGTTGGTACAGTGTACCAAAGGCAAGGGAAAAGGAAAGAGGAGAATAAAGTGGAGGAAGACGAGATTAAGGAGAGATCAGGGCAGTGGGGAATGAGTGTTGTCTTGCAGAGCGCTACTACACTGAGGGGAGGGGAGGGGAAGGAAGGGTAGCCCAGATTGCAGGCATGCTGCCCGAATGAGATCAGGACTAATTAGAGTCTTTCTGTTTCCACTCCTGTCCACCAACCTGCCTCCTCAGCCCAGCTGCTCCCAGTCAACAGGTGAGGGAGGCTGTGCTGTGCAGAGGAGAGCGATTACAGCTTAGTCTGGGGCATTGCAGGCATGCTTCGCTCCAGATATAGCCTAGAAAATTGTCCTCATAGGCAATACATCCACATTCATCTACACGAATGTGGAACAGACGTGCCTGTTATACATTAGTCTCTCTCTCTCACACACGCGCATGCACGCACGCACGGTCTCGCACACACATATGAGTCATAGACCCATGTTGCAAAATATGGATGCAAATTTCCAACACTCCAAAATATATGCAGGTGCGGAGCCAGCATTTTTGGTTGATCTCTGTAACAGAGATGAGCGGCATAGTTGGGGCTTTGTCTTTCTCATGCATTCACAGTATTTATAATGTCAGCACAAAACCATAGGCAGTTGGTGCGGCTGGGGCTGGGAAAGGCAAGCCCCCCGCCCCACCTACAGCTCTGCTGTGGCCCTGTCCCCATGGGAGGGGAGGAGGCAGAGCAACGTGCTGAGCGCTCCCCAGCCTCCCTGGAGCACCGGGGAGGGGAAGATAGGGAAAGGAAGTGTGGGCACAGCACAGCTACTGAAGTGCTAGGGAAGGGGAGGAGGTGGTTCCAGCCTCCCCAACCAGAACATGGGGAGGGTGGGCGCTGGGGGCAGCATTCGGCTCCCAGAATGCCTCTAGTAGCAGACCCTTCCCTGGCCTAAGCCACCAGACACCCATGCACAAAAGAGAGAATCAGTGGAGCCAGTGGGCCACGTTTCCAAGCTCAGTCTAGTGTCTGTTTATCACAGTCGCTTGCCAGGCATTTTTTTAAGATGTAAAATGATTTGCTCTCTCACTTTGGACGTGTGTGTTCAGGGGTCTTGGTGAGCGCTTAGTCCTCCGGCTTCTTTGCCTAGAGAGCTCTAGGGGCAATCTAGCCACTGAGCTGCTGTGCTGCAGATGTTTAACCCATCTCCAAAATCCTGACATGCTTTCACTATTTGTGTAGGTGAAACAAGGATGACTTCAGAGCTGTCCATATGTTAACCCCTGGAGCAGCATGTGTACAGCCGTACAGGTCCCAGCCTTCCTACCATAGGGACAGTTCTACACTTCTGGAATCCAATTCATCCTTTATAGCATGGCAATAGCTCCCGTTGCTCTTGGGCACCAGGTGACCCCCTGGTCCAGGTATAGGATCCTATGTTATATCTTTAATGGGGATAACTTTTCATCTCGGATGCAGAGATTCCACCCAGCGGTGGTTCTGTGCTCGGTGTATACAGGGCCCAGTCCCGCGTGTGTTCCTCGGGCAACGGGAGTCAGGTTAAAGGTTGAGCTGCACTGCTTGGACTGTCTGCAGAATCCTTTCTCTTATTGTCACCACCACACCCTGATCCTGGATTGGATGAATGCAGAACTACCCCACTCCTTCTCTCCTTACGACACCAACCTGCCCTGCTCCCCATTTCAGGTCCCTGCTATTTGGCAAGAAAAATAACCTCCCCTACTTTTCTCCTTCATGCTTTTCTGTCTCAGATCCTGAAGCCCTAATCCTGTTAACATGCTCTGTTCCAGGCCTCTGTCTCCATGGGTAACTTAATCCCACAGTAAATCTAGTCCGTGCAGAGAGAGACACACACACAGATGGGGGAGGAGCGGCTGCTGTCACCTCCCCCACTCCAGAAAACACACAGCCTCACCCTGGAATGTCCCAAGAAATTGCATGATGACAAAAAGAGCCCTAAAAATAATTCCCTGTTCCCAATCATAACCTGCTTTTGGGATTTAATGGTGCTTTTCTCGTCTTTGCTTCACTTCTGACTTGGCAGCTGGCAGGATTCCCACACCCGCTGGAACTAATGCAGCTTTAAAAAAAAACCTCGCTGACAAGGGGAAGTTTTAAAGTGAAGAGTGTCCTGCGTGTGATTTACAAGTGGAGGCAGGGGGTAGAAAACCCACCCTAGCCTAATCCAGCCCTGGCATCCTCCCTCTTCTTGTGTTTCTGCAGCAAATTAATTAAGCGAGTCAGCTCTCATTGATTATCAATTTAATTTTACATGCAGACCTGCCGACCAGACTAAAACAGAAGTAAATATAAAAGTGAAGGGAGGCAAGTCTTTGATGCTGCAGTGAAAGTGCACTGCCTTGGCCACTGCTTAGAAGATGCTTTTAATTTGTTAATGGTTTTCACATTTGTCTTCCAACTCTGCCACTCTCGTGTGTGCATTTTCTCTCTCTGATCCATTTATCACAGCCAGACCCTCAGCTTGTGTAAGTCATTGCATATCCATATCAGTCAATGAATCTGCCTTGATCTACACCAGCAATGGGTCTGGTGCACCATGTGTGTTGTGTGGCTTGCAATGTACCAAAGTAGGGACATAATGTGACATTCTCTTCGTGTAACAAAACATCTCGGCTTCCCTGGAGTTCTTGGTTTTACACATTTTGCTGCTGGTTTTTCCTGTGCCATGACAGTTGCTGCGGGCATAGTTCAAAGACTACTGAAATCAATGGGAATCTTTTTCCACAAATCTTGTGGTCTCTTTGGATCAGACTTTTAGTTCAAACTAATTTGATCAACAATAGGTTTCTCACCAGCAGGTCAATGTCTGGCAGCTGAAAAGAAACAAGGGGTGATGGTGAAGGTTTTCACTCAGTGATGGTGGGTCACTCAGTTGTGGGGGGGACTTCAAATTGAGACACTTGAAAGGGCCTGCTTTTCTGAAAGTGTTGAGCACCCACTCCCAGAAAATCCAGCCCCAAAGGTCTGCCATGCTGGGCGCCAAAGAGTATCACCCACATCTGTCAGTGCTTTTCCAAACATAGGGCATGTGCAGGTCCAAGGCTGACCCTGTCAATGCCGATGACAGGAAAATTGGAGGTAATGGGTAGCAATGCAGCCAGCTTCACATTGGGTTGCATGTTTAGGGGACTGGCAAACGTGTACTAGAGTAATGCAGTGTAGGGATGTTAAATATCAGTTAATTGAATAGTCAATTAACCTCATGAATTCTTATCAGCTAGTCAACTATTCAGTAGTCCCTGGGGGTGGGGCAGCAGCCAGTGCGCTTCAGCCCCACTCCCGGGGAGCCCCCTGCTACTCCATGCTGCTGCAGCATGAGGTGACAATAGCCAGTCTGCGAGGAGACCAGCTCCAACCTCTGATACATTTCAGGGCATGGGGGATGCGTGTAGTCTGTAGCATTAACTCATAAGGCTTTGCTTATCGGTTCATCGGTTAATTGACTACACTATTATGTCCCTAGTGCACTGTAAGTAACCTTGGAGCAAGTAGCCAAAGTTAAGGGCTTAACTGGTGGAAAACCCCTGAAAGCTGTCAGAGGCGAGGCTAGGCCCATGCTATGGAGTGTATAGCAGCATAGCTCTCGCACTCTAGCTGTGCCAGCATAACCCCTTAACGCAGATGCAGCCTATTCCAGTAGAAGAGATTCTTCCATCAGTACTGGGACAGCACTTCCCTGAGTAATGAGAGCTGGGTTAACTGAGCTCTGTCTACACCTGGGGGTGAGTCAGGATAGCTGCAGCTCTCAGGGGCTTGGATTTTTCACAGCCACAAATGCCATAGCTATGTCCGCCTTGGTGTTAAGAGTATACCAGGCCTCAGTCCTACAGTATATAAGAGGTAATATTTTTACTGTTTAAAGCATTTAAAAGACATACCACCAAGTGCTTCCTCCTGCCTGCTCTGCTCAGTATTAATCTCTAGGCAGTATCAAAGGGAGGATGCTATCCTCTGGAACAGGATGCAGCAAGGGCCACAAAGATGCCAGCTGGCCTTAAAAAGCAGACGGTGGTTATTTCGAGCTGCACATCTTTACCAGCAGCTCCTATTCATAGGAGTTGCCTGCAGTTCATAACCAAGGCCCTGACTTAAAACACATACTGAAATGCTTCACAGAGTCTGGTTCTGTCTGAGGAAGGAACTTGGCTCCTAAGATATGAAGCAAAAAGGAGGGTCAAAAGACTAGTCTCATTAGAAACAGGAGGAGGATTTAAGGCAGCCTAAAAGATGTTTTCAGCATTACCAAAGAGACTGATAAAGTTCTGAGGTCCAATATTGGTCTTCATTTCACTGATGTAAATTCAGAGTCACTGCTGAAATCAATGGCATCCTACACCAGAGTAAATTCAGAATTAGGCCCACATTTTTCATATTGCAAAGGGAGGTCAAAAATTAGGAAACATAAACTAGGAAATAAGCCAGAATGGGTGTAATCAGCAAATGGGCCAGAATAAGGGTAATCCTCATATGGAATAAATTACCAGGAAAGGTGCCTGAAACAAGGAGGATAAATGCATCAAAGAGACACGTAGACATGTGTCTGGAGAAGGAAACTGGGATTACATTAAACCAAATAAAAGGGGGTAACATAAGAGCCAGCTAAACATTTCCTGTTCTCCCAACTTATGTTCTTAGGTGATGTGTTGCACATCAGTTTTGCAGGTGACATAAAGCTGGAGCCGTTTGTTTAAGGTGGAAATGTATCCTCTCACTCAGAGCATGGGTGTGCTCTCTCTGGGTATGTCTACACTGCTGAGTTTTTTTTTTTTTTTCAGAAAAACAGTTGTTTTTCTGAGAAAACTTCAAATTGAAAGAACAGAGGGGTTTTTCCAACATTGATAATCCTCTGTCTACGAGGAAGAAGCCTTTTTCCAAAAGAGCTCTTTCAGAAAAAGGCGTGTGTGGACGGGGAAGAGGGAGTTCTTTCGAAAGAAGAGGAAAGAGGAAAAGGCACAGGTGCCCTGGTAGCCATTCCATCCATAGTAATCTCAGCTTAAATGCGAGATCGCGTCCATTCAGTGTGGATGCTATCTTTTGAAAAAGAAGATCGCTTTTTCGATGCGCTTTTGCTGTGTAGATGCTCTCTTTCGGAAGAAGTTTTTTCAGAAGCTCTCTTCCGAAAAAGCTTCTTCCAAAAGAAGCCTGTAGTCTAGACACACACACACACACACACACACACACACACACACACACACACACACACACAGCATGGATGTGCTCTCTCTCTCTCTCATGCATATAAACACACACTCAGAACATGGATGCTCGCTCTCTCTCACACGCACTGACACGTACACACACACACGCACACACTCTTTCTCTTTCTCTCTCACTCACAGCAGCCACCATTTGTCTAGCCCCCCTGCTGGAAAAGGGTGTTTGTTAACTGCTGAGCAAGGAAAGGCTGGATGGGTGGTTGGACAGCGATAAAATAGGATATTAAAAGCCCATAAGACATGCTGTGTTGCTAAACAGTGCCAGCGTGATCTATAATCTTTGGACTAGCATTTCTGTTGAAGTTCAAATTTACTCCAAATCCCAATTATCAACCAGACAGAACCTTGCTCGGCCCCCTCCTCCTCGGTCTATAACGAATGCCACCACTTCCTAGAGGCAGGATCCCAGTCCTTTGCGTGGAGAGCTGAGTTCAGGTTGCGGCGCTGTGAACACTGACAGCAACCGTCATGGGCTTAATGCTGAATTACTCTCTCCTGCTGTAACAATCTCCATGCCCCAATGTGTTGGATTCCAGGAGAGCTGCATTAATATGTCCTGTCTGCAGGCTTTTAAAAAACGTCAGTGGGAGCCTTATGAAATGGTTCTTAGCTCCCGTTCAAGGCAACAGGCCAGGTTACAGCCTGACTTGCTTTTCTGCAAATCGCAGGGATCTATGGTTGAATTATTTAATTCTTGCCTCTGAGAGAGGTGAGCCAGTGCCAGGCATTTTCCTTTCCCTACCCTCCTGTTTTGCTCTCAGATAAACTTCACGGAAGCTCTTGTGCTTAGCAAAGCAAATGCAGGGTAGGAGAGAGCATAAAGCGCAGCCAACGTTGCAGTGTCTATGCAGTTCCTGGCTTGAAGCAGATGATGCGCTAACCCTGAAAGCCTGGCATACTCAGAAAGAAAGGAGCACATCCAACTTCTCTCGGGAAGTAATGACTTCAGCGCCCCAGGGTGGGCAGTTGTACAACACAGAGAACCAGTTTAAAACTACATTCAAGCTGAATGCTGCCTTTTCCGCTTGTTCCACCCTATGGCACTGAAAACTAAGAGCCATAAGTATACAGTATGTACCAAGCTATTAATGGAAAAGTTACAGAGAAAGAAGGGGGGCAGTGTAGAAAACCACATGATTGTTATTGATTATGACCATCTGGTAAGACGACAGCTTGTTTGTATGATGCTGGATCATAAACTGTCCCCAAAAGCTTTCTTTTGTGCGAAAGGCATGGGTGGCCATTGATTATAAAGAGGAAACTGCAGCATGATCTGAAATAATAATGCTTAGAACGTGCATGCTGGTGTTCTCTGTAGATCTCCATACATGGTCACAGAGGCAGGGAAGGATTATTATCCCTTTTTATTGATGAGGAAACAGAGGCAAATAAAAGTTAAAAGTCAAAATTGGCCTTTTATTTTGGGTGCTTCAGGTTTTTAGGGCCAAACATCTACGGTTCCAGTGGAAGCCAATGGGAAATGAGGCCCAACTGGGCACCCAAAATCAGATTTCATTTTTGGCCCTACCAGCTTCCCCAAGATCACACAATAAATCAAGGGCAGTACCTGCTGCCCGCTCCACCGAGTCCAACTCCCTAGGCATGTCTCCTCAATGCCTCCTGCTGCGGGGCACTAGCCTGTCTTAGAAAGCCCCTGCCCATTCTTTTGCTTTGGGTGATTATTTTGCTCAGTTAAGGACATCCTGATATTTTCTCTCTCTTGCAGGTGTTCCAAGCTAACACGGATGTCACTGAAGTGGTCCTGAACAAGATCCACACCCCAGTGCTGACTCGATTTGTCCGGATCCGCCCCCAAGTCTGGCACAATGGGATTGCTCTCAGACTTGAGCTCTATGGCTGCCGAATCACAGGTCAGGAGAATTTCTAGCTGCTTCCCACTCCGGTTCCTCTTGCCTGTGGTAACCGCTCCTATGTAGAGCAGAGACAAGGACCTTAATTCTGCAGTCTGTCTTAAGTCCAGGTCACTCCCATGCACATACCCCTCCCCTAATTTTGCCTGCTTTAGCCTCTTCTGCAGCTGGCAGTGTAGATGCCCTGCTCCTGCGGAAGGAAGACACACCCAGACTGTTTGACAGGACCCACACTTTGTAAAAGAAGCTGTCAGGGTCTGATCAGGAAAGACGTGTTAGCAGACTCCGAAGTAGATGTGGGTGAGAAGCCAGCAACTGGAGGGAGGCAGGGGATAATTTGCACAGAGCTTCTGAAAGTGAGGATGTTCTGAACATCCACTGAGAGGTTCCTGCCGACTCTGATGGCTGCAATAAAGGGAGTTACAGCTGGGTTGAGTGTTTTGACATTTCCATACCTAGCAGTTAAGCGCAGTGGGACATTGCCTGTTAGTGCAACGTGGACACACTTCAGCATGCTTTTCCCTTCTTCCCCTGCTCCTTTTCTCTCTGTGCAGATTCACCCTGCTCCAACATGCTGGGGATGCTTTCCGGTCTTATCTCTGACTCCCAGATCTCTGCCTCCTCCATCAGAGGGTACGACTGGTCCCCTAGCATGGCGCGGCTGGTCAGCAGCCGCTCGGGATGGTTCCCACGAATCCCCCAAGCCCAGCCAGGGGAAGAGTGGCTGCAGGTGGACCTGGGGGTCCCTAAGACTGTGAAAGGAGTGGTTATCCAAGGGGCCCGAGGAGGAGACAGCATCACCATGGTAGAGGCTCGATCCTTTGTGAAGAAGTTTAAAGTGTCCTACAGCATGACTGGAAAGCACTGGGAGTATATAGAGGACAGCAAAACTATGCAACCCAAGGTAGGACCTGTCTGTCAGACTAGGACAATGCTGTTGGCTTGGCTATCTCCACATCCAGCCTGTGCTCAACACACTCTCCTGTCTTTCTTCACTGTGGGCTTGCTTAGTCCTGAGAGAGAGCCCAGAGTGTCGAGGCTGTGGTGGTTGGACGGTGTGTGGGATCCCTGCCAGGAGGCTAAATACGCCTTTAAAGGAAGATGCCTTCCAGGTGTTACTGACCCCCGGAGACAAGAGGGTGATGTAGGACACGTGATGGTCTCAGCTTTTTCTACAAACCTTTTTGCCTACTGGGACATTCATGGACCTGCCCGTTCCCATTTATAGCAGGCTTCCACTGTCCCCATATGTAGCACTTATGGGACAGGCGGGATGATTGTGGCCCCCCTGCTCTAAGAAATTAGGTCAGTGGGTTTTAGTGAACTTCTGCATGCACGTGGGTGTGAATGCTTCTCCCCCTGAACGTTTAAAAGACTGGAACTTGGGTCACGTCGTAACAACCTCAATCCCACAAATGAGTTTTGAGCACCTAGCTGTGACAATCACCTTAACTTTATTCCCAGTACACTGACAACGTAAAGGGGAGTTGTCCGTAGTGTCTGCCAATAACCACTGCTTAGCCACTGGGGAAAATGAGTATTTAGATGATCACAGACAATAGCCTCTCTCTAAAGCCAGGGACAAAATGTGATGTCATTTGTGCTGAAAGTCAGTGGAATAACACCAGCCTTGCATCGGCGGATCACTTGGGTGGGAATCTGCATGGGCAATATTAAGTTGGGGCCGGGGCATGTTGTATGGTTCTGTTAGAAACAAGCTCTGTGGTTCTCTTGAGTTGGGAACAGCATACGTTCACTTACAGAGGAACAAGTCGGAACCAAGTCCCAGAGCAGTACAATCAAAGCTGTCTGTTTCAGATGCCACAAGATAGCGCCAGGTCTGCACTGTTTGGGCTGAACCTAAGCTACCTTCTAATACAAGTTTGTTTTAGGAGAGTCTTTTGTTTCCTGCATTTCCTTCTCCATTTTCATATTTTGTCTTTTATCGGGCCTGTTTGCAGGGACTATCGGATAGCACTGAGTTTGGCAGTCTTACTGCCACAGGTACCTTGTTGTGTCTCCCATGTTTCAAATTCTTTTGCTTTACAGCAATGGACAGTGATTTTAGTCTGTGGAAAAAAAGTTCAAATGAACATGAAATAGGAATTGGTTTGCCAGAATGCTTCATGTTCCAGGTTTGTGGGTAGATAGTACACATGATGAAAAGATTAACTTCTCTCTCTTTGCAGCTTTTTGAAGGCAACATGCATTACGACATCCCTGAAGTCCGACGGTTTGACCCTGTCCCTGCACAGTACATCCGGGTTCACCCAGAACGATGGTCTCCAGCAGGAATTGGGATGCGTTTGGAGGTGCTGGGCTGTGACTGGACAGGTTGGAACTTTGCTTTAATTTCTGTACTTAGTAGGTCAGTAGGACATGGAGATATTTCTTGCAATAATAGAGTGGGTGGGATATAGGTATATCTCGCTCTCTTCATTCCCACAGGAGGTGATGTTCTAGTTCTACAACTTCAGCAGAGGTAAACTTGAGCTGTGAAAACACAATTTACAGCATGATCCAAATTCAGACTTTTTCCATACTAAAGTGTGGTCAGATTTGGTGGTCTTCTTGAGATCTGAGAACTGTCTGTCCTGGATGGGGGGTCGGGTCCCTTTAAGCACAGACCTAGGATAGCCTGGGGCAGCAGCCCCACACGCTAAGTCCAATCTTGATGCCCTGCCGGCCGGAACTGGTTCCGGCCAGCCTTACCTTTCGATTCAGGGTCCACTTAATGTGGACGTGCTATTTTGAATTAGAAAAACGCTATTTCGAATTAGTTTTTGTGTCTAGATGCGTTACTTCGAATTAGCTTAATTCAAATTAACTATTTCAAATTAAGTTAATTCAAAATAGCACGGTTGTGTAGACATACCCTTACAGAACACAGTCACTGTGGTTGGGGAGAATTGTGCCCATTTACACTAGAGCTAAATTTAGTCCTCTGAGTTGCAATGTGAAATGGTGCATCTTGGTCCATATCTGAAAATATAACAGCTCCCTCCCCAGCAAATTCATCTTAATACTGTCCCTTTGGGCTAGAGGGCGATTCCTGCAGTTTTTGAGTTTTTCTAAATAATGTATTTATCTGTTTAAATCTGGCTCAGTTCTCCAGGGCTGCCTCTAGATTGGCAAGTTTTTCTGCAAAAGCACCTGCTTTTGCGGAAAAACTTGTCAGCTGTCTACACTGGCCGCTTTGAATTTGCGCAAGAACACTGACAAGCTAATGTAAGATTGTCAGTGTTCTTCCACAAATACACTGACTCTCCTGTTCGGGGAAAAAGCCCTCTTGTGCGAATGCTTTTCTGCAATGCTTTTGCGCAAGAGGGCCAGTGTAGACAGCTGAGAACCGTTTTGCGCAAAAAAGCCCCGATGGCGAATATGGCGATTGGGGCTTTCTTGCGCAAAACTGCGTCTAGATTGGCACGGACGCTTTTCTGCAAAAAGTGCTTTTGCGCAAAAGCGTCCGTGCCAATCTAGACGCTCTTTTCTGCAAATGCGTTTAACGGAAAAACTTTCCCGTTAAAAGCATTTGCAGAAAATCATGCCAGTCTAGATGTAGCCCAGATGTCAGGGATAAAAAGGAATGATTTCTATGTAAAACAGCATCTCAAAAAGGCATTTTCTTGTAAGAGTTCTGCTCCAGGAATCTTACACAAAGTACAGCCCATTGCTGGCCATTTACCAAGTTTTTCTTGCCCCTTTCTTCTATTATGTATACAAAATATTTTACAATCATTTAATAGCAAATTATCAAACAAAACAAAAATAGGGTGAAATCTTGCCTCCATAGAAATCAATTCTGTGATCTCAATTAAATGATTTAACAGTAAATCAAGATCTTTCTAAAAGACACTTTATCGGACAAAAAGAAGTTCCAGGCTTGATGCAGACCCCTCTAGCTGGAGTTTTATAGCCTGGCCAGCATGTGTTCATTTTCTCACTCTGGCTATAGAGACTCTTGCTTTTAGCTAGAAAGATCCCTGCTGCAATCCCTGATGTAGCCATAGCTCACACAGGCACAGTTTGCACTCAGAAAAGAGAGACTAATCTGAAGATTTACTCAGCCTGGCCAGACTTTCTCCTCTGTCCTCGTGTGCTGCTCAGGCACTGCCAAGGGAACAGAAACTAGTGCTCTCAGTCCTCTTAAGACCTCTCCTGGCATAGAGGAATCACCATCATGTGGCGAGCCTACAGAGCAAGCTCCTGTACCTACTTCTCTCTGCAGCTTTCTGCTATCCCCTGATGACTGATAGTCCCTTGGGGACCATTGCCAGCTGGTGTAGCTTAGAGCAGCCCTGAGACTACTCTCACCTGTGCTAAGCCAGGCAGAAAATTGACCCCATGATGTCTCTCCTGCCTCCCCCACAGCTCACTCTGTTGCAGAAATTCCAGGCTATACTCTACCGTGCATCTGTCTCAATCCTTTATGCTTTTTCTGTACGTTCACCATTATGGCTCTGTCCGCTATGAGCTTTGAACTTCTGCTAGAAATGGCCATGTTGAAAAGGGATTGCCACACACAAGTGTTCCAATGAATGTTGTCAGCCATAATTTCCCAACACTCCTGTCTCGACATTTGTACTTTATGTATCAGAGGGGTCGGTGTGTTAGTCTGAATCTGCAAAAGTGGCGAGGAGTCCTGCTGTACTTTATAGACTAACTGAAGTGTTGGAGCATAAGCTTTCGTGGGCAAAGTGGGTCTCCTCAGGATTCCTCGCCATTTGTACTTTGTCACTTTTAAAAGAAAAACTGCTGGCTATAAATGTGCCGAAATATAATTGGAGCATGCTTTGTGATTCAGGAAATGGGGGAGCAAAGTGCATCACAGCTGCGATCTGGGGAGTGGAGAAAACCTGTGGTTTTATATAAACTACAAAACCCAAAGAGGGGCAGTGTCGCAGTCTCTCAGTGTGACTCAATGCACATGCACAAACAATTAGAATGTGACTACCTTGTGCCACCCTGCCTCGTCTGGCCCTCCATGTGCACGCTGCTGATCCGTAGAGCTAGTCCTGTTTCAAAGGGGACCAGATCAACGTGCTCTCACAGATGTCGGTAGAGTGCACATGGTTAGTCCACAACAAGCTCGAATTGGGTGGATTTCCCCACTCCCCAGCTTTCTGCAGTCTGCTTGTTTGTGCAGACAAGCCCCAAGCCATGGCTCTGTGGTGGAGGCGAGACCCAGACATGTTACTGAGCTGGGTTTAAGCCTGGCTGTGAAGCCCAAGGCAATAGCACTTGCTTGGGAACAAGGCCAGTGACGTGGTTACAAAACAACAAATGCAAACGTTTTCAAATAGGCTTACAAGCTGTAGCATGGTCACTGCCCAGCTGCCACTGTTTCTGTTTATGCCATTTTATCGATTCACGCAGGTAACTCATAGCAGCTAGGCTCAGAAATGCGTTATTATCAGGGAGCTTAAAAAAAGAAGTGACTGGTCAGCCACTGGCTTGTATCAAAGGCCTGCTGACACTTTTCCTTTGGAGATTGATGAACATTGGCTTGTGACCTCTCTTCTCTCCTTTGAAGTTCCAAGACATCTGGTTTCAATTGCCCAACAACTGTGCGGCATGATCAGCAGGTACCTCTCACTGCACAAACATGCCAGGTGGGAGAGAGAGACGTTCTCCTTCTCACTTTCCATTTCACATCCTACCTTGGCCCTGGGATTTTCATTATCTTGTCTCCCCATCTTGTCATGCTCTGCCAGAGCAACTGATTCTCAGGGTACATGGTGGCATGCTGTGCGGGGCGGTGGAACAGTCTGAGCATCTGGACTGCATATGGTACTTTGCCTTTCATAGGCCTTTTCCTTTGACACATTCCTACTATAAATCTGCAAGCCCAAAAACACATACCGAGGGGAAGTAACTTGCAGCTTTTGACACGCTGCCTTCAGCTGATGGGTTTTTTTAAATGACTGTTTTTGTGCCTTGCTGCTTCCAATTTGCTTGTCAGTAATATGTGGAGTTTTATGGTGTAGTAATAAATTTGGACTTAAATAGTAGGAGGCTTTGAGGTTGTTCAGTATTTTACAGTGAATAAAAGGCAGCTGAAAGCAAAACAGGAACACAAGAGTCTACGTGCAATATGTTCACTCACAGAAGTGGGAAGCAGTGTATGGAAAATATTCAGTGTATTTAGCCATTTCCTTCTGCTTCTGGCTTTATTAAATGATATCCTGAATGTTGCCAACAAAAAATCCTAATAACATGTAATAAAGCAAAGAAACGTTTAAAACCTGGGGAGGACACTGGACTCGGATGTCTGCTCTATTCCTCATTAAATGGAGGGGAAGAGGGAACTTCATTCCTGTACCATTAACCTTAATATCTTCTCATTTCTGCTTAAAGTTCCTTGACACCTGCCTGCTTTTAGGTAGGTTCCCAGAGTCTGCATAGAAAAGAAGGAACTGGGACAGAGCTGTTTTAAATCTACAGTCAGGAGGGTGGAGCTTGAAAACTGATGCTTTCTGCTGTGAGCCAGAGCATGCTAGGGATACTCTGGATCCATTTGTGGTTACATCATTTGCGGTGTTGAGTGCCTTGGTGGGTTTTTTCTAAAACTGGCACAATTGGTGGGAATATTTTATGTAGTTTTGCCTTTATGAAAGAAAGAATATGCAGCCTGGGCTCTCTGTTATGCAGTGTAACAACAAACCTCCTAGCTAATTACATACATACATAAAAAATAGCATATCAGTTTAAAGGAGATCCTTGTCCAACAGAGTCCACAGATCAGAGAATTCCCTATTTCCTTTTGGGGTCTAAAAGAAGCCTCACAAGTGATTTGAGCCATGATGACATATGTAGCATGTTGTAAATTATTGTTGCTTTCTTATCCGCTCTGTATAGGGCTCAGAAAGAAAAGAGTTCTGTTTAGTTTCCTCCTTTGGGCTCTATGAGTATGCGGCTTATTATCAGCTGTTCTTCTTTGTTTGCTGTATGCAGATGTAAAGCCCACTTCAGAGACACTAATGCCCACCTTGAAGAGTGAGGAGACCACTCAACCATACCCTACTGATGAGGAGACAACAGAGTGTGGTGATGGCTGTGGAGAAGGTGATGGTATGTACCAGACCCGCGCACCCATAGAGCACTAGATGATGGGTTAACTCGTTACGGTCATACTCTTATCTTTCCATTGGCTCCTACCCAATGGGACTGAGTCCTGGAAATCTGTAGAATGACAGTACTAGTGAGGGGTCAAGCATCAAAGAATCAGGCTCAAATTCTGATCGATTATACCAGGGAAGGGTAGTACAGCTAGGGAGAAAGGGAGGACGATATGGTGCTAAGGGCACTAGCCTGGGACTCTGGAGACTTGGGTTCAGTTTGCTCCACCACCGATTCCTTGTGGTCTCTCCGTGCCTCAGTTTCCCATCAGTACATGGTGATAGTTGCCCTGTCCTACTTCACACACCTGTTGAGAGGATAAAAGTATTTAAGGCTGTGGGATACTCAGATACTATGCTAATGACACTACGGCTGTGTCTACATTGGCAAGATTTTGCGCAAAAGCAAATGCTTTTGCTCAAAATCTTGCCGTCTGTCTACACTGGCCGCAAGTATTTGTGCAAGAACACTGACGTTGTAATGTACAAAATCAGTGGTTCTTGCGCAAATACTCTGACACTCCTGCTCAGGGATAAGCCCTCTTGTGCAAGTATTCTTGTGCAAGAGGGCCAGTGTAGACAGCAACGTTAATTTCTTGCGCAAGGAAGCCCGATGGCTAAAATGGCCATTGGAGCTTTCTTGCACAAGAGAGCGTCTACACTGGCACGGATGCTTTTAGGCAAGATCATGCCAGTGTAAACACAGGCCACATGTGTATGCAGGTGAGTGTCTCCATTGAATTCAGTGGGTTTATGCCACTGTAACTGTAAGCAGAATTTGGCCCTCTGAGGCTTTGGAGAAGTGCCCGAATGCATAGACACATACTCAGACCACATGAACTTTCAAAATTTGTCTAGAAAATTGCATTAGAAGAGGGTTGCTGGTAAGATTTCGCCAGTGTTTTGGCCCATCAGCTTTAAGGCCTGGAGGGAAACATAAAAGGAAAACCTAATGAGACCTTGAAAACAAATTAACTATTCCATGCTGTCCATTAAGGTTCAATTCTAGAAATGTAAGTCATAGATTCAGTACAAGGGGCCTGATCTCTCTGCACTGCTGTTACACCTCTCCACTGCCTCTGCCCTCGGTGGAGTGACTTTGGAGGTCAGCACGCCAGTTTTCGTTGAGCCACAGAAGTCAGGTGTGCTGCACGGTGCAGTCTGAGACACGCTTTCTACCCTCGTGATGCGTTTTAGCATGTAGGGCCAATACCCATGATGGTTCCCTTCATGCTTAGCTCTGAGTTTCATTCTCAGACTTTACAAGCTATGAGGCATATTTAATCAGATTTAGTAGAAGCTATTGGGACTAGTCCTCCCTGGGAACTAGATAAAGTCGTAATAAAATGAGTTGATATGGGATTGGGGAAGGGATGTCTCTTCCCACTGCATGGTAGTGTTCACCTGATGGCTGCCGTGTGAGTCCCTGACCTCTTGCTGATTGTCATTAACATTGGAGACACGGTGATTTTAAAATTCCTCTGCTCACGAAGGCTCCGAACACGCCGTGGCTATATTTGGCCAATGCTCACTGGCACGTCCTAGTCAGGAGTGTCTCCTCGGACATTCTCTAAGTGCTGCTTTAGAACCATTAGCCCACTGCTGCCCTCTGTCGCATAGGGAACAGTTTCATTAGTGGATACTGACCCAGGAGTGACCATTCATAATCCCAGGCATCCTGTTCCCTTCTGGCACGAATGCTTAGACCTGTCACTTGATAGCTGCACTTTTGGGGCACTCAAGATTCTTCTCTTTTTGGAGCCAGAGTGGAACTGCAGCGCATGGGGTGGGCCCTTGGGAAACATTCGTCTCTGACATTTAAGATGGAATTTAATCTTTGGCCACTCCGGGGGATGAAGAGAAGGTGCTGATTAGGGGCTGGAAGCATTGGGTGCCTGCATTTCTACTGGCTTGGTTTGGTAGATTAGCTGAAGGACTGGGTGGGGGCATTTTGATGATGCAGAACTGAAGGCTGATCCTCAGAGCTGCTGAAACATGAGATAGGTTGAAAGCATCCATCAGAGAGAGATTTCATGCTTTCTTTCAGTATTTATGACTTGCCAGCTAGTTTAGTTTTTAAATAGCATTGGTCTGTTGCAGGTGGTTCTTTAATTAAGTTTCATTTTGTTATGTTCCTTTTATAAGATGCCCCGCTTCCTGTAGGATTCAATTGCAACTTTGATCTCCCTGAAGACCTGTGTGATTGGTCTAATGATCCTGCAACAGATTATATGTGGTCTTTCCATTCTAGAAGCACATGGTTCAGCAATTCAGGACCAAGCACTGGATCCTTACCTGGTAAGCCGGATCATCCGTTCTTGGGGAAGGGCGAAAAGGCTATAGCATTTTCTCCATGAAAAAGATTGTTGTAATACTGCCTAACAGTCACTGAGATTATGCCGAAGTGGGTATTTTTCCTGTGCTAATTCTTTGGATATTCTGCTTGGTTGGCTCTCTTCTTTTTTATAGGTCCAATAACCATGGCACTGAATTTCAGGGGCTGAGATTCAGTGAGGTGGGATTTGGGAGCGGAGAGCTCAAGGAATTCTGTATGTGCCGGGTAGGTGTGGCAGGGGTGTCTGAGCATGGGAGGTCTGGATGCAAGGGGGCTGCGTGGATGGGGGAGCATTTCCCCTCCCCATACACTGGCTCCTCTCCCAACTGCTCAGGAGTGAGGGGGGCAGGAAGTAGGGGAGGATGTTGCACCTCCTGCAGTTGGGAGAGGTTTCAAGGAGGTGGGTCTCACACAGTCTTAGACTCTCCTTGCAGGGGAAGAGGAAGTCATAGAATCATAGGACTGGAAGGGACCTCGAGAGTCCCATCCTCTCTTGCCTCTAGTCCAGCTGGAACTAGCTGTTGATCCCAGCCTAGGGTAGGAACCACTGCTTGGGTAATTTACCCCTCCACTGGCTGTGCCGGTGCCTGGAATGATGTACCTGCACAGCTTGGGAGTAGAGCGTGACTGCTCTTGCAGCTTCCCTTTGCTTGGAAGAAAGTGATTTTTGCGAAGCTACATGAATTCTGTGCATGCACCGTGGGGAAGAATTCTCTCGGGACAAAGGATAGGTCTACACTAACCTCCAAGTTCGAAGTAGGGAGGCTAATGTAGGCATTCAAAGTTGCACATCGAGCCCAGGATATAAATATCCCGCGCTTGATTTGCATCTTCCCGGCTGGTCGCCACTTTTTGAAATTTACAAGACCGGACTGACTGCCCACGTCTACACGCGGCAGGGACCCGGTAGTTCGAATTAAAGCCCCTAGTTCGAACTCCCTGTTAAACCTCAGGATCTTGATGCAAGTCCCAATCTCCCTATAATGGGGTATGTCTACACTAGCCCCTAGTTCGAACTACCTGTTAAACCTCCTTGCAGGAGGAATAACAGGTAGTTCTAACTAGGGGCTTTAATTCGAACTACCAGGTCCCTGCCGCGTGTAGACGTGGGCAGTTAGTCTGGACTTGTAAATTTCAAAAAATGGCGACCTGCTGGGAAGATGCAAATCAAGCGCAGGATATTTAAATCCCAGGCTTGATTTGCAACTTCGAATGCCGACATTAGCCTCCCTAGTTCGAACTAGGGGGCTAGTGTAGACAGACCCTATTATAGGGATATTGGGACTTGCATCAAAATCCTATCTGGACTTCTTCATGTGAGTTCATCAGTATACTCCCCACACTGTGTTTTCCCTCTTGCTATGGTGTCCGTCCTCTTGTACACACGTTGTAATTATCCCATGGCTGGATAGAGCTTGACTTCAGCTATTCTGCACCCAGTGGCTGAATCGAATAGACTTAAGTCATCTGTTGGGATCGAGCTCCCCAGGACCTAGAGATACAGAACATTCGTTCTGCTTGAGATTTACTCTTTTGTGCTCTGGCATAGACTTGTGGGAACAGAATAGGGGATTTGGGGTTCTGACTAAGGAGGAACGAGCCTTACAGGTCTTAGCTGTGGATGGGTTTTGCTCAGGTTTGTTTGAAGAGATCAGGAGTGAGTCAGTCCCTGCAAATTCCTTATCCCTGTATCTTGGAACGAGCCCTGGGACCTTTGCCATCGTCTTATCTAAGATGACAGGGGAGCAGTGTTGTTGGGTTCAGAGTGGGCTCACCGGTTTCTAAATTACTTCAGCTGAAGTTCACTTGATTTTGAGGAACACGGACTTAGTTTTGGGCAGGACATTCAAAGGTCCCATTGAGGCAGGATGCGGTTCACCTGGCTTTGCTTCTGTTCCGGATGCCAAATGGAGATATAAGGACTTCAGTGCCTGTATCTAAAGAGCATAAGGATATGATAGATTGAGTTGACCTTGCCCATTGGTTCTTACCTATAGGATTGAGTGTTGAAACCTAACCTGTCAGCCATGAGACAGAGGTACTGCCTAGACCAGGGCTGGGCATGAATGGCCCAGGGGCTGGATCCAGCCCACCTAGCACTTGGAACTGGCTCACAGACTGTATCTGGATGCTTTCTATTGAAAGCCTGCTGCCTGTGCTACCAAATTTCCAAGCAGTGGCACAGGCAGCAGGAGCCTATTTAAATGGTTCATGGCTCATGGTCGCCGCACTACCCTGGCAAAGGCTGGAGCTGTGAGCCCTTTAAATAGCCACAGCAATCCCAGGCGGCTGCCAGGCAATGCACTAGTGGGATGGCCAAGAGCTATGAGCCCTTTGCTGTGTTTTTAATTCAAAACCTCTGGCCCCAGACTACTCTGGGGGAAGGCTAGTCCCCAGCCCCACCCCTTCCAGAGGGTGGAGCCAGCCCATGACAACCATTAAGTGGCCCTCCTGTGAAAAATATTGCCCACCCCAGCCTAACCATTTTAACGGTCACTTGGAAGGCAGCCTGGGGCACCTGGCAAGCAGAACCAGAGAGGAATGCAAATATATATATGAAATATGTTGAATAATGAGGCTTCTCTCTCAAACACACACATGAACGTGCACTCACTGTTACTTATAACATACAAACACACACCTGCTTTTTCCCATTGGTCAAGTAGGCACCCAGATCTCTTACAACCCCCACGCTGTATTAAAGACAAGCTCTTTGGACAGCCGTCATATTCTTTGACTTGACGCAGGGCACAGTGTGAAAAACAGAGAAAAACACATTTCCATAGTTGGAGTGTTTATCTCTTCAGACTTTGAGTGCTTACAAAGATTAATATCTGCGGATCACTGGGGCCTCAGGCAACAGGAGAGAACACTTACCGCCAGTCCCAGGGTTAATAATGCCCCCCCATCTCATTTGCTGTAATAATGTTTAATTAATGTAATAAGCCTCCTGCAAGTAGGAAAAATTACCTATTTTTATAACTCAGACTCCATTTTTCATTTCATTTCCTCTTCCCCCAGTCTTCCTACAATTAATTGCCCTTTTTTTCTTAAAAGACGTGTGTGTGTGTGTGTGTGTGTGTGTGTTTAGGGACAGTTTGGGATGAGTGATGTTCCTACCCGGGATCTGGCCCTCTCTGGTTGTCTGCCCCATTTCTGGAGTTTGCACCCTATGACCTTCCATTTCTTACCCTGGCTCTCTTTCTCTCTGGTACTTCTGAACTGCAGTCTCTCCAGCCCTTGGGGACTGCTCCCAGCCTTCTGTTGATTTAGCGAGCTTTGCCTCTGGCAGCCACAGGGAGATTTCTCCAAGTAGCTGCTGTTTGCAGTACAGTTGTGCCTGGAGTATATCTGTAGCAATGCTGGATATTAGATCAAGGGGATACTAGAGAGACAAGGGAGGTGTTGTCTCCACTAGCGCCTAGAGTCCCGCACAGAGTTGAGAGCCCCATTGTGCTAGGTGCTGTACAGACACAGTGCTTCATGTTCACAAAGGTGAGCCCCAAAGTGGTGCTGGCCTCTTCTCCCTCTGGCCATGCTCTCGCCTGAAGCACTAAGTCGGTGAGATGAGCTACTGGCTGTAGAATCATGGCACTGCCCCACTGATCAGTTGCACCCCATTGTTCGGAGAAGAATGTCAGGCAGGATAACATAGGAGCTGCCGGGCGGTGAGCGGGTCTAGCTTTCCGCTGCATTGGAAGAATGTAAAAGGATTCATCCTGGAAAGGACAATTGGGTGCAACGTGGTTCCTGCTTTAAGAAATGAGGAAGGACAACACAAAGGGCAGTGAGTAGATGCTTTTTTCAGCTTTAAAAAGAGACCTGTGATGTTAAAAAAGAGCCTCTTGTAGTATGCTGCGTGGAAGCAGAATAGCAAGATTGTTAGCTCACACTCCTTCATTCCTCTGAGGGTTTTCTAGTTACCCCTTCCAGCATTTTGCTTCTACTTATAAAATTCATCCCCAGACTCCAAGCAAAGAAAGGATAAAAAGTCCTTTCTGCTCAAGGTGGTCTTTCCTGCTGAACCCCTGCTCCTGCCAAGGGTGAGCAGTTGGGTGAAGGGGAGCAGCTGTACTGAGTTTAAGGGCAGGGCACATTCAGATTTGTTGGAGCTCCTTAAATTTAAAGGTGCTGCCATGGAACGCTTGGTGCTGCCACGGGAGAAAGAAACGTGCTGTGCCTTTAAGAGGCATGTGGAATGTATTTCTGTTTCTTCATCAAATGGCAAAACAAAAAAATTAAATTAAAAGGAGGGGCCCTGGCTGAGTGAGCATGGGAAGGGGGAATTGGCTGAAATATTATCCAAAAGGCATTTGATTAGAAAAATCTGTTGAAAGGCAGGCTCGGATTCCTTAGATATCTTTCGATTTCGTTTTGTGTGTGCTCACAAGTATTTCTCCTGTTTGGCATAGGGAACAGCTCCTTGCAACTGACCAGACACCCACTAGTTGTATTTCCAAGAGTCTCTCCGGGACCTTGGCGTTTCTTTTATTAGCACCATGTTTCTTGTGCTTGTAGCAGCACGATTGTCTCCGTCATCCCTTAGAGCCTCCCATGACAAATTCAGCTACCCCTATTGGTGACAGGGCGCCACGCTGCTTAACTCGGCAGAAAGCCATCCTGCTTCCACCTGCCGCTTGCCTTTTTGTGGGGCAAAGGAACCCACTTTCTTCTCCTGTCATGCTCCAAAAGGGGATTGCAGTTTTTTCCCTGTGGATTTTCACGTCAACAGATTGCCCCTGTAGCTGCATTGAGGGAGTTTACTACCATTTGCAACAGGGTCAACTTTCAATGAGGTTCTGATCCTGCTCCCATGGAAGTCAATGGCAAAACTCTCACTGATGTCAGGGGGGCAAGATCAAGGTCCTGAGGGACCAGAATAGGAACCCACTTGTTCCAGTTGCTAAACTAGGTATCTTGAATCGGGCAGGTGCTGAGAAGCTCTGCCATAGTCATCCTCTTCAGTGACTGCCAAGAGTCTGGAAAGATACTGGGCAGCATATTTTCAGTTGGTACAAGTCGGTCTTGTTCCATTGTCATCAGTGGAATATACCAGCTTAGAATCTGGACACGGATGTTTAGATTTTTTTTACAGGTGTAAAGGAAATGATTAGAAGATGTTACAAGAACACTGTCGTTTAGAAATCCTAGGGCTCCATCCTATAGGCACACACTTCTATCTCCCCGAGTGAGCAAAGGCTGTTCAGACCTTTGTCTGCGAAATAAGCACGTGTGCGAATCCAGCATTGCTAACCGCACCTGGCACTATACGAAACTAGTGGGTAGGAGTATTGCAGTGTCTGAGCAGTGACGGTCACTGGAGAGAATTTCACTGTGGCTTTAGGCTTGTGGCCAGCTCCACTTTCAGGGGCAGAAGTGCTCTCATACTTGGATTGCAGGACCAGCAGGAAAAGACTTATTTGTTTAAAAATGTTTCCAGTGGGGAAATATTTGCATTGCTTTGAGGTTTTGCAAGAGCTCATTTTGTGAATATATGTTGGGCCATAGTTAAGCTGCTGGTGACCCTTTGACTAGCCTTGTGTTAGTCCCATGGGATTTTCAAGGGCTGCATTTTTATTGCACTCTGTAGAATTTAGGCACTTGGACCCTAATCCTGCTCCACTGAATCAGTAGAAGTGGTTGCTGTTAATTTCTGGGGAGTGGGGTTGGGCGTAGCCTCCTGGAGCCTGACACCACGATGGGTCCTTGTGAGTTTCTGGGGCATATTCGCAGTGTTACGTACTGCTCCCTATCAGTAAGGCTGGTGCGGTTTGTCCCTTGAAGGCTCAGCCCAATCACTTAGAAGTCAGTGGGAGTTCTGCCATTGATTCTTGTGGAGCCAAGGGAGCCACCCAGTTCTTACTTGCACAAATAGACCCTGATCCTCGTGCACTTTGCCAGTGCACCCACTGAGGAGGAAGCAAGTAGCTGCTCCACCCCAAGAACAGATCATGACCCGCACTGTGAATTACAGTGTGGTTGCTAATTCTTCCCTTGCTCCCAGCCCTCCACCTGCCTCAGGTCCCTTCACTGGTCGGCCAGCTACTCTGCTTACGCCCCTCCCCGCGTCTGTGCACAAGAGAAAGTGTAGCAGCCCTATGGCTGTACTTGGGCCATCCCTTCCCCCTGCAATGTGGGTAGACTGAGCTGGGGAGAAAGAGAGTCCTTGTGTCCATTACCCTCATGCACTGTAGCACAGCCAGGGTCATGACATGTCCCTAAAGGACTGGCAAATTCCCATTCGCTTCAGTGAAAACAGTGCTGGGCCCCAGGCTTACACTGTGGAAGTTTTCCTATAAATGGATGTTTCCATTCCTTTGCTTTGAGAGAGAGAGAGTGTGAGAGGGAGAGAGAAAGTGTGTGTGTGTGTGTGTGTGTGTGTGTGAGAGTGAGAGTGAGTGTTTTAAATGACTGACTGGTTAATGACTCCCAGAGCCAGGTTTTGGGAAATGTAAAGAAAAACAGATACCTAGCTTGTGCTGTGTCAAGGCTGTTCCTCACTCTGGCACTACGAATGCAGAAGGTGGGGGCCTGCAAGCGCACTCCAAAACCTTGCCTCTACAGTCACTGGTTACAAAAACTTCCCCCCAAAATCCTAATACCTAGATTTTGGGGAATTCGCTGCCACCATGAAGTGCTTTTGACCCCCTCCGAAAAGCCAGGGGTGAACACTTGAAACCACCCCCAGGGGGACCCCAAGCTCTTTTGCCCCAAAAGAGCTTGAAAAAGAAAAGAAGACAACAAGCTGCAGTCTCTGGTAGCTGACCCCTCAGTCAGAGGCCTGCAGATACCCACAGACAGACTTTCCAGGACACAAGAATCAAATCATCACCTTAAAAGTGATTTTTATTACCAAACAAAAGATAAACTTGATAAAGCATACTTGGTTGCCAGATGTTACCGAGCAAATGAGGAAAATAAATTAAAACAGAGAAAAAAATCTCGGCACGGTGCTTAGATGGTAAACAGGGAGGGAGGCATGGTAGTAGTTGAACACAGAGTAGTTCAAGCCAAACCATAAAATAAAGAAAAATTACCTTGAACACGACTGGCCTCGTATTTCCCTGGTACTCACTTCTAATTTTTCTCTTTGTTCAGTCCGCTCCCCTGTCCTGAATTCCATGGGGTGGGGGCATGATAGTGCTTCCTGGGTTTAAATCATTCTGTCTTTCTCAATCCCTGGTGTTACTGTCCAACAAAGAAAGCAGGCAGGGAATCTATATCCAATTCAAATTCCAAGCCTCTATCTTGTTGTGTTTACTATGGACAGAGTGGCCACCCGGGCACTTGTGCTTTTTCTTGGAGGCCTCTTCTTTTGAAGAAAAAAACAAAAAAAAACCCCTCTACACATGCCTTTTTCCGAAAGAGCTCTTTACCGCTGTCGAAAGAAAACTCCCTGCGGTCTTTCGACTTTCTGTCAAAAGAACACAGTTGCAGTGTGGATGTAAGTGTAGACGTACCCTGAGTTAACCCCTTAGTCACCAGCACTCCTCCAGTTCATTACAGTATGTAATGCCTTTATTTGTGGGCTGCTGCCTTTAGTTGTACCTGCATAAAACCATGTAGGCACACAGATCAGTGCATGCACTCCTCTGTTTCATGCAAAGTGTGCAGTTTCTATTGGGTTGTAGGTGGTCTGCATGCAAATATTGAGCAGATCCTTTATCGTAAACATCTGGCTCTAACTACTACTTGAGTGTTTGAGGCACTGATCACTCAGAAGCAGAATTCATATGGCCCTCATCAGCGTATTGGGGCACCCCATGATCAGTATGAATTTTTAGCTTACCATCAGCCCTGTGAGATAGGGGAGGATGTCACAGGTGGAGTGCTAAGTACAGGGTCACACACCACATCACTAGTATAGCTGGGAACTGAACCTCAGATCAGTGTCTCATCTCCTGGACCATCTCCTGCAAGCTTGGAAGAGCAGGAGCAGATCTAGATCTGTAGAGACTGGAGAGGTTAGCTATTGGGTAAGAGAATAGTTGACTAACCTCACGAATTCTTAGCGGTTAGTCGACTATTCTGTAGCTCTCGGGAGCGGGGTTGGCAGCTAGTGCGGTCCGGCCCCAATCCCGGGGAGCCCCCTGCCATGCTATGCTGCTCTAATACAGGAGCAGCAAGGGGGGGAATGCGAGTAGTCAACTACATTAACCAATAAGTCTTGACTTATTGGTAACATCCCTCATAGAGACAAGTGAAAGTGGTGGTTGTGACTATGCACTAGTGACAGCAATCACAAGCAGCAAAGCCCTTTACGACCGAAAGGCAGGAGTTGGTGGGGAGTGATGCTTCCAGTGAAAACCCCACAGGAATTAGCTTTGTAATAATGGTGAGTGCAGTGACTTGGGAAAGAGGTATGGGTGAATGTAAAGATCTGACACAGAGTAGCAATTGTAAGTCTACAATGTTCAACGAAGAGGAAACTTTATGGCCTTTGACTGAGAACTGTGGTAATTGATTATTTATATCCTACCCAATGTGTTCTGTTGGAACACTTCCAGATGTGCTGCTGGGACCCATCAGGGTAGCTGTTTTTCTTGGGAGCCTATTGTTGTGTATTCAGAAACCAAGTGCAGATAGGTTGACCTTGTGAGACAAGCTGCTGTACCAACTCATGATTTAAGCATGACCTGAGCTGTTAGACTTCATCTCCCGCTGCACCTAATAATCTCTCAAATGGCTCACTAGTAGGAGGGGAAGGTGCTAGCCAAAAGAAGTGCATGTTGGCCAGATGGTTTGTTTGGATTTCCAGATGGTTTGTTTGTAGGATCAGTCTTCTGATTGACCTGGGGTTCGCTAAGGTGCACGTATAATTGATTATGCTGTTGTCTGGTCAGTGACAGTTGCGTGTTCACGCTGCTCTTGCTCTACTAAATCCAGATGTATCCATAAATCTCCATGGGAAGTGGCAGAAGCACCGTTTGCAGAAACAGCAGTAGGCTAAGATGCTGTGAGCTGTTCTGTGAGCTGGCCTTTTGAACCTCGGATGCCAGTTCTGTGGGAGCCTTATCGACTGTGTCATTAGCAAGAACAGATGCTTAGAATCAAAAATCCAGGGGAATGGCTGAAATGCATTGTTTGATCCTGAAAGGATTGATCAAATCTTCTATGTAGTTTTTCTTCAAATGTTTTAGCAACAGAAGAGATTTTCTTTCAGGTGTCTTCTCTGCTCTGCAAGCCTTCCATTAACTGTGTCAAAAATATTAACTGCTGGAACAGCGTGGCTCACGCATGCTGAGTCAGCAATTAGCTCTGCAGTGGCCTTATTTAGTTGGTCTCAGCATGTTCACAAGGCTTTTCATTAAGGTCCCTCCTGCCATTAGAGTGACCCACTAGCTTCATGTTCAAATGGGATAGCAAGTGATGTCTGCCTTTGCTCAACTGGTCCTGCTAACCTGCATTACAAAGCACAAAAACACATCCTAACAAAACCTGCTGCCAGCTGCAGGGGAGCAGGTGGTAGAATTGCCCCCAAACTGAGCACATCTGTGGATCACACCGCTTGGTTTTGTTCAAATAGGTCGAGACCATACTTTATCTCCAAAAAGAGACCAGCCGAGAGTCCTCAGAAACGCAGGGAAGTTTGAGTTTCAGCAGGCTCTGAGAGTGGTGTTGAGGTGATGCTGGATTGTTTTTGGCAGCATTTCAGAAAATTCTTTGATTATACAAACTGCTGGAAATGGGAACAGTTCACCAGGTCAAATCAGCCCTGCTGTAAGTGGACACATCTCTCCTGATGTCAACATAACTTTGCCACGGCTTTATTTAGCTCACACTCGTTTCCTGGCCCACCAGCGTCTGATGCATAGCCAGAGCTACCGTGGGCCGATGCCACGTTGTCTTCAGCTGTGCAGCTGACTGGGTTTTTCAGAGCCTGGGAATATCTTCAAGGCCTTCTGTGGGAGCGAGGGTGGCTCAGTACCTTACTCAATTATGCCTAAATGAGGTTTGACTTTAGCTTCGGAATATGGGGTATGCAGAGGCCACATTTAGGATCATAGCCACATTGTGCTAGATACTGTACAAACACATAGGAAGCTATCCCTACCCTGAACTGCTTACAATTCAGGACACTTGTTTTGCAATTGGATCTACTCAGGCATCTCCCGGTATTAGAGTCCCATTGACTTGACCAGGTCTTTGCAGGGACACAAGGATCTCATGGCAGGATCAGTCTAAGAGGTCAATTGACACATGGAAGACCCAAGGATACAGTCAAATAGCCCTTTCTGAAAATGGCGTCTAACAACTCAAAACTCCAAGTGGCGTTTTTATTTGTGACTGAGTGACTTACCTGGGAAGCAGTCTTAGTCCTTTTAGGGTTGCTTTTTATTTTTGGTTTTGTTTTTCCTTTGAAGAAGCTGGTGGAAAATTATAGAAAGAGAATTTGATTTCAGGAGAGCTTGGCTACTGATTATATCTTATCACTGCGTATGCATGAAGTACAGTTTGTCCTTTTTGCTTCCTCCTCTTGTTTATCGCTCACACCTTCTCCTCCTCCACCACCACTCTGTAGTGAATCACCTAGACCCCTCCCCCATCAGAGAGCGGCATGGTACTTTTTAAAGTGATTTTCATTCAGTTGGGACTAGGCAAACACTCTGATCATTTCTCTGCTGATAGTTGCATTAAACTGGACAAAGTGGACAAATTCATGTGAAGTCAATGGAGTTTCCCAAGGAATAACCGCGTCTCTGTTACTCCCTGGACAGATGATAAAAAAGTATACAAATGTTTAGTATTTTGTTCAAACAAAATTTGACTTTGTCTTCATTTAGCTGATGCAGAAGCAGTAGTAAATTGATTGGGTTGGGGGCGGGGAAGGGTTGGATGGGAATCTGCCTTCTGGTGTTTTGAAACCTGAGCTCAGTCCATCCATGGGTCTTGCTCTGGAGATGTGTTTGGTGTGATTGCTTATTGTTGAGCTAACTCTTCTGTTACTGCAGCGAGGAGTCCTGTGGTACCTTATAGACTAACTAAAGTGTTGGAGCACGAGCTTTCGTGGGCAAAGACCCACTTCGTCAAATGCATGCATTTAGTTAGTCTATAAGGTGCCACAGGACTCCTCGCCGCTTTTGCAGATTCAGACTAACACGGCTACTCCTCTGATACTCTTCTGTTACTGTTGGTGATAAAACTTGAGTGGGAGCAGACTTAGGCCAGTGGAGGGGTTGTCAGAATCATACCCAGAGAGGTCAAGAAAGCTAAGACAGCAGGAGTGCAGTAGGGACAGAAAGCTACAGATCTCAAGGCATGATGTTAAATCAGTGGTATTCATGTCAAAGGAAAGGAGGAAAGAGCTGTCACATGGAATGCTAATGACACCAGCCATATAGTAGCAGTTACATGTTTACAAAAAACCCATGTTTTACACATCCCTCATCTAGATTAGCCCAGCCAAGTGTGGTGCCTGAGGCCTTTTGCTGTTCCATGCATTTCTAAGTCCAGTTACATCTGTTAATTTCGCCTGTGTGATGGGATGTGGTTGGCCTTTATAGTTCTGGTAGCTATTCTTTTTCCCATATATAGTCATAGTCCAAAAAGTGACTTGCGTGTATTTAAAAAAAGCATTATTGCACTCTACACACCTGTTCCTTGTGTCTAACACTGAGTCATCGCTGCTTACTTTTCTTACAAAAACAAGTTCATTCTCTTATTTGCACTTCTGGAGCAATTCAGCTACAGCATGGAAAAACTGAGAACCGGGCTTCGTTCTGCCTCACGTATCATCAACAAAATTGTCAGCTCGGTTTTGATTGCAAAGTACTTACCACCGGTGATGAAAAGAGTCACAAAGAACACAGCGTGATAAGCTTGATATCCAGATAGTAGGGCGCGTTTGCAATGCTAGTGCTTAGAAAAATCAACTTCAGGTTGTAAGCCAAGCACATTTTAGGCAGAATAAATATGAAACCCCCCACAATGTCATTATTACAGAGTCATTTTTTCTGACTATAACTTGTCCTAATTATGTCAATCTTTGGCTTATGCTTTCCAGTGTCATTATCGGTATCCTAGCACACTATGGCTGCTGGTGATAAAGACATCTCCCTTACTGCTCTGTCTCAGGCTTCTTATTGATGCAGTGTGTACTTCTCTTTCAGACACTAGACTCCACAAAAGTATGAATTTATGCGTGATAAAGCACAGGTTTTCTAATGTCCAGTAATCTCTCTTGATTTATCTGGATTGTTTGGGTGCAGATGTTTTTGGCAGGGCTAGTTTTGTTTCAGAACCTGTAACATTCTGGCTCCATTGCAGAATTATTTTCTCTAGAATCTGTCACTGTTGGTTTTCAGTTCATGTTACAGACATCTCCGTCTTCCCCACATCAGAAAAAAATTTCCATTTATTTTCTATTCCAATTTCTCCCTCCTAACAGCTCCCAAATAGGGTTGCCATCTTTCCCAACTGGACAGATGGGACACCATTGATGCAAATGGCGTCCAGTCCATTCGGTCAGGAAAGTTGATGCTACTCCCAGCCTGTGTATTTCCCCTCCCTGAAATGCTGCTGAATGAATGTGCAGTAGTGTTTTTGTGTGTTTTTATAATGAGAAATACCTCAGCATTGCTCTGCTCGTGGTATTTTGTTGGGATCCCTGTTGTGAATCCTCTGAAACTTAGTATATCTACACTTGCATCCTCTTTCGAGAGAGGGTTGCAAATGAAGACATTCAGAATTGCAAATGAAGCCGGGATTTAAATATCCCACACTTCATTTGCATATTTGCATTATGGCGCTATTTTGAAATAGTGCTATTTCGAAATAACAGATGCTGCTAAGATGTAAGAGTAAACCCTTCTCTCGAAATAACCCTTATTCCTCATACAATGAGGTTTACTAGTTATTTCGAGAGAAGGGTTTTCTCTCGAAAAAACCGTGTCTTAACAGCATCTGTTATTTTGAAATAGCAGTATTTTGAAACAGCACCCTAGTGCAAATATTCAAATGAAGTAGGGGATATTTAAATCCCGGCTTCATTTGCAATTTCGAATGTCTTCATTTACATCCCTCTTTCGAAAGAGGGCGCAAGAATAGACATACCCTAAGTTCTGAACAAGTTCACGCAGGATGTACGGCAGGAATGGGCACACTCATTCTCCCTGCCCATTTTTTCATTCAGCACCCATAGAAACGAAGCACAGTATTCATGTTGCAAATACTATAGAAAGGAAATCCCAGTTTCTGGCTATGTTTCAACCAGAATATGAAGCTCACCAAGCTGCATACAGCAAATGATTCACTAAACCAGCGTGGAGAGCCTCAGACATGGGGTGCCAGATGAGGCCCTTGGCTTGCCTGGATCTGGCCCCCGAGGCTCAGCCACACACTCCCAAGCATTGGGGAGCTTGTGTTGGCATTCTAGCTACCCCACTGCCCTCCTGCGGGGCTGCAGCATACAAAATCTACTAGGCTGGGCCTCTCTCGGTTCTGGCGTGGGAGGGGAATATAGGGAGCGTCTTGCTCCTTCTCAGTTTTGTTTTGTTTTTGGATTTTTTGCTTCTCACTTGTATGTGGCCCCCGACTGAATTTTTTTTGTGGGTCAGTGGCTACTGACGCATAAAAGTTCCTCCCCTCCCCCCGAATGGTGTGTGAGTTTAAATCACTACATGATGCTCAAAAAGGGTACATCTTAATGTGTATAGGGTAGGTTCTACGGACCAGTGCACCCCGTGAAGCAAAATATGAGCCAATGTACTTTAGAAGGACCTGTAGATGATGTGCCATGAGCTGGGCTTGCTACCCTCTCAGGCTGAGAACAGGAAAGCACAATATTCATTACAAATGCTATCAGGTCATCCAATCAGGTTTTACCTCCTTTCTCCTTGGACAGAGAGTAAACGCTACTTGCGGCTGCAGAGCAGTGGAAGGAGAGAGGACCAACACACCCGGCTCCTCAGCCCTGTGATCTACTTGCCTAGGAGTGCTGTGTGCATGGTGTTTCAGTACCAAGCATTTGGGAGTAATGGGATAATGCTGCAGGTGTGGCGGGAAGCAAGCCAGGAGAAAAAGCTGTTGTGGATCATCTCAGAAGACCAAGGGGATGAGTGGAGAGAGGGACGGATCCTTCTGCCAAGCTACGACATGGACTATCAAGTAAGATGATAAAGGGCCGTTTACTCTGAGCTACCAGTGGATTTTAGAGATACTTATGTCAATATTTCAAAGGGCTGTGCCCATTCATCATTGGGGAAGGTTGTCAAGGGTGCCTGTTTTCACTGTATTTCTTATGTTGCTATAGTAACTAAATAACACTCTATTTGTTATTCAGAATGTGCCTGTCTTTATACACAGACTTAGGTCTTTGTTCATCCTGTTGCCTTTTATATCCCTGAAATCTCCCCTTTTACAAATATTTCCCTCTGTTTTCTTTTAGATGATTATCAGGTAATCTGACAAGAGACACAAAGCCCTAAGGAGCAAACACAAACAAATCCTGCCAGTAGAAAGGTGGGGAGGTGAGAGGGAAGGAGCCCGCTTTGAAAGAGAATGAAAACAAAGCAAACACCACTTGCCTGACCTTGGCTCCAAGTCTGAGTGTTGGGGATGGGGGTGGGTGAAGTCAGGACGGTGTGACACCTTGAGACCAAAAGGCAAGCAGACAGTATAGATTAAGGGCCCCATACTGCATCCTTTGTGTCAGTGGGAAGAGGATTGAGCCCACAAGACCTCTCCAAGGCCCCCAGCATCCCATTGTGAGGTTAACAAAAGGGTCGTGTGGGTAATGGTTGCAGGGTAGCGTATCACTCTCTTCCCCAGCCAAAGAGTTGCCACATCTGGCTGGTAAGGAAAGCCACAACTCACCAGAGAACATGTGTTGCCTTGCTAATGAGTCACTGTGCTCAGCATGCAATGACCAAGTGGGAATGGGAAAAAGGTCTCTGCTACATGGGACTAAGGCTCTGACCCTGCAGTTCTGACTTCTGCAAAATTCCCAGTCGACTTCAGTGGGAGTGTTGCTTGTGGGAGGACTGCAGAACTGGCTTTAAGTTAGCAATGGCAGGGAAGTGATTGTTACTGCACATATGAAGGAAAGGTCTTTGCACCAGTATCCCCGGAGATGTATTGCTGGTCTGTGTATGTTCGCTTGGCTTTTTAATAAAATACCGGTGCACGCAGTGTGCTTACAGATAAGGGTAGTTGGCATTTAGATAGTACTTTGCATGTTAAAAGTGATGTACAGACATCAGCTAACTGAATATTACTTAAATAATGCAGGTATTTGCACCCAGCATTTTTACCAGCTAATTAGTCTATTCAATTTTTTTAATGTCCTCAGTGATGAACTAGAAACAATGTGCCTGTCTCCCACCGTGTTTTGATATGTATTATCACTGTATACTTAACCCTTTTTTTTACCATGCGCTGTGCCCAATATTAACTCAGTGGGCTAGCTCCTTAGCTGTGCTGCTCCGTTGACCTCAGTGGAACTATGCTGATTGAGTCCTGCTAAGCCCATGACAACTAAGAAACCCTCCAAGTCGATTGCCCTGGCTTGTAGTCCCTGAAAAATGAGTTTTATTCAAACAAAGTGTGAGTTGGGAATCCAGCTGTCACTAGCTCAAATGATGAACTTTTCCCTGAGTTCTTATTCAGTCCCTGCTCAGGCAGAAATCTCACTGCCCAGGAATTTGGACACCGGATTTGGCCCCTTGCCAATAGTGCCTAAGGGGGGACCGAAAAGTGGGGCGCACACTTCCGTCTCTTTCTCCCAGGGCAAGAAGAACTGCTTGGGAATGGAAGCTTAATAATGACATTTCTGTTCTGACTTACTCCTAGATTGTGTTTGAGGGTGTTATAAGAAAAGGACATTCGGGAGAAATTGCCATAGATGACATCCAGATCGGCTCCGATATCTCCCTAGAAAACTGTATGGGTACGTACACAGCTGTCTCACAACATCATCGATTTATAGGGCCAGAATGGATCTTGGCGACATCTTGCTCCACCTCCAGCATAACGCAGCTCATGGAATTACACCTGCTGATTCTCATGTCCTCTTGGCAGAAAATTAGACAAGGAATCACTGTTGCATGCAGCAAAAGTAGTCCAGTTCATGAGAGCATGAGAGCCTTTGTTTCCAAAAGTTTGCCAAGGGACCGGAACTCTTCTCCTGCCTAAATTACAGTGATTTTTCTGGATTTTAATAAAGCTGGTCTTTGCATCTGAGGGAAATCAGGAGAAATAAGTCCTTAGGGAAGGCAGGTACTGGTGTCAGAGGCATCAATGGGAGTATATATGTCTACAGAGGAGGGCTGAAACAATAGGTGGGGTTATTAAAGAATTCGCAATAGAAAGGGCATACGCAAAATTTAAAAGGAAAGCGCTAGACAAAGGAAACCAGCTGCCAGTCAGCATTACATGCTTGGTGGGGCTGATGGGTTCAATAGGAGCCTTTTCTAATGAGAAATAAATAGCAGAGGGGTTTTGTAGCAATTTTAACATAATAATGAAAGAGAAGCTTGTACAAGAATTCATCATTTCTTGATCCAGGGCAAAAGTCATGTAGACAGGTTCATTAAACATGAAAGCTACATAAGCTTGAAAACATTTATTAGAGATTTACCACTGGAATGGTAATTCAACCGTTCACCCATCTAGCCTACCCATTCCTTTGTTGCATTTGAATAATGGCAGTCACCAGATAATGAACCTGGGCTAGAGTGTGCCATGATTTCATTGTCATGGCAGAGTCTGGCCGTAGAGGTATGATGGGAGGAGCTGGACTATGAAAAATATCCAATAAGTAGGGTCAGTGGTGGCAGATGTCCATGGGAGTGGACCTACCCTTCTGTACAGCTTCAGAGCAGTGCTTGGCTGTTACATACCTCCTAAGGGGCCACATCTAATTGGGCTGAAATCAGAATTTTTCCACTGGAGCTGGCCATGGCCTAAGGTGGACTTAGAAAGGTTCATATCAGCAAGATAACTCTGAACAAGTTGCTAGGATCCTCCTAAATTCAGCATGATAGGGCACTGGAACAAGCGAGAAAATGAACAACACATGACAATTTATAGTCACATTGCTTAATACACCACCGGATGATACTGCAGTGATAAGGGCAGTACAAGAGCTAGACCAGATTCGTTCTGAGCTCTGTGAGTCCCAGTTTCTTTGAAGCTTTGAGGTCTCCTGACCACTTGCCCTCGTGCCAAAAGAGCTAATGTGGCACATGCAAAATTCCGTGTTGGCAATTGACAAACATGGCATGGCCTCTACAGCATAAAAAGAAACAGGAATGATGAATAATGTTCTTATGTTGTTAACTTTTTTCTTTTCGAGCTTTTTATAAAATAATCTTGCCTGATCGCCAATATTTTGTTTTTCTCTACATGTAAGAAAAGCTTTAAGTGTTAAAACAATCCCATTTGTAAGTCATAAGGGTCCATAAAAAATGATAGTTCTAAAAATTGCGTCAAACTGCTTCATAGATTTACATGCATCTTTTCAGGAACTCTAATCTGAACCTATGAACCTAATAATAATTAGGTGTTATTTTGCTTCTGATCATGCCTAACAAAGGGATTTTAAAATGGTTTTAACTGAAAAATGTAATGCTATCTCATCTGTAAGGTCACTTCCGAAGCCACCATAGTAATATGAAACAATATGCGCATACCACATTCCTTCTTTGTCAGTACCATAAAAGTAACTGACCAAAGTAACAGGCTACTGTTTTTAAAATGTAATCCTGGGAAGTAATCTGATTCCCTTTCAGCCTGAAAAGAACTCTAATAACTCTCAATAATTTTTCCTTTGGAAAACCTGTCACTCGTGTCCTGAATTTGAGCGATGATTTCACATTGCTCTTTACAGCCACAGCCTGCTTGTGTGACTCACAGGCGTAATGCAGAAGTAAACTAAAAATACTCAGAAGTCATTTACCTTTGAGCACAAGTAATCACTAATAACCCTGGTTATTGCTTTTCAGATCCAATGATTTGTAACAGATCGCATCTTCAACCCTAACCCTAACTTCAAAAATCATGCTCCTTTGTGTATTGGATCTGTAAGACATGGGTAGCATGTAGTGACGTGGCACCTGTGAGTGCAAACTGAAGCTGGATCTGGTGTCTTGGGTCCAGCCCATCTCTAAACACCCCTCACTGATTCTGATTGGAATTTGGTAGCATGGTCCCTGCAGCCAAACACTTCAGCACTTGGAGCATACTGTACCCTGAAGTTTGGATCTAAATTCAGCTTTTTAGCTCAGGCCCATCCCAGATTACCTATAAAGGCGCATGGCCCATCGGCAACTGCCCATAGCAGAAATCTCCAGCTGCTGGAGATGGGACATTAGATGGAGAGGTCTTTGAGTTACTACAGGGAATTCTTTCCCAGATATCTGCATGGTGGGCCTTGTCCACATGCTTGGGGTCTACCTATTGCCATATTTGGGGTTGGGAAGGAATTTTCCCTTAGGTCTGACTGACCGAGACTTGGGGTTTTTTGCCTTCCCTGCAGCATGGGGCATGGATCAATTGCAGGTTTAAACTAATATAAATGATGAATTCTCTCTACCTTGAAGTCTTTAAACCATGGCTTGAGGACTTCAGTAACTTACCCAGAAGTTATGTGTCTATTGCAGAAGTGGGCAGTTGAGGTTCTGTGGCCTGCAACAGACAGGAGGTCAGACTAGAGGATCAGGATAGTCCCTTCTGCCCCCCCCCCCCCCCGACTCTCTGCAACATTGCGATCCCAATCATTACTTCCATTAAGAGGTTCCTGTGAGTTAGCTCCAGTTTATTACAAACTCACCCTAAAATTATTCTTATTCCAGCTAAACCTCCAAACCAGGGAAGTCTCCTTTTCTCTGGGCTCTTTAGTTATCCTCTTGAGTGTGCCATGCCAGCCAAAGATAAAGAAACTGCTAGCTTCCCATTGTTTTATAGATTCCATTTTGGGTGGGAATTCTGTTTCTGCATTTCACCCTTACATGGAAAATTCCCTGGCCAGCACCTACCAGTTAGGGAGGTCACATGACTTCCTAGGACCAACCACTGCTAAGATTTTAAGGACAAAAGGGCTGTTTAGAGGTGACCAGACTTTGGGGGAAACAACCTTGATGGCTTGCATTTTTAAAACCACAAAGCATCCATATATCTAACTTTACATACAAGATGATAGATATACAGATCCAGTGGAGCTATCCCTCAGCACATGGGGGGGTTTGTCACAATAGGGTTACCAACTTTTAAATGAAAAAAAACCCAGCATCCCCTGCCCTCTCCCTGCCCATGTCAAGCCTACCTCCACCCCAAATCCCAACCACAAGGCAATCCCCATCACCCCTTTCAACAGCCATGTATAGTATCTAAAGAGGTACTGCTTGAGAACTTCATTGCTAACCAACAGGTGCGTTTTCCAGCCAGTCTACGTAGTCTGTTTTGGGTAGCCCATTGTCATTGAATGTGTCATTTCTGATTCGAGCTTCTTTTTTCCAGGCGTGCAGTAGGATCTGCACCATTGCCCTGATCATGCGTTATTTCATAGGCCTCGCGTGTCTCCTGACTCTCACGTGACTCAAACTCTCTTTCATACACACAGGAGGTGCCCTTGTGTCTCGGTGGCCAGACAGCTGCTGTTTCTTCAGTAATTTTGATGTGTTATCACTTAAACTGCAGCATCTTTAACTGAACACAGAAACTTTTAGCATCAGCTATCCCCAGTGTATTGTGGTGTTAAATGCAAATCTTTTGACCCACATTAAAGAAATCCTGGCAGATTAAATAATTTTTCTGGAAACTGGCACATCTACAAAAAAACATCCAGGCCAGTCAACTACTGGCAAAGTGGTAACCCTGTTCCCAGACAGCAGATTGTAGTCCTGGGCTACGTCTACACTGGCCCCTTTTCCGGAAGGGGCATGTAAATTTCACCTATCGTAGTAGGGAAATGCGTGGGGGATTTAAATATCCCCCGCGGCATTTAAATAAAAATGTCCGCCGCTTTTTTCCGGCTTTTAAAAAAGCCGGAAAAGAGCGTCTACACTGGCCCCGATCCTCCGGAAAAAGCGCCCTTTTCCGGAGGCTCTTATTCCTACTTTGAAGCGCCCTTTTCCGGAGGCTCTTATTCCTACTTTGAAGTAGGAATAAGAGCCTCCGGAAAAGGGCGCTTTTTCCGGAGGATCGGGGCCAGTGTAGATGCTCTTTTCCGGCTTTTTTAAAAGCCGGAAAAAAGCGGCGGACATTTTTATTTAAATGCCGTGGGGGATATTTAAATCCCCCGCGCATTTCCCTACTACGATAGGTAAAATTTACATGCCCCTTCCGGAAAAGGGGCCAGTGTAGACGTAGCCCTGGTGTGAGGAGGGTCTGGATGAGCAGGTTTGGAGAGTAACCCACCCTGCTCCTGTTCTGCTCCAGCAGCCAGGCCAAATCTGAGTGGCTCTGGCGTATGATTTTGGGCCCAACCCATGAACTTACCTATAGCTAGTGGGTCGCCTTAGTAAAAAGTTTAGGAATAACTCTATTGGGGTCCTCGTACAGTCAAAGGGGTCATAGATGCTGATGTTTGGCCTGAGGAGATGTCACTGATAAGTAATTAAGCATGCATCAGATGGGATCTTCTGTTTGATTTAAACATTCTCCCTTCTAACACCAGAATATGTTTTCCCTTTGCAGAACCTATCACAGCTTTCCCAGGTGAGAACTTCTACATTCCAGGTAACTCTGCACTTCTTTGAGTCATTTCTCTGATGGCACAAGTTCATTTTCTACTGTATTTTTTAAATCGGTCTGCATGCGTGTGAAAATAAGGTGCAGTGTCCCCAGACAAGGGGAACTGTAAATGTGCAATATGCTTTCCCAGTGGCAGATGGCATTGCCTGTGCACTCCTCATGGAGGGGGGGCGAGGGGCTAGTAGAAGGTTTTGCCACCTCACATCTAGTTACAGTTAGGAAACCCATAGACAAGACCCAGCAGAAAAAGAGAGAAAGTGGTCGGTTTCGCAGTGCCCAGGGGGGAGCAATGAAACTTAAAAGGTAGAACCCAGAAGCAAAGAGAAACCACTGACAGACCTAACCAAAAACACTGGTAGTGAACAAAGAGTAAAATGAGGTGGCAGCAATTTATTTTAGCATGAGATGGTTGCTATCCAGCGTACAGATGCCAAAACTATTAGTGAGGCACAGTGGCAGCTGGCTTGCTTGCAAGGGGAAGGAAGGAAATTAGGAGGTAGAATTGAAAGAACACCTGCCACAAGAAGTTTGGAAGTTGACATTCAATAAAAGAGAATCAAGGTGAAATGGTGCATTTAATAGCGTGAGGCTACTCTAAAGGATACCAAAAGGGATTCTTCTCTGATAGAACTTGCAGAGTAAAACAAAACGAAGAGGAGTTCAGAGCTAGTGCCCTGCTCGTTAAACATGTTTCTGGTTCAGTGAGGATGCTGTTTTCTACTCTGAAAAAATGTGAGCTGTCCTCTTCTGGGGAAGATTTTTTTTCTCTTTTTCAGTGTCTAATGCTCATTGCCTCTCCAGAAATGAGTACATAGAGGCTATGTCTATACTGTGCCCGTTTGGTGCAAGAAATATACAAATGAGGCAAAGCGTGGAATATCGCCATGCCTCATTTGCATAATTAATGAGGCTCTGTTTTTGCGCAAGAGGCTTTTGTGCAAGAGCCGTTCTTCCGCATTTTTTTCAGGAAGAATGGCTCTTGCGCAAAAGCCTCTTGTGCAGAAATGGAGCCTCATTAATTATGCAAATAAGGTGTGGCGATATTCCATGCTTCACCACATTTGCATATTTTTTGTGCAAAGCAGGCTCAGTATAGACATAGCCAGATTGTCAAACTCCAAAGAAGGAAAAGCAGGAATCCTTAGGTTTAAAAGGCATTCCACCTACCAAAAACTGGTCCCTTTATTTCAGCTGGGTATTCCCCCTTATGCCTCGTGGGATGAGGTTTACTGGGGAGGTCGACAAAGGGCTTTAAGGTCGACAGGGGAGCGTCCAGACTGCCCCGATCTGCCGACAAACAGCTGATCGGCAGAGCACGGCAGCCATTTAAATTTAAATGAAGCCGCGATTATTAAAATCATGGCTTCATTTCCCTCTGCCGATCAGCCTCATCTACATGGCTCCATCGATGGAGCCATGTAGTTTAGACACACCCAGAGTGACCAGTGAGCTAATGGTATAGTTGTGGTAACGTTCTTCATGTAAGTATTCTAGGTATTTGGGCTGTTTATAGGCGAGTTTGTGTCCCTTCCACTGAGACCCACAGCCTTGGTGACAAGCTGGTAGTGTTCTTGCCTGAGGCAGCAGGCATCATAGGCAAGGGAAGGCTTTGCCCCCTGTCAGCCAGGTTGCTGTTGGCTGACAGAGCTGTCTCAAGGAGCTGTCTCCTAGCTGTGGAAATGTTGATTCCCTGGCCGTTCCGTGCTCTGGAGAGTACAGAATACTTCTGTACTGGTCTGTCACACACACCCTCCCCGTCTGTGCCAAGCAAGTCCAGTGCGGTTCCCAAATACCCCTCTGGCTCTGCAGTTGAAAGTCTGTGCACACATTAACCCCCCCCCCACACACACACACACACACACGTAGGGGAAGGCACTGCTTTCCCAAACTACCTCATGTTGCCCCACTGTTGCTTCCCCAGTATCCAGTCCCACTCCTGCCGCCCTGCGCCGTCTGTCCTGGTGCTGGGTCCACTCTGGCTGCCTGGTGGCCTGGCTGCGGGGGGTGGGAGATCTGTATGGCCAAGGGTTGGGAAGGCTGGGGCCATATCACTGGGCTCCCCAGTCCTCCAGGGCTGTGGCAGGCCACAGCCGCGCTACCGAGCTTTCCTCTCCAGTGATTTGGGGCTAAGGGAGACTTGGAGCACTACTCAGTGGCGGGGTGGGGCAGTGCCTGGTGGCATATGGGCCAGGCCAGCAATAGGAGGGAATGGAACCAGGAGCTTTTTCTGGGGCAGGGAGGAGAGAGGCAGTGTTCTGGCTGATGTGTCCCTGGGTAATAGAATTGCTTGTAGTTCACCCCTCCTCCACCCCGGGTTAAGAGCACTGGCTTGTTCACTGTGACTCAGCAGTAAATCCCCTGCCAGCTATTAATTTATTCTTAAAATTTGCTGCAGCAGCAGCAGCAGCGGTTGCTCCTAGATTGCTTTCTAGATGGCAAAAGTGATCACTGAAGACTCAGGGTGTGTCTGTACTACACAGTGACTTATATTCAGGCAGTGTAAACACTGTTCCTGGCATCTTTGCCAACAAAACCTTCCTCCCCTTACTAGCAACGTTTTCACTGCTGGCAGGAGTGTTCTCTTGTGCCTACAAAGCTTTTGTTGTTCAGGGCACCTGCTTAAGCACCTGTGAATCACAAAAGCTTTGTCACTCAATTGCCAGTGCAGACAAAGCCTGAGTCTCAGGCTAAAGCAGAGTAGTGATAGAAATGTAGCCGTGTTAGTCTGGGGTAGCTGAAGCAAAATGCAGGACAATGTAGCACTTTAAAGACTAACAAGATGGTTTATTAGATGATGAGCTTTCGTGGGCCAGACCCACTTCCTCAGATCAAATAGTGGAAGAAAGTAGTCACAACCATATATACCAAAGGATACAATTAAAAAAAATGAACAAATATGCTAAAGCAGAGGTGTCTGAAGAGCACTGGCTAATCTGAAGGCTGCCAAGAGTAACCTAGTGTGAGATTGTCATCACTCAGGGACACAATCCCCTTTTGTGCTGAGGTGCTTCTATTGGTCCCATCATGCACTGCTCCATCACAATGCAGGGAATGGGCACACACATCAAGATGGAGTGTTACATGGTAGGACCTGTGGTGTCCATGGCGGTCAACTCTGCTTCAAGGAGGAGGATGGCTAGAATCAACCTGTTCTTACACTACTTAGTATAAGAACATTTGGCTCCTGGCAGGATGAAGTTCAGGCTCCCACAGATTTATATCCTTTTATGTCCATTCAAACTGCACTGTCTCAAAGGGCAAGTTTAAAAAAAAAACAACCCTAGACAGTTTAACAATAACCCAGGGTGTGTGTGTGGGCCATGGTAAGTCCTACGTTCCATCTTAGCTAGTGGGCCAGGCTTTGATAAGACCAGTCAAGTGTTCATAAACTATGACCTCATTTGAGAGATGGAGCATCTGACCTTCACAAAAAAGGCATTGCAAGAGCCAATGTCTGGAAGCTGAATGACCCTAGACAAATTTGGGAGGAAGTTTATAAACCATTACTACAGGTTTCCTGGGAGCATGGTAGATTCTGCTTCACCAGTTGATAATAGATTCTGCATCACTAAAAAGGGATGTCGGTCTAAGGCCAGATCTACAAAGTCGAACTAAGGTACGCAACTCCCATTTATATGAGTAGCATAGCTGAAGCTGACATAAATTAGTTGGACTTACTGTGGCTTCCCCACTGCGGGAGGAGGGATGTCAATGGGAGAAACTCTTCTGTCCACTTCTCTTACTCCTCGTGCTGCGGTGGAGTACTGGAGTCAATGGGAGTGCAATCAGTGGTGGATTTAGCAGGTCCTTTCTAGACCTTCTAGATCAATCCCTGGAGCATGGATCTCTCAGTAAATGGAGACAATGCCTAAGAGCGGTGCTGAAGCTCAGTACAGGCTTGATGCAGGAGTCATTAGGTGAAATATTATGGCCACCTATGTTATACAAGAGGTAAGACTAGCTGATCATCATGACTCCTTTTGGCCTTGGAATCAATGAAATCCCCCACCACATTAGTAATCCATATTGGCATATTTTTCAGTAAGTTTGAAGGGGAACATGTATCTGTCACGTGACTGCAATACAGGACCACAGACCACGTTTTAGGTGTTCTAGACATATTATTTCCTCCTCTTTTCCTTTATTTTTTTTTATTCTGACCTAATTAACTCTTTGGTTTTAATGTTATATCCTGAAATTGCTATGTGGCTGGAGAGGAAGGAGGTTGTGAAGGATACTGTGTGTAGACAGGACAAGAGTGGACATGGGCACAGGTTGCACGCACTCACCAGACCTCCCAGATCCCAGGTCTGAATGAGGCATACGTAATGACACACATCCCAGGTCACACACAAAATAAAGTGCACAGAAACTCGATGAAAACAGAAAAGTTGTTTGTTTTTGTTTAAAGAACTTGTGCTCTAATGAATGGAAGAAATGAGAGAGTGTAGATATGTGAGAGAATGGAAGGGAGACCAGAAAAGTGATGTAATTAAGAGGATTTTTTATCTTACCAGAGCACTTTTCTATATATAAAATAAACTTCAAGAAAATAAAGAGCCAATAAATACAGAGCCGGTCACATCAGTGTTCTGCATGTGTTGAATGACTAGCAGCTATTTTTAGCAGTCAACAGCATATAAGGAAGAACTGTTAATGCCTGGAGACAAATGCATTTGATTTCTTAGCTAGTTGAGTTGCTAAATTGACTCAACAGACCTCTGCTATCATCTCAGCCTACCTTGGGCCAATGTGATATAGTAAGGAAAGCAAGAACCCTGGGGCTAGACCCTTCCACTGCCTGAGCTGTGCTCAGCACTGACCTGAATGGGGTGGAGCAGAGGTGACTTGAAGCCATTTTATTCCCTACCAGTTCTGAGCCGGCCTTGGCCTGGCTCAGTTCCTAGAGCAGGTTAGAGTAACACCAGGGTTGCTGTAACTTGCAATGGGCCTTATCCTCAAAGGAGGTTGGTATCTTTGGAGTCCTACAGTGCTCTCAGGCCCATACGCAGGAATTTCTGGGGGGGGGGGGGGTGCTTTTTTTGTAAATGTGGACCACAAGGGTGTGAGTGCACCCCCCGGGATCTCCCAAGTCAGTGGGGAAATCAGCCTCAGCCATCCGCTGGCTGGTCAGAGCATGGGGAAGGGAGGCTCAGGCAGCATGCTGCTCCTGCCTTCCCCTGGCCAGCTAGAGCATGCTTACTTGGGGAGCCCGAGGGGGGTGCTTTCACACCCTTTGCGCACACACACCCTATGTATGGGCCTGGCTCCAGTCACACTCTTCGCCTCCCCCTCCTTCCGCCAGCCATGTTACCTGCACCAGTGGGGCTGTGAAGAGTGACATAGAGTTGACTACACAGGCCCTGTACCATCCGGGATCACTCCCTACTTGGGGAACAATTGCTAAGCTAGTTTTGTGGCTGCTCAGGTCAGGACTTTTAGCTTCTATTCACTCTTCTAGCACTAATGCACAGCCCTGGACATTAACTTCTCTGGCTCAGTGTGCTTCTCAAATCAATGCATATGACAGTGAATCCATATCTGGGAGTCAGGGCCCATGGGAAGACCAAACTCCACAGCCACAGCCCCTAAAATACACTGTGGTGTTAACTGGTCACCCTTCTTTTCCTTTCTCCTCCTATCCTACTCATGCACTGAAGGTCCATTCCTGAAGATGCTCCCTGACATGAAATTCACTGACCATAGTCTCCAAGGCTGGGTTCTTTCTCTGTAGTCTCCAAGAGGTTTAGCTCCCATAGGGGTCTTCAGGCAGTTGGGCTCAGACCCCCCTTTTCCGCTCATGCATGCCCAGAAAGGGGGGAGCTTATGCCTACCTTTAGCAGCTCATTACTCTGGTTCCCAAGGGTAATGTGCTCTACTGGCTGCTGTACTGTGTGTTCTCCAGGCAGCCTGGCTTGCCAGCCTACACTTCTGGCTCCTCTGTGCCTGGCCTTCAGCTCTGGTTTCCCAACCGGCTGCTGCCTGGTTGCCTGCTATAATGCAGAACATGAATTCCAATAAATTCTTTCTTATGGAAACATCTGGAGAGCAAGAGACAGCTGCAGGCAGGTTCCAGCAGGAAGAGTGTGGGGAGACGCACTCAAAATCAAGTGCTTGGCTGCAATAAAATGGCAAATTCACCAGCAAAAAAATGCTGATCTTTAGGGAACTCTTAGGTAAACGTCAAATTCCACCGATACAGAATTGCAGCGTTCACAGGGTCCTGACTGAGATACACGGTTCAGGTCATGCTTCTGAAGCAGCTGTGTCAGACTCTCTGTAGACTCAGGCAGGCACTGCTGCCTTGATTTACGCTAGTCACATTTTAAGATTATGCTTGGGACAAAAGTGTTTTTGAATGAGTGAGTATTTTGATTCTAGGCGTGATTTCTGTGGCAAGGAGCAAAGTTGGTGGTAAATTCCACCATGTACGTGGGCTTGTAGCTCAGAGTAGCTATGTGAGAAGTTAGTTGTTTGTAAAGTTCTCTTCAATGGAAAGTACTATGTAAGCACAGGGTACATATTACTGGCTGTCGCACCCAGAATTGAGCCTTTCAGTGTTTGAGAGGCAGCTGCTGTGTTGCTCCTTCTCATGCCCCATCTAGCTGTCAGATTAAGAGTAGGTGTTTTTGAGCAAGCAAGGCTGGTGATTAGACATGTAAATTTGTTACAATTCAGCTAAGTGGATTTGCTTTTGGAAACAGTGACTGGTTATCTGAGAGACTCTCTGGTATATTAGTCACCCTCACAAAGCTCTTAGAAAGCCCCCATCATTCAAAATTAAACAACTGCCTGGGTGCATTTGGCAGAGGGAAAGCAAATTTCTTTTACATGCTTCTGTGTCCTTCACCTAAAAAAAGCACGAGCCTGGTTTTAAAGAGAGGAAAGCAGCAGGCCTTTGGAAAGCAGCCTTTGGGAATGTCAAGGCAGGCATGTAAGGTCAGATCCTTAGCTGATGCAAATAGGTCTCACTCTCCCACTTCCCTCCTGGCCTGGTGGTTACACCAGCTGACACGCCGAGCCTTGAAGTGCCAGGTAGCTCCAAAGGGCGGTAATTTAAGCATCTGTGTGCTTCCATTCCTGTGCTGCCTGGGTGGCAAGTGGAGCTCTAGTGGAGTTATTTGCATCATTTGTCATTTTGCAGGACAGTTTGTACTTTTACACCCTCCCCAAAGAGACCAGCAGTTTATTACCAGGGCATTGTTTTATGACCACTTTGTTTAACTCTCTTCTCAGCGCACCAGCCAGCTTGAAATAAGGCAATTTTTCCACAAGAACGTTAAATAAACATTCTCACTTGACATTTTTTTCCATAGGAGCGTGTGCGCACTTCCTTTGAGCTCAGTGTAGCCATTAATCTCCTTCCACCCTGCCCCTCACCCTTGGTAAGCTGCCTACCACGCAACTGTGCGTGGAGCATCTGTGTCCCAACTTTTTGCATGGCAGGAATAGCCCAGTATGGGTCTATTTAAGGAAATAAACATCTGGGGACACTTTTAGGGGCCCCCCAATATTTGATAGGGACAACCCGCTCTCTCTCATGGTAGAAACTAGGGGAAGAAGCAAGGAGCTGCTGTATCTGAGTGAGGCGGCAATGGTGCTTTAGGGCCCCTTAGAGCCAGGTATGTGGGAAGGAGGGGGCAGATTGGACAACCCCATCCAAGAGTCTTGCAGTACGGGAGAGTAAGCACCCTTCGCCCCTCAGGAAACTGACTCAGGAGTGGGCAATAGAACACTAGTGAAAGGGAGTTTATTGTGTAGTACGTGTATTATTGCAGCTCTCGGTCATGGACCATGTGCCCGTTGTGCCTTTCTTTCCTTGTCTTTCATGGCCCCTCCTCCCGTAGCACTTGCACACGTTGCAGTCTGTGACGTACTTCTCCTGCAATCCCCATTGGTCAGAGGCGGAGCTGGGGTACAGAGTGGCTTGCCCAAGGTTACTTAGGCAGAGTTGTTGACTCGAGTCCCACGACTTGAACTCGAGTCCGACGTAAGTCACCTAGCTGACTTGACTTGAAACTCGACTCGGGTTCATTGTTTGTGACTTGAGACTCAACTTGAGACTTGCTCATTTTGTTAAATCAACTAGGTGAAAAAATTGTCCGAAAATGCCGAAGTTGATGGCTTGTACAAAAGTGACTTGACATTTTTTTCAATTAAGACTTTAGACTCGACTTGGGACTTGACTTGAAAGTGATTTTAGAGACTCGAGACTCGACTTGAGACTTGAACTGTAGTGACTTGAGACTCGACCTGGACTTGACAATGACGACTTGAAGACAACACTGCACTTAGGTCAGACACTCTTGGCATCTTTGCTTAGGCCTAGAATCGGTGCAGTTCAGGATGCTACAAGCTTCTTCCAGGCTGCCTTACCCATGTCCCTCTACGCTGCCCTGGAGGGACTGCCTCTGCAGGAGGATGTAAGGAGAATAAATGGCTCAGTAATGGCATCCAGTAAATGGCTTCTCTGTCGAGACAGGAGCTCAGTTAATGGGGAGTTGTGACAGTGCAAGTACCCGGGGAGGAACAGACCGTTCTTGTCCAGAATTACAAATGTGTGGGTGGTTTCCAGTCTCCTGCTCCGAAGAAGCAGGATGTAACCTGTGGATATTTATCAAGTGCTCTGGATGTAGCTTTGATCCCTGTTTTTCACTCCCGTCACTTTTTGTGACCAAGAAGCAACTGACCTCCTGCTCTGGCTGCAGTAGAACAAAGCTCTGCAAACCTACCACATAGATCATCACCTCCATCTCATCGGACACTGTGGGGAGGGTTGTTATGGGAAACCTCGTTGCTGTGAGCATAGCAGGACTCATCCTTCACTACTTCATTTTTCCCTTGGAATCTTCTGAGCATGCGCTGAAAACAGGCAGAGTTGGTTGCCAAGCAGCAGTTATTATCAGTGAGCTGAATAATAAGTTGACACCAATTCACAGAAGCCCACAAACTATCCGTTGTAAGACACTCCTGGCAGCTCCATCTGTGTGGGAAGAGTCCCTCTCTTGCAGAAATGAGAGCAAAATGAGAGGAGAGTCAGGCTGCCTCCAGAGAAATACTAAAATGTCTTTGTTCAACAGCAGAACAAGTCGTCTGGAACGTTTCCTCAGAGACTCTCGCCCATGGACCAGACAATCAATAAATTCCAAGAGTGCATCCCCAGTTAGATATCACTTGTCTCCTAAAGCAGCATTTGGGAGAACTGAATAATAGTTGCGGGAGCATTTGTGCTGTCCTGCTTTAGTGAGATATGTGGGTTTTATCGTAAACATACGAATTAGCATCTTCTGAGTCTGTTGGAGTGCTGCATGTGTGTATGTAAGGATGGGCTGGAACTAAAACAGTAGTCGTGCGTATGCTGTATTCTCCAGACATGACCTTTACAACAAATAGCTCAGCCTCAAAATGATGCCCACCTCCCTTGCTCCTTGTGTGTTCGATGGGTGCAGGCACAAAAAGGGTTAAACACGGAAGAACAGAGGGCGCCCTAGACATTTACCAAGCCTGAATTCAGCGACACCAGTGGCTGAGAGTAGTTTAGTTTTCAGCAGCGTGGATTGTGCGTTCCTGGCTTGCTAAAACATAGAAGATTGTGGGCTTGATACAGGAGTGGCTGAGTGGCCTGTGCTATGCAGGAATTCAGGCTAGATGATCGTAATGGTCCTGTCTGGCCATAAACATCCACGTGTAGATGCCTAGGGCACTCTGTGTAAGAGATCTTTTCACTGCCTTTTCCATAAGAACAAAAACTATTTCTTCCTCTGATTTCTTTCCCAGCAGTCTATTGCAACTTCCTTATGGCTTTGCTATGAAACTCTACCTCCAGTTAAAACTGTGATGTTTTTGTCATTGCCTGACGCAACTGGTATGTAGAGACAAGGCTGATTTGGGGAAGGCCTTAAAAAAAAAAGCTGGAATTTGTATTTAAATCCAGGATGGCTAATTAATAAACTGCTTTAATGTGGCTGCTCACCAAACACCCAAATTGTGTTTCTCCCAAAGAGGAAGTTTCATATCTGGAGCTGGGTCACATAATCTCACTTAATGCTGCTCTGTACTCTTGAAAGCATGTGTGTTTCTTTTTATTAGTCTGCATGCATCCCACCTAGCAACACTCTTCTATGTCTCTCCACCAGGGGCCACCCTTCTGCCAGGGAGCGAGCCCACAGTGGACACGGTGTCAGTGCAGCCCATCCCAGCCTACTGGTATTACGTTATGGCCGCCGGAGGTGCTGTTCTGGTGCTGGTCTCCGTCACGCTGGCCCTTGTGCTCCACTACCACCGGTTCCGCTATGCGGTCAAGAAGAGTGATCACGCCATCACCTACAAAACCTCCCATTTTACCAACGGGGCTCCGTTGGCAGTGGAGCCCACCTTAACAATAAAACTAGAGCAAGACCACAGCTCGCACTGCTGAGAGCGGAACAGGAGCAAGAACAAAACAAACAAAACTAAGACTTCAAATCTGTTGCCTCGATTTTTGCACTTTTCTCCTCACCTAGCGTCGGTGTGAACTCTAGACATCTCTGTCCCTGTCCCTTACCTTCCTAGACCTTCTGATTCTTTTACAAACTCTTAACTAATGCTGCATCTTGGATCACCAGAAGAGAGATACCGTCCATGTCATGTTGAAAGGGAATGCTCCTCTTTATTATTTTCAAAGACTGGTTCTCCCAGTAGGCCACCTGCAAGGAAATGGAATGGCAAGCCTAGAAATTGGGGTGTGGATGCGTGTGCACGTGCGTCTCTCTCAATCTATGTATGTAAGTGTGCATGGGAGTGCGTGAGGCTGAGTGACTGAATGTATATTTAAAAGAGGCCCCTTTTTAACTTGCTTGTATTGCTTCTGCTTACACAGGGAATGCGTTATCCCCTGTGGAAGTCCTGGGATACCATTTGTGATAAATATACTGATTTGTTTACTTGGGGAAGAGAAAAATGCTTTTTGTTGCCTTATCTAGCTTTGGCTGGGTTTATATTTCATATCGTAATGTCAGTGGGTGAATAATGAAAGGAACCGGCCATGCTGGCCCTCTTAGATGGTGGGAAGAATCCAGAGAGGTTCAAAGACATTCAAAATTTAGACCTTTCTGTCTTAATTATTTCTTCAGCCAGCATGATAATATAGCCCTTGTTTGGTAGCGGAAACTACTCCCCCAACACACCCATATTCCGAAGTGAATCTATTTCAAGTTGCCTTATAACTGAAAAGCTCATAAAGAATGTTTAGTTTTTATCTTTTAAACCCAGCCTTGGAGTAATGTGTAGATTTAAGCCAATCTAAGATGGATGTTAAATACTGTAGTTTCTTGAATCTGAGGTTTATTTATTTTTTACGGAACCTCACCACGGATGCTGATGGTTTTTATGTTTACCTTTTTGAAGGGAGAAGTGAGGGGGGGATCTTCTTCCTTGTCATTTGACTGGAAATTTACAAAAGATGAGTCTAATTTACCTTCTGTTTTCTCTGCCCAAGTTTGTAGCTGCTGGATCATAAAATGGCTAATTGACTTTCTAGAATGTCAATTAGTTTTGCATTTGCTAATGTTCTGCTTCTCAGAGCATCAGTAACATCTAGCAAACAAAGCACTAGCAGGCAGGCCTGGTGAAACCCAGATATTGCTGCATCTTTAACTAAGGAGAAATAATGGAAACCGAGATAAGCCTCTGCCTATTGATTGGGTCTGAAGTAATGCAGTGAAAATGCCTTACATAAATTACCAAGTGATGACACACAAAGGTGGTTTGAATCATTAAATCTGATCTATTTGCAGGCAGAATGGGCTTCCATGGAACAAAGTTCAGTCTTTCTCATGTTCAGTTGTGACAAGGGATCAGATCCTCCCCTCCCCAAGACCTCTAGCCACCCTTTCTGCCCTCCCCACCCCGAGAAAAAGACAACAGTTCTGCAAACAGATTTCTGCCTTGCTCTTTCTGTCAGACCAGGAAAGCGTGTCGCACGCACGCACGCAGGGTGGCACCTGTCACGACAGAGGCCAGGGCTTCTCGAGTCTTAGCCAATCCTCAGCGGCTCACGTTCGGGGATTACTCTGGCTCTCTTCCCCAGTCTTAGACAGAGCGTGCTTCAGCCCATGTGGCCATTTACTCTGCCGATTACAGAGTTGTCGGTTAGCTGCTAACATCACACGGCGCTGCTGAGATTGTTCCTAAAGTGCCCAACTTCTAAGAACGATTCTCCTCATGGAGTGCGTGTGTGCTGGGGGACGCTTCTAGAAAGAGAGCGATGTGGAGAGTAAACACACATCTGGGACTGCAAGCCTGGGGCCAGGGGACTAAGTGCCTTCAACTCCCATTGAAGTCAGGAGGCACTCGGGAGCAGCCATCCCCTCTTACTGAATGCCTCTTAGGAGGCATTCAGTACAGTACCATGAGGGCTTCTTCCAGAGCGGAAGCCATTTATTACTGAGCGTCTTCATTATGTAGCACTGGCAGGAGCCACTTAACACAGATAATAACAGATATAAAATATTGAAATGTGTTGCTACGTTTCCAGATCAAACCTACCCTTTCAGTAGGGTAGAAGAGCCTCCAGTAATATTTCGGAAGGCGGTACGACATCCCTGTGTAAAATTCTCCTCTCAGCTACATCAAGGCAAGCCTGCTGACATTAGGGAGCATGCTCTGGTGTGTGAGAGGAGAATTTGAGGGCTGGACTTAAAAATAAAAATCACCAAAGACACCAACAGAAAATCACTTAACTATTTTTACTCCCAATTCCCCCCCTCCTAGAACTGTGATTGCCCCAGCATCGCCCAGTTGCCTGTGTGTGGAAATATCTCGTGGAAATTTGAAACTTTAAAAATGTATTGTGTGGAATGTAATAAAAGGATGATATTTTTCTACAAACATCTGAGGGGGGGTTTCTTCTTCTTTGTATATGAGAATGACTTTGATTTAGGCAAACATGTTTCATTACATGTTCCTGTAAGAGTTGTCAGGGTTCTTCCCTTCAGCAACTCAAATCTTGATTCTATATCCACTCAAGTCAGTGACAAAGCCTCATGGCCAGATCCCCAGCTAGTGTACATGAAGTCAGTGTAGGAATGCCAAGATTATAACTGACTGAAAACCTGACCCCTGTGCTCAGCAGCAGATCCTTTATGGTTGCTTTTAGACTCTCTTCTTTTGTAGCAGTCCTAGTTAGGAGTCTGGGGCAGCTCAGCCAACACATGATTGTTTGGGGAGTTTGCTAAAGTTACTTAACTGCTAAATTGCTAAATGGGATTATATGGAGTTTCTCAGGATGGTGAGCCAGGGACCTATAATTTCATAGTGCCCTAGGGAGGCTGGCTAGCTCAGCTAAATTGTGCACTCAATCCCTATACAAGATGCATGAAATACACCATTTAAAAAAAATGCAACTATTTTTTTTAGAACCCTTTCTGCTCCTCTATCCGATGTTCACCATTGCTGGGAATTTGTCATGAGGACTAACACAGGGTTGACAATTAAAATGACATGGTCCGGGCAGCATGGGCCAGACGCTTGCTGGTGTTAGTTGGTTCCACTCCTTTGACTCCAATTGAATTGTGCCACTTTACACCATCCATGGACCTTGGCTCCCTTGCATATTTATGTTCAAAAGCAGCCTGAAGGTGGAAGGCCAGTGTGGCGAGCGCTCTGATTAGCAGGTGTACAGTTTTGCAGTTAAAGGAATCCATCATGTAACGGTTTCAAACCAAAGCTAAACTAGGAAGTGAGGGCCAGATCCTTAGCTAGTGTCAGTCAACACAGTGCCATTGACTTCAGTACAGCTTATTAGAGCCCCAGGAGGGTGGGGCTATGCAAATTGGCATTCTGGCCACTGCGGAGGATCCACATCTCACGCAGAGGGAGCTCTCCTCAAGCTCGCTCGCTAAAAGAAGCAGAGCAGCCAGAGTACGTGGCGGATGGCTCGGGAGAGTGGCCCGAGTACATCGGAAGAGATGCTCAGCAGAGCAGCGGCTTTAGGTATGTCTGTGCTACAGCTGGAAGGTGGAAGTCCCAGCTCAGGTAGACACAGATGCTCTAGCTCTGCTCAGGCTAGCCGCTAAAATACAGCAGCAAGACCATGGTAGAGCTGAGCTAACGCGTGTCTGCCTCCCCACCTTGGGAAGCAGGCTCCCGGCTGCACTGTACCAAGCCCCAGGATTAATATAAACATCTCTGGTATAGCATGTCTTCTTTCCCTGGCCTTTTAAGTGGGCCTGTGCTTCTTACGCTGTAAGAGCCAGCAGGTAAGCCTTGGAGTTAAACTATGTTTTGAAGTCAGTTCTCTTTTTTTTTTTCCTACAGAGCACATTTATGTATATATTTATTTTCCTTTGACATTCTGCTTTCGTCTGACATGCATAGCTTTGCAGTGGCACTTCCTAGCTTTATGTGGATTTTAGGCCAAAATAAAAGTTCAGGTTGTGCCCTCTTGCTATGGCTGTACAGATATAACCACTGCTGTAGACCTTTTCTTGTTATTGACTTGGTTCTGTAGATCACTGGCCCTCAAACACTAGGAATTTGCATTGTGCTCACTTCAGCAGCCATCCTAGAAAAAATGCAAAACAAACATAGGAGCAAAAACATACAAAGGGAAGGGTAGTTTGGGGTTAGTTATACCTTATATGCTTCACACACAAGTGGCCCAAGATTCAACCAGGAACAAATACAGACTGGATGGGAAGAGCATCACACACAAACAGCCAAAATTAGCACATTTGTGCAAAAAACAAAGGGCACTTGCAATTCTAGTCAGAGCTCTCTTCATCCCTAAAAAGCTCTGTCAAATGGGTAGAGCAAGGGTGCTCAAGTAGACCATGGACCAAATTGAGATTCTTTTAACCAAACCCTGCAAACTTTTTATTTACTTTTCATTATTGTTGGAGGGTTTTTTAATTATTTTCTCTGGGGTCTGGACCTTGACTGAGAAATGTGGGCCTTGACAAAAAATACCTGATTACCTCCTGGGAAGGGCCGGCTGAACAGTGAAGGATCAGAATTCCAATATGCAGCTCATGTCTATGATGCAATAGGGAGACATCCCAGAACCAGCCTCAGCAGATATATACACAGAGGCTACGTCTACACTACAAGGTTTTTGCGCAAAAACCTGGGGAGCATCCACACTTCGAATAAGCTCTTGTGCACTTAAATGGGCAGTTAAACGGCAGAACAGAGGGCTTATTTCTGCCATAGGTAAACCTCCTTTTCTGAGGCATAACTGCTTTTAGTGCTACAGCTATTGCGCAAGAAGGCTAGTGTGGATGCTCCAGAGGGGTTTCTTGTGCAAGAAACCCCTATGGAAAAAAGCACAGGTGCTCTGATGGCAACTTTCTTGCGCAGGAGCATCCAGCAGTGTGGACACTCTCTCTTGTGCAAAAGCACATCGCTTTTGCAATGTGCTTTGAGGTGTGGACGTGCTCTTGTGCAAGACGTTTTTGTGCAAAAACTAGTGCAAAAGGCTTCTTGCGCAAGAAGCCTGTAGGGTAGATGTAGCCAGAGTGATTTTTGAATATCTGTGTCACTATAGTCACACTTTTGTGGCTCTATCCCAGCTATGTCTGCACTACAGAGTTTTTGTGGAAAAACGGCCGTTTTTTTCACAAAAACTCACGGAACGTCCACACCTCAAGCACATTTTTGCACAAGTAAATCAAAAGATCAAAGGTGTTTTTGCACAATCAGTAACCCTCATTCTACAAGGAAGAACACCTTTTTGCGCAAGAGCTCTTGTGCAAAAAGACATATGTGGATGGGGAAGAGAGGTTTTTTTGCGCAGGAAGAGGGAAAAGCACAGGTGCTCCCTCGGTGGCCATGCTGTCCATAGCAGTCACTGCTTACTTGTGAGAGAGCATCCAGGCAGTCTGGACACACTCGCAAAAGCACATCGCTTTTTCAATGCACTTTTGCAGTATGGACGTACTTTTGCGCAAGACATTTTTGGCGGAAGATCTCTTCCTGCGCAAAAAGCCTGCAGTCTAGACATAGCCCTAGAGCTGCACCATGAGCATACGGCCGGATAAAGAAATACAATCAGCCAGTGCATGATTGAAGGAAGACTTGGGCTTGTGTCCATGACAGAGCGCTTTGCCTACACTTAAAACACTGCAATAGTGCTTCAGTGTAGACACTACCTGCGCCACCTCCCTTAAAAAGGGTGTCTAGGTCACTGGATGAATGCTTCCACCAACCTAGCACCCCCTATACAGGGACATTGGTCAACAGAGCTATGCTGCTCAGGAGTTTTTCAAAGTCCAACCTGCATAGTTAAGCCAAACTAGTTCTCTAATGTAGACCTGGCCGTAGGAGGGAAACAACCCTCCCAAGTTCTCAGCTTCAGTAGCAGTCCTGTAATATGAGGCCCATAGCAGCTGGTCATACGAGGCACTCGTGTATATGCATGAGGCAAAGCATCTCACTTTGCTGTAGCAGCAAATAATACAACGTTCTCTGGTGATATGCAAAAATCAGAAGCCTTAGGGGATTTTATCAATAACGGCTTAAGACTTGAATGATTGGGATGGGGAGGAGGGTTAGGCCTTATGTACACTGATCCTCTCCAACCCCCTAACTCCAGTTGATCTAATCTACACAACTTCAGTAGGTTGTCAACGTACTTACCGCGGTGTCTTCTATGTGGTAAGGTCAGCCCATTGACTCTGGCTACTTGCTGTGTCCTGGTAGAGTTCTGGAGTCAATGGGAGAGCTCTCAGAGATCCATTCAGTGCATGTAAGCAGATGTGAGAAATCAACTGGCTACAGTGTCGCTCCATCACATAGTGAAGACAAGCTCTTAGTGTGCCACGCACCTACTAAAGGCAACACTGGCTGACATGGTCATTGGACTTCTCACATCCACTTGGTTTGCATTGTTTTCTGTGCCGGTGTAGTAGAGGAAATGTATGACCAACCCCTGTCTCGAGGCCTGATCCTGTACCATTGAAATGATTGGGACTCTTGTCATTGAGTTCAATGGAAGCAGCTTGAGACATTATGGGAGGAAGCTTTCTGAAGAAAGTGAGGTATGACCATACTTCCCCCATGCTCTCATCCCCTCCTAATTATCCTTGCACCCTTTTTTCCAAATCACTTTTATTTTGTTTTCCTAAGGTTCGGACATATTCAGAAAGGAGCCCACACCCAGCATGTTAGACTGTCCCTGTTGCTACAGCCACACAGCAACTAGCAGGTGTAATTCCCAGGGTGGTTGCATGTTAGCTGGAGCGGCGTGTACAGCAGCAGTGTAGCTGCAGCCGCACAGGATGTGGCATGTGTTAGCCACTGAAGTACCTTGGTGGGCTCGCTACCCAAGCCACAGCCACCCCTGTGCTGTCACTGTTACATGGCTATTTTAACATTCTGACTGGAGCGGGACTAGTGTGTCCCCATCTAGCCAAGCTGGGAAGCACTCCTCCCGCTGCTGTAGTGATGTGTCCACAGTGACATACACAGTCATGCACCCCACACACCCCTGAGGCCAAACCAGGGCTTCCCGGAGATGGTTTAAATGCAGAGTGACAGTAGTTGCAATACCCAGCAGGACTGTCAAGTTGATAGTGGGGTTTGTTTGTTTGGGGTTTTTTTTTTTACTTTTATGTTAAACTCTATCCAAAACATGGCTTTCATTTAAAATTTGGCAGGAATTTAGTCTGTGTATGTAAATTAAGTGTGTTTAGTGTTCTGGGAGAGAAAATTGTTTGGAAATGGTGAGGCTATTTCAGCATATGAGCTAGCAACACTTCATACGGGGGTGTGTGTGTTTGTGTGTTTGTAAAGTGTTTTTCCATTCTTGCTTTGGGATCGCACAACAATCAAGTGATTGCATCTATAGAGACACTGCAACAGTGAGGAAGCAAATTGAAACAATGTCAAGCTGGGTCCATACAGGCTGCTTCACAGTGTCAGAACAAAATGACATATATTTGAGTTATGCTGCTATAAAAAAAAAAGCTAGAAATAAACAATTAAAGGAAGTAAAAGGCTAATACTTAAGTTAAAATAACATTAAAGGTGAATCCTTATTCTTTGTGAACAGAGATGTTCTCATTTCTGCTACAACATTTTTATATGCCCTGCAAATATTGGCACGCTGCTCTAATTCTGTATATGGAACCCCTTCCCCCAATATTATACATGGGCTCGTGTGCCTAGTCCTAGTATTGCAACCTATGGGTGTGTCTACTCTAGACTACAGGGTTTTTTCGAAAAAACTTCGCCTGTGTCTAGACTGCTGCCGCTTTCTTTCTAAAGTAAATCGAAAGAATGCAGCAGTTTTTTCGACAGTGGAAAACCTCATTTTACGAGGAAGAACACATTTTTTCCGAAAGTGCTCTTTCGAAGAAAGGCACTATGTAATGCAAACTGTGCTTTTTCACAGCAGAGCACCCAGACTACCTGCTGGAAAAAGCGGCTTGCTTTTTCGAAAGTACTGGTTGTAGTCTAGATGCTCTTTTTCGAAAGAGGCTTGCAGTCTAGACGTCACCTATGTGTAACGAAGCATAGCGATTACAGTGATCTGTGACTTCCATGGCAGAGTACCAAAAGTGTTGCAATGCTTAGATACAATGGAACTGAGCATATGGGTGAATGGAAATGACAGGCAGAAGCATGCTTGCAGTGATGACCTTTAAAAGCCTGCTATGTTAGCCTGCTTCACGGCAATCCTGAGTCAAGCAAATACTTAAGCATACACTCTGCCTCAGCACTAGTCAGCAAAGCACATAAGGATGTATTTAGCTTTCCGCTTTGCTGACTTGGGCTGCTTTGCTGAAGCAGGGCCTTAATCAGTACCACCACTACTAAGCTCTAGCTCATACATAGCACTGAGCATCTGTAGACTTCAAAATGCTTTGCAAAGGAAGTCAGTATCATTATCCCCAGTTACAGGGAAGGAAGGGATTTACGCACCTGTTAGGATAGTAGCAGAGCTGGGAATAATCCCAGGCCAGAGCTCTGTCCAGTAGGCCGCTAGGCTCCTTAGTAACTGTGAAGAATACCTAGGAAATAACTTGAGTTCTGTGTTTTGGTGTGTAACTATTAAAGGCTATTGGGAAGTCATTTATGTAATTATTAAAGGCAGTTGACAGATTCTAAAGATTATGATATGCCAGACTACACTGACACCTCGATGCTGTTTTCACTTGCAACATAAACTCATTCTGAGCTAAAGCAACAAAAAGGGTCAGCACATTACCTCCCATGTCACATCCCCTGGGATCATTATGTTCAGTCATTTTTTTAAAGCAACCTACATTAAACCTCCTAATGTCTCTAAAAATACCAACCTCTGTCCTACTGTCCCCAGGTCTTGAGCTGGCATGTTCATTCTATTGAAGATGGTTAAACTACATTGATTAAAACCTCCTCATCTTCCTTTTTCAGGATTCTTAAATTAGCCTTTTAGCTTGCTGGCGGTGATCTCAGATACAATAGATAACCGTCTCTGCTCGGCATCCGGCCATTTCGAAAGCCATCACTTACGCTGGCTTCATCTTTACTGCTTTTCAGCTTGAATAGCTGGAGGTTCATAGCCATAATTTACCACATTTTCCTAAAAAGGGCCTTTCAAACCAGGCAAAGCTTTCAAATGCATCATACTTAAATAGAGTTCACTTAACTTTCTTGCATACCTTTCCTTAATGATTTTTTCATTTAAAATTTCAAGTAAATTTAGTATATGTGAAAGATAGCAGATTGATAGTGCTTTAAGAATGAAAGCCCTTCCTTTATGCACAGGAGAGGTGATAAATCCTGTTTATGCACCTCATGGGCGTGGCTGCCCAAAGATATGCCTTCAACCCGGCTTACAGGGACTACATCCAAGGAGTCAGGTTTAATGGCCCACTCAGGCTACGTTTACACTGCAGCGTTTTTGCGCAGAGCGTCCTAGGGTTGCCAGATGGTTTCAACAAAAATACCGGACACACTTGACATTACATCACAATCTACATTACATCTTATTTACAAAATAACGGACATTTATATTTTATATTTTACGTTTATATTTTCTCAGTTCGTTTCCCGAACAGAAAGCTCAAATACTGGACTGTCCAGTTCAAAACCGGACACCTGGCAACCCTAGAGCATCCACACCTCAAGCGCATTTTTGTGCAAGAAAATTTTCAGGAATTGACAGAACAGAGGGGGTTTTGTGGTATCGGTATTCCTCTTTCTACGAGGAATAACTCCTTTTTGCGCAAGAGTTATTATGCAAAAAGGTGTGTGGACGGGCAGCAGGGCTTTTTTTAATGCAAAACCAGCCTATCAAAAGAAGCACCGGTGCCCTGGTGGCCATTCTATTAATGACAATCAGAGCTTTCTTGTAAGAGTGTCCATGCAGTCTGGATTCTCTTTTGTGCAAAAGCACATCGCTTTTCTGATGCACTTTTGCAGTGTGGATGCGCACTTGCACAAGAAGTTTTTGCAGAAGATCTCTTCCGCTAAAAGTTTCTTGCGCAAGAAGCCTGCAGGGTAGACGTAGCCTCTGGTCTTCACGTCTGTGCTGAGACTTGTCAGCAAAGGGGTTAAGCCAAATGTGGTGCTGTTTTCTGCAAAGGGAGCACATAGCTATTAGGAACTGGACATGTTCTTATGTTCTTATGACATTGAGTGCCTCAGGTCCACAGGGTTCAAGGGTGGCTTTGCTAATTACTTGGGATGGGAAAAGGAAGAGTGAGGGGTTGTTGTAACTATCAACACAGCACACTAGAGCAGTTGCATGACATCACAAACAAGTCAATGGCAATAGAATGCATGTGAGAGCGGCCCCTGGCTTTGCTACAGGACTGAGCTGAAAGAGGAAATGGATTGTTTGGGAGAAGGCTCTTAAAAGCCCATGTCAGTAATACTGGCAAAGGGAATACAGAAAAAAGGCTAACACAGTAAATAGCTTTTCGCATAAATGTTCTCTTTATTCAAGTTCTCCCCAGTGCTTTAAGGCTTGGAGAATTGATATATTCTTTCAGAAGTGTTGATTATCTGATATGCATTTAGTTCCTTCCTGCTCACCAAAACTAACTGAGAAGAAACTAAAACAGAGTTGAGTTTCTAATGCATTTTCGGACAAAATGAATAGCCTTGGGAATATTCCGAGGCAGGAACCTCCACAGCTGCCTCAGTGGGGCCCAGAGAATCCCTCTCCGGTGGGCCAAATTCAAGCTTCACTTCTGCTCATGTGATCCATGTTTTCACAGTCACTGCATGGGTGAAACTGATAGCAGAATTTGACCTTTCCTCTCTTGATTGATGATTAGCTTGATGCACTTTCTGAGTGATTGTTGTAAATGAACAATTGCAAATACTTGCAAGAGGCCCTCGGGCAGTTGTGCAAATCCTAAAATGTTTCCATCTGGGTGGGGCAAGTCTTGGAAATGCTCACAAGTCAGGTGAACATGCTGCATTTCTTTTGAAAAGCTAGTGATAGGGCATCAGCTTAATTAATTGGGTCTGTAGCTTCAGCGTTGATCATTATAAGGGACACAAACTGTCCCTTTTGCATTCATATTCCCATCTTCAATTGAAAATTAAAAGAAACATTTTTAACTAGTAGTTCAACTAGACTAATGAGGGTGAAGGGAATGTGATAATGGCTATGTGGGAAAACAATAGCATTGACACTAGTGTTAAGGATGCTGCTATCCATCTCCAGTCTTTCCTTGGGAGCTGAAGGAATGCTGCGTGATCATCTGATGAAGTGGGTTTTACCCACAAAAGCTTATGCCCTAATAAATCTGTTAGGGTATGTCTACACTATCACCCTAGTTCGAACTAGGGTGGTAATGTAGGCAACCGGAGTTGCAAATGAAGCCCGGGATTTGAATTTCCCGGGCTTCATTTGCATCTCGCTGGGCGCCGCCATTTTTAAATGTCCGCTAGTGCAGACTCCGTGCCGCGCGGCTACACGCGGCACGGACTAGGTAGTTCGGAATAGGCTTCCTATTCTGAACTACCGTTACTCCTCGTGAAACGAGTTCGAACTAGGGTGGTAGTGTAGACATACCCTTAGTGTCTAAGGTGCCACAGGAGTCTTTGGGTTTTTTCCCCTCAAATAGCTAAATTCATCCTAGCCTGAGTATGTAGAGATCAAACCTGCTCCAGCTGCAAACCATTAGATCAGAGCTCCTTCAAAATTGCAGGATGATTAAGACCTGGGGTTTTATTCTGGGCTTAGCTCGAAGTCTGGGCAGAGAGCCCTGTAGATAGCTGAATCATTCCATGCTACATTCTTATGCTATAAAAGTTAAATCTCAAATTCACTGGCTTTTCAAATTGTCTCTGTTGTTGTTTCCTACTAATAAGGTTCCTGATCCAAATCACAGTCGATTAAAATCTTCCATTCACTTTAGTGGGTTCTGGGATCAGGCCCAAAGACTGGGGGATGTGGCTACTCCTACTCCATCCAGGTCTCTTGCCCTCCCTTTAGGCCTGATTCAAACAGAGCATGTGACCGTCTGGAAGTGGCCCTCTTCATTCTATGGCCTCTCCAGGCAGGAGGGGGTCAAATTCTCAGTTCTGGACTCCTTTCTCCTCAAGAGGCTGGGACCCATGAGAGCAGTGGAACAAACTAATTATACCAGCAGTGAATTTGGCAGACCAGGCTCTTGAAGGAAGCCAAGCCTCGTCCTTCTTAATCCTGGATTAAAGGCCAGAGATGAGCTACATTTACTCATATTGCCTTTTAAAAGAGCCTGATTTACATAGGGTCAGTGCTCAGTAATTCTGGCCTCTTTAAGTCTCTCCCCTTGGGCTCCCCAAAGTTGAGGTATCTCAACACTTACTCATTTAGCCAAAAACATTGATGTGTTTGGAAGGAGAATTACACCCACTCTCTCCTCAGCCAGAATGATGGTGGGGCTTCACGGGGGTGGTGGGAACCCAAAGGTTCAGTTTGGGACACAGAGGATCTCTTGGGGGACAGTGCTGCTGATAGACACCAAGACTTCTCGGGTACATAGAGGGCAGTGATGGATAGCCTATTGATTTTCTTTGCTAAGGCACTGACATTTTTTCCCTCTTGATAAGTGTTGGTGAGCTAACAGTTCAAACCACTCAATGGATGTGTGTATGTCTTTTTCTCCTTCTTGTCAAGCTTCGTTGTTCTGTGCTATAAATTGCTCTAGCTCACTAAATGAATACAGGCAGTCCCCGGGTTACGTACAAGATAGGGACTGTAGGTTTGTTCTTAAGTTGAATCTGTATGTAAGTCGGAACTGGCGTCCAGATTCAGCCGCTGCTGAAACTGATCAGTTTCAACAGCGGCTGAATCTGGACGCCAGTTCTGACTTACATACAGATTCAACTTAAGAACCCCAAGCGTCCCCAAGTCAGCTGCTGCTGAAACTGATCAGCGGCTGATTCCAGGAAGCCCAGGGCAGGGGCTTCCTGTAGTCAGCCACTGGTCAGTTTCAGCCGCGGCTGACTTGGGGACGCCTGGGGCAGAGCAGCTGGGGTGCTGCTGGGTTGCTCCAGTAGCGCCGCCACTCCTTGGCGCTACTGGACCAACCCAGCAGCACCCAAGCTGCTCTGCCCCAGGCGTCCTGATTCAGCCGCTGCTGAAACTGACCAGCAGCGGCTGAATCAGGACGCCTGGGGCAGAGCAGCTGGGGTGCTGCCGGGTTGGTCCAGTAGCGCCCAGAGCGGCCCTACGGGACCAACCGGCAGCGCCCCAGCTGCTGTACCACAGGCGTCCGGAGCAAAGTCGCGGAGCACGGGGGCAGCGGGACAGCCCAGACGCGCCGTGGCTATCCTGCTGCCCTCGGGCTCCGCGGCTTTGCTCTGCTTTGCTCCCCCTCTCCCTGGTCTGCAGACCAGGGGGACGGGAGCAAAGCGGCGGAACACACGGGCAGCAGACAGCCCAGATGCGTCTCCGCCGCTTTGCTTCCTCTCCCTGGTCTGCTGGAGACCAGGGAGACGGGCCCTGTTCGTAACTGCGGATCCGACATAAGTCGGATCCACGTAACTCGGGGACTGCCTGTAGTAGTAAGCTGGAGTTGTTGAAAACAGTAGAGTACTGTACACATTTCTGAACAGAGGCACCTGTGTAGCATTCGCCCATAAAGCTTCTCATGACTTACTCATTAATTTAGGTTGAATCAGTCATCTGGAATTTTTGTAAAGGATCTTTGAACAGTGAGGGCATGTCTAAACTCAGAAATTATTTCGAAATAACTTATTTCAAAATAATAACTCCTGAAATACCTATTTCAAAACAGCGTGTCCACACTACAGGGAAGCCTTGAAATTAGTCCAAGGCAGGCTCCTTTAATGTGGATGACTTAGAGCCCCAAGAAGCACTGAGGAGTAATTACTTTGAATGACTCTGGGAGTAGTTATTTCAAAATAGCAGCACTATTGCTATTTCGAAATAACTATTTTGAAATAAGCATTATTCCTCTTGGAAAGCAGGAGTTATTATTTCAAAATAACCAGCCCCTTATTTTGAAATAATAGGCTTGGTAGTGTGGATGTGCCACTTGTTATTTTGAAATAACTCCCTGGTGTAGACCAGGGCTACGATGGTACTGTTTAGGCATATTACACTTCTTTGGCCCTGTCATTTTTTAAAAACTGTATTCATCTCTTGCTTCAATCTCTTGCTTCTTTTGCAAATTGTGGAAGCTAGACAACAGTGGATCTGTTTTCAAAGATGACTCTTTTTGGAATGTGCCACTTGAGGTGCTCTTTAGGAGCCTGATTTTCAGATGGCAGGTGCTTGACACGCCTGATGTTCTTTGTTTCCACCTGGGCACCCAAAAAATAATAGTTTTGAAAAATGTGTAAATACAGAAGCATTTATCCTGGAAAGAACCAATTCTGGAAAGATTACACTGAAAAGTAAGTGAGCTCTACTCTGACTAAGGCACACACATTTGGTTAACAGGGCTTGCTCTATGCTGAGCAATAAAAAGAAATGTCACCACTAAAAGGCATTTGGATCAGGGAGATGTTAACATAAATGTCTGACTATGGACAGCCAGTTACAAATCTCCCTGTCTTGCTCAGTCTCAACCTGCTTTTACATTAAAACTTGTAATGATGATACATGACTTCCTTAAATTACTGTGAATTTATTTGAAACCAAAGGGAAAGTGGGTCATTGGGTTTTGCGTCCACTAAGATATGTGTGGGATGATAAAATAGAGAGTGTTAAATGGATCTAGCATTAATGGCAACTAATGATGGGCACTAAGATACTATTGAAAGTTATAAGGATAATACCCATGACCATGTTAATAATGAGTTATGGCCATTATGAAGACACTAGTGACAATATTTCAATGGTACTCAGATTATCCGCTTGCTTTCCTTTTCCTCTGTTTTTTTTTTAAGCTGATCATTTAGTGGAAAAGAAATGTGATGAGATGTACCATGAAGCACCAGTTCTCTTGCACGCTCGGTACTATTCATTGACTTTGGCGATTGCTATGGAAAGCTTTGCTATAGTTCAGACTTGACAGGTCTCATAAAGTGGATGTTTTCAATGGTCCCAAAACATGTTTTGTCATTCTAGTGGGCTTTCCAAGGTTAGAGGATGGCTTTGCAATGCCTGAGCAAGACATTGGCGATGACAATGAAGACAGTGAGTATAAAATGCCATTCAGACTATTTAGGGGACGCTTATGTTGTATTATCATGGTCTACAATTATTACTAGAGAAAGGTACAATCCACAGTTTTGACTGCGCATTGGAACTTTTCTCAAGTATAGGAGTATTTGAATCCTATTCAGCTCCGCTCCCTCGTCCTGATCCTAACAGCCCTCCAGAAAACACCTTTCACCAATCCCAAAACGGTCCACTATGATTTTAGCATCATTGGGAGGGGAGGTTCCCAAGTGTAGCACTGTCTCTTAGGTGGTCTCTGAATGGCTGGGCTATTAAAATCTTACATGCTCCAAACTCTCCCCCGAGATCACAGTTTGACTTTGAGACTGTATTACCTCTGCTCTGAGGTAGGAGAGGTGCAGATGGTTTACAAAAGTTGAGGAAGCTGGGTTGGCTAGTGGTCACAACACAAGAATGGCCATCTGGAGAGCTGAGCTCTGATCCAACTTTGCTACCTGCTCTTTGTGTGCATGACTACAGGCCAGCCATCAGTCTCTCCATGTTTTGGCTTCCCTCTCTCCAAAGTGGGGATAATAATACTTTTCTCTCCTTGGTAAAGTACTTTGAAGTCTGCAGATGAAAAGTTCTGCACACTCACAAACAACTGCAATTAACACAGCATCTGGGCCAATTTAGGAGACACTGGAAAAATTGCTGAAAGCCTGTAGGTGGATTTCAGCAAGGAAGAGGACAGCTTTAAAATATATAAATAAAGCTTTACAAACTGTCAAAAATTCTTAGGGATTCATTTCAGGATTTGGGATGAGATTTGGCCATGTCCTCCCCGCCCCCAAACCAGCCCACCTTCTCCTGTTGTCCAGAGTTTATAATGTATGAAAGATTATTAAAATAATAAGCCAGATCTTCAACTGGAAAATCAGTGTAGCTCCACTGAAGCCAGCTCTCGGCACTTGAGAATCTGGCTCACCTCTCTTTGTGGCATCTATGACTAAAGTTCACCTGAGCACAGGGTTTCAAGTGGGGAAGTCCTCATTGGGTGGTCTTGGGGTGATAATTATATCCTCCTGCCTCCCCAGGGATGTTGTGAGTATTAATGTATGTACGTACAGGGTTCTGAACACGTGCTCTGTAAATATGATCATTGTCTCAGTTACTGACAAAAGCATACTGCAGAAGTAGTTACAAGTAACACTCTGTCCTTCAGTGAAACCCAGCCGTAATACAGGCCTCATTGTGTGCCCATTGACATATATAGCAAAGCTCCTATGGACACTAGTAGAGTAGGATAAGGCCTTGTCAGAAGAAGTGCTTTCTATAGATGAAGAATCCTTTCAGTCAAGACAGAGGTATTTAGTACAGGAAAGTTTGCATTGATGCTGCCTAACCCTTTCTCTGAATATTTTGCATGGGCTTAAAATGTGGCATGGTAAAAAAGTGGTTCTCTAAAAGCAGGCACCTATTACTAAATATTTGCTGCCCTATTGCTGCCTATGTGCCATTCAACTTTGCATCTAAGTTTCTAGAAAACATGATTTTCTTTTACTATTCATCCGCACTGAAACATCAACAAACTGTATTTGTGGTGGGGCAAACAGAAATGAACCTTCAGCCTTCGGAGGTCTCTTCCAGCTCTATAGTTCCATGATTCTAAGCATTCATGGAGCTCACTCACATTGCAGCTTGACGTGTAAATGACACAAATTAGGTATGGGAGCTCTGACAGGTCACAGAGATGGACTCCTTACAGGAGATTCCCACAGAACCAAATTTCTTACTGCAGCTGCACTGAAAGGTCAGCGTCTCGGATGGTGTAATTTGATAGCGCTCCACTGGCTTAATTAAAGCTCTGCTGATTTATGCCAGCTGATTAACTGACTCTTACTTTGACCATCACAAACATTATTATTTACAAATAAGTGTAAGGTGAAGGATGGTGTCTGCCTAATAAATGTCCATTATATTGCAGGTTATTTCAGTCTGGACAACAACAACACCCTGTTTGCCACTAACTCTCCAGTAACCCCAAGGCTGGGCAAAGACAAGAGCTGGCTCTACACTTTGGATCCAATCCTAGTCACCATCATAGCGATGAGTTCCCTTGGCGTTCTCCTAGGGGCCATTTGTGCTGGGTTGTTGCTCTACTGTACCTGCTCCTACACTGGTCTGTCTTCTCGAAGCTCCACCACACTGGAGAACTACAACTTTGAGCTGTATGATGGCATCAAGCACAAGGTCAAAATGAACCACCAGAAGTGCTGCTCCGAGCCATGACTGATTGCAGCAGAATCCCACGTGACGTTTCATTCCAGCGCGGCTAGCTGGTGAAGATTACTTTTTTTCTATGGGAATGGAATGCCATAATCTCAAACCAATCTGGAATGCAGAAGGGGCATGAGGCCCTTGTCGTAAACCAGAGCTGTAAACTCCAGTGAGCAGATTACAATCGGCAAGGACTGTGGTATCTAAACAATGATTTTAATGATGAAAACTGTGCTGGAACAAGGAAAGGAGCTCGTATGTCCCCGCCCCTCCCCGCCCCCTTTTTGTGAATGATTGAGACATGGCCCAGGAAATGTTGGTTTACATTTTGGATGTGAGGAATAAGATGTTGATCATTATTTCCCACTTCCTTTCTCAAATATGTGGCTGAAAATTCCTCAGCCATTCTGTCTTTAGAAATGACACTCACCCAAAAGCCCATCCTGCTTCTATGCCCATTCAGATATTCTTTGGAGTTAAGGGATTTGTTCTTGGTGTATGTTATATCAATCCGGCAAGCTGCAGTTTCTATGCCTAAAATGAAAGCATGTTGTTGCCTTTAACTTTCCATATTCAGGTGGGGTAGGGGGTAGAAAGAATTACACCAGTTGTAGGGTCAATGGAAAAAGGTGTACTTTTTTAAGAGAGTAAGAAGCAAAGTAGAAAGGAAACTTTACATGAGAAGCACCCCTCAGAGAGACGCTGAAGAGCCTTAAAGTGATTTATGAATAAGAGCCATTTATTAAATCCAGATCTTGGATTGAAACAGCAGTGGCCTTCCTCATAAGGGCTCTTTTATAAAATATATATAAAAAAAAGAAATAAAAAGGATAAAACTGTAGGAAACAAAAGACACACAATTATAAGGTTCCCAAGATTCTGGAGAAGGCTTTTTTTTTTGAGAGAGAGAGAGAATGGTCTGATATATATTTAAATATTTTGATAATGTGATTGCCACTCAGAGTAAGACAGAAAAATTAACTAGCATCAGCCACCATCCTGTGAATTAATTGAGTGCTCTACTAAGGCGGTACCCAGTCTTTCTGCTTTGGGTTACAGTAACTTCCTCTGCTTTCCATGGTGTCAGGCATGAGCTGCAAGACTCCAGTTTGGATATCAAGTAAGAGTTTAGGCCAAAATGCAGGCACCTTCTCATCCCTTCAGAGCAAAGCTGTTTTGCGTCTGACCTGTTGCCAATACCCCCAACAAAATTATGTGGTGTTTTGTTTTAATCAAGTGCCTTAGAAAAACATATTGTTTCTATGTCTAGAGATCAGTGATGTATCAAACTACAAGCAAGGCATTCATCCTTCCCCTCGTCTTCCTCTTTGTAATATATACTTCACTGGAGCTCTACTGGGTAGAGCCTAATTCAAGTGTCTTGTTCTTGCAAATGGTCTGGTTATATTTTGTGGGTGTGCGTGTACTACAGAAGAGGTGTGTGAGGACCATAATGTAACAAAAAACAAGGTTTAAAATCTGTGGTTTCACAGCAGTGACGTGATTTCAGTTTTAATACAGCTTGGTTATCTATAATAATGTTTCCATATTCCTGCACATGGGTTATCCATATGGAAGCAGGCACCTTGCCAGCAATTTTATCCTTAAAGTGCCCATAGATCCTGTTATTTTCATATGACTTCCAGGATCTTCTTGTGAGATACCTGAGCTGGCTCAAATATCTTTTCATTTCAGATATAAAAATATTTGGGGGGAGGTTTTTTGGCTGGGTGTGGGGGTGGGCTTGTTTTTGTTTGTTTTTACAATCTCAAAGTTTTCTGGGCATAGTGCGACATGAAGTGGCATTTGCTCTGTGTACTAGGAGCAAGCCAGCTAACAGAACAAGTACTCAGTATGATGAGCAGCATTTAGAGTGAAAAGAGGTAGAATGCATGTGGGCATGATTCGAGGGCTCTTTAGCTCAGCATGCATGTTAATGGCTCTTGTTGAGAGGTCCATGAAACGCTCACTTAGAGTTATTCGAAAAATCCTCCTGAAAAATAAGCACAGGCCATTGTTGACAGTCATGACACAGACATACACATTTTGAAAAGTACATTCTTGTCTGGTATGTGACTGTCATGTTCCTAACAAAAACACCGGCACAAAACCAGCCCTGTTTTTATTTTGAAAAATTGGTCATCTTCACTTCATCATTCTCAATCTACCCATTTCTCTACAATCCCTCCTCCCCCGTAAAATGTATCAGACCATTTCAAAGACAGATTGCTGCTACTCATCATCAACTTTATCCCGCTTCTAATCACACAAAAGGGGAAGGGTGAATGGAAAATGACCATAGTCACCTGCCTATAAAAGTCAACCTATGGGAACAATAGTCATTAATATATAGTAACCGTAATGTTACAGTGTCGAGTAGGCAGCTAGAAGGGGAGAGTTCGTATATACATAGAGTCAGCTTGATGTGTGGTTACGCACGCATGTGAATTCTCTGTATGTATCATGTATGTTAATGATTATGTGGGACTGAATAGTGTTACTGTAGCTCTGGTCTGGGACATGAGAGTACTGCTGATCCTGGCACTAATTTGGGAGGGATCTAGCCAAGCTGTGCATAATGGATAAGAACACACTGTAAGAGTCCTGCATGTTTATTCCATGTTGGTTGGTACAGGGCCCTGAGTGTGCACACTTGCTAAGCAGAAACAGGCCAGTCATGCTGCATAGGTGATACCTCGCTGACTGCTCCTGGGTGCTATACTGTTCTAATACAGATAACGGTGTTTCCCTGTATCTTTAAGAGGGAGAATAAAATTGGTGCAGACAATTCAATGCATCTCCATCTGCAAAGGCCAAGTATCTGCGCAATGGCCTTTCCCGAATACGCAACTAGAGCAGTGTTAATAATGCCTTTGCTGGTGTATGTTACCGCCACACCCTCCCAGTGTCAGGTAATCATTACTTACAGGCATGTTGTCATGTTGCTGATTTCATTTTGCAGGGAGGTGAGCATGGGAATTACACCTTAAGAAACTGTACGCAGAAGCTGAACTTTTCCAAGGGTTGCAGTGCAAGGTAGTCGACTATTCCCTGGCTGAGCCAGGACATAAGGACTTCAGCTCTTTTACTGTGATTCTTTAGTGTAAAAAGAAAAATCAAGCTGTGTTTATATGATTTGTATGAAAACCCTTTAAAATGCCTATTTAATAAACATGACAGTAGAGAGGCTGTTCCAGTTTGTTTTGTTACAAAAAATTTTTAAAATAAAGCGGGGGGGGGGGGGGGGAGTTTGCTGGGGCCTTTCCATGGGGAAGTTGCAGGCACCCGGGAAGGTGGCTTGGCCTATCCAGGCAAAGGAGCCCAGGCAAATGCAGTTTTGAGGCAGGGCTGATGGGTGATGTAATCCCAGATGGAAATCGCATGCTTTGGGAGTGTCCAAAGGGCAAGGCTATTGCTCGCTGTAGTACGGTTTGGGTAGCAGTAAGACCAAGATCTCCATCAGGGCAGAGAGATGGCCTGAGGCGTGAAGCTTGGGAGGGTTCCTAGGTAGGGTGACCATATTTCCCTATGGCAGATATGGGACAACAGACCAATTGCTCTGGTTTAAGTGAGTTCAGCCGCAATCGATCACAGCAAGGCAGCACACATGGTCAAAATAGCCCCCATTAGAAGACACACTGCACTGCTATCTGCCTCTGTGTTTTAGAAATGTGCATCCATCTGTCTGTTTGTCCGGGACGCTGCTCGTGCAAGAACTACTCCTAAACAGTCAGAGCTAGGGCCACCAAACGTGGGAGGCAGCTTCCTCGTATAGTACTTTAAAGCAAGGTGGGGGTTCTTCTTTGAGGAGTGTCCCCATAGGTGCGCCACCTTACGTGCTTCAGCGCCGGAGATTTGTGACAGCAGTCCCCTTGGCTGACCGCACATCTGCAGAGCTGGTGTGTGTTCTGAGCAGGCTACTGCACATGCGTCTCTGGTTGCAGATCAGCAGTCTCCCCTTCACCTAATTCAAGACTTATTTCCTTGTATATGGTTTATTTAGACAAGTTCAGTTGTAGTTTAGATTCTTAGAGAGAGTTTCTATTCCTAAGGCTTTTTTTAAAAAAGGAGAGAAGCGGCGATTGCTTCATTACACTAGCAGCACCTAACAGCTGCACACTACAACTGAGCCTCCGGGAAATGCCTGGTTTGCCTGGGTTCAAGCGGTGTACCACCTGCAAACTTGCCATTTCAATCTCCGACGGCCACCACTAGAGCCTCCTCTGTCTCGGGCAGTATCAGGTATCAGAGAACTGCCCATGTGGCCAGAAACTGACTAACCGCTCTAGGAGAGCAAGGAGGCTTCAATTAAAAATGCTCCAAATAGAGATTAGCTCAAGAGAGCCCACTGACCCTGATCAATCCCCCCTCCCAGACAGAGATCACCTGGGACGGAGTCGGAAAGAGCGGCTCCCCCCGGGTCAAGCCCAAAGGAGCGGCAAAGACTAACGTTAATAAATGGTCTTGCTCTTCCTCAGGGACTGAATCGCCATCAAGGAAGCAATCAGTCCATGCTAATGCTGCGTCTCTACTCCAAGCGAAGGGGTTGGAGAAGCAGCGATCAAAGGGAGGAGAAGAGTCAGGATCCCAAGTGCACACGCCACGCGTCAGACAAACCACTGACAGGAGAGAAAAGTAAAGCCTCTTGTCAGCACCAGCAGGGAAACCCACGCCAAAAGCTGAGGCACGGAACAAGCAGCGCTCACACACGGCACTCAGCCACAGCACATCACCGGCACCACTGACATACGCGGCACTGGCAGCTCATGCTGTACAGCCTCTCTTACAATTAATGCTGCCACAAACGCCTCCCCCCCTCCTTCCAGCCTGCTCTCCCCCGATACCTCAGTTCACACGGGCAGCTGAACTGACGGGTCACTCGGTACCAGGGACGCCCCGTCCGGTACCCACGGTACCTCTAACGCACTGCGGGGCACTAGCCACTCCAGCCAGCTCCGTAGCAGCAAGCGTTAGTGACAACGAGGAGGAGATACATAAACCACATCACACAATGAGGCATTATTCTCATAAGCAACAGTCTCAGCAATGGCAGCCATCACAATGGATGCCACCACCCGGTATTCCTAACTGGCCATACTGGGACCCTTGGGCACGCTACAGGCAACAACAAGTTACACAGCCTCCCATGACACCATGGTCCCATACTTCAACCAGACAGCCCACAGAGCATTACAGCTCTGACATGGAGGATCAGGACGGGGATACCATGGGGGAAGAGCACAGTTTACTACCTTCCCCACTTGCACATACTTCTGCCACGTCTCCAGATGACACATTAATGCCTCCACCATCAACAGCAGGGGAGGATATATTCATAACTGTCCCTCCTGCAGCTTCCCCCCATCACTTTTCAGAAACCTGTCTCACGAGAGCCTACCTCTACAAGAGACGGAGCACCTCCTTACCGTGGGGGCTATAGAAGAGGTGCTGGGAACCTACTAGAACTAAGGGCTGTAAGGAATGATTGCATGTACTTTCTTCCAATGATTAAAAAAATGGTACAGACAACATCTCCACATTGTATTACAGCAACAGGCAGGGAGGAAGACTGTCACACCAGCTATGCCAGGAGGCCATACGCCTCTGGGAATGGTGTTTCCCAGGAAACATTCACCTGATAGCAACCTACCAACCGGGCAAAGACAATATACTAGCGGATAAGCTAAGCAGACAATTCCCACAAAACCACGAGTGAGAAATAAACCAATCAATGCACACTCACCTCTTCAAGAAATGGGGATTCCAGAAAGTGGGCCTATTCGCCACACACAAGAATGCTCAATGCTCACAGTACAGGCAGTCCCCAGGTTACATGGATCCGACTTACATCGGATCCCTACATAAAACCGGGTGAGGCAACCCCGCACTAGCTGCTTCCCCCCAGCAGACCAGGGAGACGCGAAGCTAGCGCCCCCCCCCAGAAGACCAGGGAGACGCGAAGCTAGCGCCCCCCCCCAGCAGACCAGGGAGACGCGGAGCTAGCGCCCCCCCCCCAGCAGACCAGGGAGACGCGAAGCTAGCGCCCCCCCCCCAGCAGACCAGGGAGACACGAAGTTAGCGCCCCCCCCAGCAGACCAGGGAGACGCGAAGCTAGCGCCCCCCCAGCAGACCAGGGAGACACGAAGCTAGCGCCCCCCCCCAGCAGACCAGGGAGACGAGAAGCTAGCGCCCCCGCCCCAGCAGACCAGGGAGACGCGAAGCTAGCGCCCCCCCCAGCAGACCAGGGAGACGAGAAGCTAGCGCCCCCCCCCCAGCAGACCAGGGAGACGAGAAGCTAGCGCCCCCCCCCCCAGCAGACCAGGGAGACGCGAAGCTAGCGCCCCCCCCCAGCAGACCAGGGAGACGCGAAGCTAGCGCCCCCCCCAGCAGACCAGGGAGACGCGAAGCTAGCGCCCCCCCCCCAGCAGACCAGGGAGACGTGAAACTAGCCCCCCCCCAGCAGACCAGGGAGACGCGAAGCTAGCGCCCCCCCCCCCAGCAGACCAGGGAGACGCGAAGCTAGCGCCTCCCCCCCCAGCAGACCAGGGAGACACAAAGCTAGCGCCCCCCCAGCAGACCAGGGAGACGCGAAGCTAGCGCCCCCCCCCAGCAGACCAGGGAGACGTGAAGCTAGCGCCCCCCCCAGCAGACCAGGGAGACGCAAAGCTAGCCCCCCCCCCAGCAGACCAGGGAGACGCGAAGCTAGCGCCCCCCCCCAGCAGACCAGGGAGACGCGAAGCTAGCGCCCCCCCCCAGCAGACCAGGGAGACGTGAAGCTAGCGCCCCCCCCCAGCAGACCAGGGAGACGAGAAGCTAGTGCCCCCCCCCCAGCAGACGAGGGAGACGTGAAGCTAGTGCCCCCCCCCCCAGCAGACCAGGGAGACGTGAAGCTAACGCCCCCCCCCCAGCAGACCAGGGAGACGTGAAGCTAGCGCCCCCCCCAGCAGACCAGGGAGACGTGAAGCTAGCGCCCCCCCCAGCAGACCAGGGAGACGTGAAGCTAGCGCCTCCCCCCCCCAGCAGACCAGGGAGACGTGAAGCTAGCGCCCCCCCCCCAGCAGACCAGGGAGACGTGAAGCTAGCGCCTCCCCCCCCAGCAGACCAGGGAGACGTGAAGCTAGCGCCCCCCCCCCCAGCAGACCAGGGAGACGCGAAGCTAGCGCCTCCCCCCCCAGCAGACCAGGGAGACGTGAAGCTAGCGCCTCCCCCCCAGAAGACTAGGGAGACGCGAAGCTAGCGCCCCCCCCAGCAGACCAGGGAGACGCGAAGCTAGCGCCCCCCCCCCAGCAGACCAGGGAGACGTGAAGCTAGCGCCCCCCCCCCAGCAGACCAGGGAGACGTGAAGCTAGCGCCCCCCCCCAGCAGACCAGGGAGACGTGAAGCTAGCGCCTCCCCCCCCCCAGCAGACCAGGGAGACGTGAAGCTAGCGCCTCCCCCCCAGCAGACCAGGGAGACGTGAAGCTAGCGCCTCCCCCCCAGCAGACCAGGGAGACGTGAAGCTAGCGCCTCCCCACCCCAGCAGACCAGAGAGACGTGAAGCTAGCGCCCCCCCCCCAGCAGACCAGGGAGACGTGAAGCTAGCACCCCCCCCCAGCAGACCAGGGAGACGCGAAGCTAGCACCCCCCCCAGCAGACCAGGGAGACGTGAAGCTGGCGCCCCCCCCCAGCAGACCAGGGAGACGTGAAGCTAGCGCCTCCCCCCCCAGCAGACCAGGGAGACGTGAAGCTAGCGTCCCCCCCCCCAGCAGACCAGGGAGACGTGAAGCTAGCGCCTCCCCCCCCCCCAGCAGACCAGGGAGACGTGAAGCTAGCGCCTCCCCCCCCCCAGCAGACCAGGGAGACGTGAAGCTAGCGTCTCCCCCCAGCAGACCAGGGAGACGTGAAGCTAGCGCCCCCCCCCCCCAGCAGACCAGGGAGACGTGAAGCTGGCGCCCCCCCCCCAGCAGACCAGGGAGACGTGAAGCTAGCGCCCCCCCCCCCCAGCAGACCAGGGAGACGTGAAGCTAGCGCCCCCCCCCCAGCAGACCAGGGAGACGCGAAGCTAGCGCCCCCCCCAGCAGACCAGGGAGACGTGAAGCTAGCGCCCCCCCCAGCAGACCAGGGAGACGCGAAGCTAGCGCCTCCCCCCCCCAGCAGACCAGGGAGACGTGAAGCTAGCGCCCCCCCCCAGCAGACCAGGGAGACGTGAAGCTAGCGCCCCCCCCAGCAGACCAGGGAGACGTGAAGCTAGCGCCTCCCCCCCCCAGCAGACCAGGGAGACGTGAAGCTAGCGCCCCCCCCCCAGCAGACCAGGGAGACGCGAAGTTAGCGCCCCCCCCCAGCAGACCAGGGAGACGTGAAGCTAGCGCCTCCCCCCCCCAGCAGACCAGGAGACGCGAAGCTAGCGCCCCCCCCCAGCAGACCAGGGAGACGCGAAGCTAGCGCCCCCCCCCCCAGCAGACCAGGGAGACGTGAAGCTAGCGCCCCCCCCCCAGCAGACCAGGGAGACGCGAAGCTAGCGCCCCCCCCCCCAGCAGACCAGGGAGACGTGAAGCTAGCGCCCCCCCCCAGCAGACCAGGGAGACGCGAAGCTAGCACCCCCCCCAGCAGACCAGGGAGACGCGAAGCTAGCGCCCCCCCCCCCTCAGCAGACCAGGGAGACGCGAAGCTAGCGCCCCCCCCCCCAGCAGACCAGGGAGATGCGAAGCTGGCGCCCCCCCAGCAGACCAGGGGGACGCGAAGCTAGTGCCCCCCCCCAGCAGACCAGGGAGACGTGAAGCTGGCGCCCCCCCCCCCCAGCAGACCAGGGAGACGTGAAGCTAGCGCCTCCCCCCCCAGCAGACCAGGGAGACGTGAAGCTAGCGCCCCCCCCAGCAGACCAGGGAGACGTGAAGCTAGCGCCTCCCCCCCCCAGCAGACCAGGGAGACGTGAAGCTAGCGCCCCCCCCCAGCAGACCAGGGAGACGTGAAGCTAGCGCCCCCCCCCAGCAGACCAGGGAGACGTGAAGCTAGCGCCTCCCCCCCCCAGCAGACCAGGGAGACGTGAAGCTAGCGCCCCCCCCCCCAGCAGACCAGGGAGACGTGAAGTTAGCGCCCCCCCCCAGCAGACCAGGGAGACGTGAAGCTAGCGCCTCCCCCCCCCCAGCAGACCAGGGAGACGCGAAGCTAGCGCCCCCCCCCTCCAGCAGACCAGGGAGACGTGAAGTTAGCGCCCCCCCCCAGCAGACCAGGGAGACGTGAAGCTAGCGCCTCCCCCCCCAGCAGACCAGGGAGACGCGAAGCTAGCGCCCCCCCCAGCAGACCAGGGAGACGTGAAGCTAGCGCCCCCCCCCCAGCAGACCAGGGAGACGCGAAGCTAGCACCCCCCCCCAGCAGACCAGGGAGACGCGAAGCTGGCGCCCCCCCCCAACAGACCAGGGAGACGTGAAGCTAGCGCCTCCCCCCCCCCAGCAGACCAGGGAGACGTGAAGCTAGCGCCTCCCCCCCAGCAGACCAGGGAGACGTGAAGCTAGCACCTCCCCCCCCCCCAGCAGACCAGGGAGACGTGAAGCTAGCGCCTCCCCCCCCCAGCAGACCAGGGAGACGTGAAGCTAGCGCCTCCCCCCCCCAGCAGACCAGGGAGACGTGAAGCTAGCGCCTCCCCGCCAGCAGACCAGGGAGACGTGAAGCTAGCGCCTCCCCCCCCAGCAGACCAGGAGACGTGAAGCTAGCGCCTCCCCCCCCAGCAGACCAGGGAGACGTGAAGCTAGCACCTCCCCCCCCCAGCAGACCAGGGAGACGCGAAGCTAGCGCCCCCCCCCCAGCAGACCAGGGAGACGCGAAGCTAGCGCCCCCCCCCCCCTCAGCAGACCAGGGAGACGCGAAGCTAGCGCCCCCCCCCAGCAGACCAGGGAGATGCGAAGCTGGCGCCCCCCCCAGCAGACCAGGGGACGCGAAGCTAGCGCCCCCCCCAGCAGACCAGGGAGACGTGAAGCTGGCGCCCCCCCCCCAGCAGACCAGGGAGACGTGAAGCTAGCGCCTCCCCCCCCAGCAGACCAGGGAGACGTGAAGCTAGCGCCCCCCCCAGCAGACCAGGGAGACGTGAAGCTAGCGCCTCCCCCCCCCAGCAGACCAGGAGACGTGAAGCTAGCGCCCCCCCCCAGCAGACCAGGGAGACGTGAAGCTAGCGCCTCCCCCCCCAGCAGACCAGGGAGACGTGAAGCTAGCGCCCCCCCCCTCCAGCAGACCAGGGAGACGTGAAGTTAGCGCCCCCCCCCAGCAGACCTGGGAGACGTGAAGCTAGCGCCTCCCCCCCCAGCAGACCAGGGAGACGCGAAGCTAGCGCCCCCCCCCTCCAGCAGACCAGGGAGACGTGAAGTTAGCGCCCCCCCCCAGCAGACCAGGGAGACGTGAAGCTAGCGCCTCCCCCCCAGCAGACCAGGGAGACGCGAAGCTAGCGCCCCCCCCCAGCTGACCAGGGAGACGTGAAGCTAGCGCCCCCCCCCAGCAGACCAGGGAGACGCGAAGCTAGCACCCCCCCCCCAGCAGACCAGGGAGACGCGAAGCTGGCGCCCCCCCCCCCCAACAGACCAGGGAGACGTGAAGCTAGCGCCTCCCCCCCCCAGCAGACCAGGGAGACGTGAAGCTAGCGCCTCCCCCCCCAGCAGACCAGGGAGACGCGAAGCTAGCACCTCCCCCCCCCCAGCAGACCAGGGAGACGTGAAGCTAGCGCCTCCCCCCCCCAGCAGACCAGGGAGACGTGAAGCTAGCGCCTCCCCCCCCCAGCAGACCAGGGAGACGTGAAGCTAGCGCCTCCCCCCCGCCAGCAGACCAGGGAGACGTGAAGCTAGCGCCTCCCCCCCAGCAGACCAGGGAGACGTGAAGCTAGCGCCTCCCCCCCCAGCAGACCAGGGAGACGTGAAGCTAGCACCTCCCCCCCCCAGCAGACCAGGGAGACGCGAAGCTAGCGCCCCCCCCCTCAGCAGACCAGGGAGACACGAAGCTAGCGCCCCCCCCCCCCAGCAGACCAGGGAGATGCGAAGCTGGCGCCCCCCCCAGCAGAACAGGGGGACGCGAAGCTAGCGCCCCCCCCCAGCAGACCAGGGAGACGCGAAGCTAGCGCCCCCCCCCCAGCAGACCAGGGGGACGCGAAGCTAGCGCCCCCCCCCAGCAGACCAGGGGGACGTGAAGCTAGCGCCTCCCCCCCCAGCAGACCAGGGAGACGTGAAGCTAGCGCCTCCCCCAGCAGACCAGGGAGACGAAGCTAGCGCCCCCCCCAGCAGACCAGGGAGACGTGAAGCTAGCGCCTCCCCCCAGCAGACCAGGGAGACGTGAAGCTAGCGCCTCCCCCCAGCAGACCAGGGAGACGTGAAGCTAGCACTCCCCTCCCCAGCAGACCAGGGAGACGCGAAGCTAGCGCCCCCCCCCTCAGCAGACCAGGGAGGCGCGAAGCTAGCGCCCCCCCCCCCAGCAGACCAGGGAGACGCGAAGCAAGCGCCCCCCCAGCAGACCAGGGGGACGCGAAGCTAGCGCGCCCCCAGCAGACCAGGGAGACGCGAAGCTGGCGCCTTCCCCCCTCCCCCCCCCAGCAGACCAGGGAGACGCGAAGCTGGCGCCCCCCCCAGCAGACCAGGGAGACGCGAAGCTAGCGCCCCCCAGCAGACCAGGAGACGCGAAGCTAGCGCCCCCCCAGCAGACCAGGGAGGCGCGAAGCTAGCGCCCCCCCCCCAGCAGACCAGGGAGACTGGGAGCGGCTTTTCTCAGCAGGCACCTCAGCTTGAGAATAAAGGACTGAGGGAAGTGCGGTGTGGGAGAATAAAACTGAGCTCTGGAGAAATGTTTGGCTAGAGTTTCCCCTACAATATGTACCAGTTCCGACTTGCATACAAATTCAACTTAAGAACAAACCTACAGTCCCTATCTTGTACGTAACCCGGGGACTGCCTGTACTGCCCCAGGGCAGGCATAAGTCCCCACTCCCTTGGGGATGCCTGCAGTATACGATGGACAGCACACCTGGCATATGCGTTTCTGCCATTTGCACTTATACGAGTGATCCACAAGATCAAACACGACGGGGCCAGACTATTACTCATAGCACCCAACTGGCCCAGAAAAATGTGGTGCCACACCTGCTGCAGATGCGCATTCGGCCATCACATCGCTTTCCACCAAGGGACTGGACAGCCCTCCACCAGGAATTGCTGTTGGAGGGGGCTGAGCAGTGCACCTGCGGCTTCCTGGGTTGAGACACTGCCTCCCCTGCCTCCCACCCCGCCCTGAGCGCCCCTCACCTCCCACCCCCTGCCCTGAGCCCCCCTCACCCTGATTCCTGCACACCCCTGCCCTGAGCCCCCCTCACCTCCCACCCCCGCCCTGAGCGCCCCTCACCTCCCACCCCCTGCCCTGAGCCCCCCTCACCTCCCACCCCCTGACCTAATCCTCCCTCACCCTGATTCCTGCACCCCTTGCCAGCAGCCCCCTCACCTCCCACCCCCTGCCCTGAGCGCCCCTCACCTCCCACCCCTGCCCTGAGTCCCCCTCACCCCTCATTCCTGCACACCCATGCCCTGAGCGCCCCTCACCTCCCACCCCCTGCCCTGAGCCCCCCTCACCCTAATTCCTGCACACCCCTGCCATGAGCGCCCCTCACCTCCCACCCCTGCCCTGAGCCCCCCTCACCCTAATTCCTGCACACCCCTGCCATGAGCGCCTACCTCCCACCCCTGCCCTGAGCCCCCTCACCCTAATTCCTGCACACCCCTGCCATGAGCGCCCCTCACCTCCCACCCCTGCCCTGAGCCCCCCTCACCCTAATTCCTGCACACCCCTGCCATGAGCGCCCCTCACCTCCCACCCCTGCCCTGAGCCCCCCTCACCCTAATTCCTGCACACCCCTGCCATGAGCGCCCCTCACCTCCCACCCCTGCCCTGAGCCCCCCTCACCCTAATTCCTGCACACCCCTGCCCTGAGCCCCCCTCACCTCCCACCCCCTGCCCTGAGCCCCCCTCACCCTAATTCCTGCACACCCCTGCCATGAGCGCCCCTCACCTCCCACCCCCTGCCCTGAGCCCCCCTCACCCTAATTCCTGCACACCCCTGCCCTGAGCCCCCCTCACCTCCCACCCCTGCCCTGAGCCCCCCTCACCTCACACCCCTGCCCTGAGCCCTCTCCCCCACATCTTGTATTTATACACTTTCATGGAAAACGGCACCACAACAATTCAAAGACACTCAGCTGCTGTTTGCAGCAGTTTTATGAACGACGTGAGCACCACAACCAAAACCAAAGAGCGCGTCCCCTAGTTTGACTTGCAGTTTTTGCCATACGTTGTTTTTCCCAACTCGTTTAGCACCCCCAGAATTTCTATTGGTCCTGTCTGCAGGCAGCTCAACAAGCTCTTCACAAAGAGAAGGCTTCTCCATCAGTTGCTACAGAAATCCACACTGCGTAGGGGAAGTATTGCACGGTGCAGAAGTGACTCAATAATGTTTGTGTTTACCCCCATCAGAGGGAGCAGCTACGAACTGTGTGTGGCCAGGGAGAGCTAGGGGCTGTGTGTGGCCAGGGGGAGCTGGGGGCTGTGTGTGACCAAGGAGTAGCTCAGGGGGCAGGGAGGGGTGGCTAGGGGCTGTGTGTGGCCAGGGAGAGCTAGGGGCTGTGTGTGACCAAGGAGTAACTCAGGGGGCAGGGAGGGGGTGGCTAGGGGCTGTGTGTGGCCAGGTGGAGCTAGGGGCTGTGTGTGACCAGGGAGTAGCTCAGGGGGCAGGGAGGGGGTGAGAGGCTGTGTGTGGCCAGGGAGAGCTAGGGGCTGTGTGTGACCAAGGAGTAGCTCAGGGGGCAGGGAGGGGGTGGCTAGGGGCTGTGTGTGGCCAGGTGGAGCTAGGGGCTGTGTGTGACCAAGGAGTAGCTCAGGGGGCAGGGAGGGGGTGGCTAGGGGCTGTGTGTGGCCAGGGGGAGCTAGGGGCTGTGTGCGACCAAGGAGTAGCTCAGGGGGCAGGGGGTGGCTAGGGGCTGTGTGCGACCAAGGAGTAGCTCAGGGGGCAGGGAGGGGGTGGCTAGGGGCTGTGTGCGACCAAGGAGTAGCTCAGGGGGCAGGGAGGGGGTGGCTAGGGGCTGTGTGGGCCAGGGAGAGCTAGGGGCTGTGTGTGACCAGGAGTAGCTCAGGGGGCAGGGAAGGGGTGGCTAGGGGCTGTGTGTGGCCAGGGGGAGCTAGGGGCTGTGTGCGACCAAGGAGTAGCTCAGGGGGCAGGGAGGGGGTGGCTAGGGGCTGTGTGTGGCCAGGGGGAGCTGGGGGCTGTGTGCGACCAAGGAGTAGCTCAGGGGGCAGGGAGGGGGTGGCTAGGGGCTGTGTGTGGCCAGGGGGAGCTAGGGGCTGTGTGCGACCAAGGAGTAGCTCAGGGGGCAGGGAGGGGGTGGCTAGGGGCTGTGTGTGGCCAGGGGGAGCTAGGGGCTGTGTGCGACCAAGGAGTAGCTCAGGGGGCAGGGAGGGGGTGGCTAGGGGCTGTGTGCGACCAAGGAGTAGCTCAGGGGGCAGGGAGGGGGGGGCTAGGGGCTGTGTGCGACCAAGGAGTAGCTCAGGGGGCAGGGAGGGGGTGGCTAGGGGCTGTGTGCGACCAAGGGTAGCTCAGGGGGCAGGGAGGGGGTGGCTAGGGGCTGTGTGCGACCAAGGAGTAGCTCAGGGGGCAGGGAGGAGGTGGCTAGGGGCTGTGTGTGACCAAGGCGTAGCTCAGGGGGCAGGGAGGGGGTGGCTAGGGGCTGTGTGCGACCAAGGCGTAGCTCAGGGGGCAGGGAGGGGGTGGCTAGGGGCTGTGTGTGACCAGGGAGTAGCTCAGGGGGCAGGGAGGGGGTGGCTAGGGGCTGTGTGCGACCAAGGAGTAGCTCAGGGGGCAGGGAGGGGGTGGCTGAGGGGCTGTGTGCGACCAAGGAGTAGCTCAGGGGGCAGGGAGGGGGTGGCTAGGGGCTGTGTGCGACCAAGGAGTAGCTCAGGGGGCAGGGAGGAGGTGGCTAGGGGCTGTGTGTGACCAAGGCGTAGCTCAGGGGGCAGGGAGGGGGTGGCTAGGGGCTGTGTGCGACCAAGGAGTAGCTCAGGGGGCAGGGAGGGGGTGGCTAGGGGCTGTGTGCGACCAAGGAGTAGCTCAGGGGGCAGGGAGGAGGTGGCTAGGGGCTGTGTGTGACCAAGGCGTAGCTCAGGGGGCAGGGAGGGGGTGGCTAGGGGCTGTGTGTGGCCAAGGAGTAGCTCAGGGGGCAGGGAGGGGGTGGCTAGGGGCTGTGTGTGGCCAGGGGGAGCTAGGGGCTGTGTGCGACCAAGGAGTAGCTCAGGGGGCAGGGAGGGGGTGGCTAGGGGCTGTGTGCGACCAAGGAGTAGCTCAGGGGGCAGGGAGAGTGGCTGGGGCTGTGTGCGACCAAGGAGTAGCTCAGGGGGCAGGGAGGGGGTGGCTAGGGGCTGTGTGCGACCAAGGAGTAGCTCAGGGGGCAGGGAGGGGGTGGCTAGGGGCTGTGTGCGACCAAGGAGTAGCTCAGGGGGCAGGGAGGAGGTGGCTAGGGGCTGTGTGTGACCAAGGCGTAGCTCAGGGGGCAGGGAGGGGGTGGCTAGGGGCTGTGTGCGACCAAGGCGTAGCTCAGGGGGCAGGGAGGGGGTGGCTAGGGGCTGTGTGTGACCAAGGAGTAGCTCAGGGGGCAGGGAGGGGGTGGCTAGGGGCTGTGTGGGCCAAGGAGTAGCTCAGGGGGCAGGGAGGGGGTGGCTAGGGGCTGTGTGCGACCAAGGAGTAGCTCAGGGGGCAGGGAGGGGGTGGCTAGGGGCTGTGTGCGACCAAGGAGTAGCTCAGGGGGCAGGGAGGAGGTGGCTAGGGGCTGTGTGTGACCAAGGCGTAGCTCAGGGGGCAGGGAGGGGGTGGCTAGGGGCTGTGTGCGACCAAGGAGTAGCTCAGGGGGCAGGGAGGGGGTGGCTAGGGGCTGTGTGCGACCAAGGAGTAGCTCAGGGGGCAGGGAGGAGGTGGCTAGGGGCTGTGTGTGACCAAGGCGTAGCTCAGGGGGCAGGGAGGGGGTGGCTAGGGGCTGTGTGCGACCAAGGAGTAGCTCAGGGGGCAGGGAGGGGGTGGATAGGGGCTGTGTGCGACCAAGGAGTAGCTCAGGGGGCAGGGAGGGGGTGGCTAGGGGCTGTGTGCGACCAAGGAGTAGCTCAGGGGGCAGGGAGGGGGTGGCTAGGGGCTGTGTGCGACCAAGGAGTAGCTCAGGGGGCAGGGAGGGGGTGGATAGGGGCTGTGTGTGACCAAGGCGTAGCTCAGGGGGCAGGGAGGGGGTGGCTAGGGGCTGTGTGCGACCAAGGAGTAGCTCAGGGGGCAGGGAGGGGGTGGCTAGGGGCTGTGTGTGACCAAGGAGTAGCTCAGGGGGCAGGGAGGGGGTGGCTAGGGGCTGTGTGCGACCAAGGAGTAGCTCAGGGGGCAGGGAGGGGGTGGCTAGGGGCTGTGTGTGGCCAGGGGGAGCTAGGGGCTGTGTGTGACCAAGGAGTAGCTCAGGGGGCAGGGAGGGGGTGGCTAGGGGCTGTGTGCGACCAAGGAGTAGCTCAGGGGGCAGGGAGGGGGTGGATAGGGGCTGTGTGTGACCAAGGTGTAGCTCAGGGGGCAGGGAGGGGGTGGCTAGGGGCTGTGTGTGACCAAGGAGTAGCTCAGGGGAAGGGAGGGGGTGGATAGGGGCTGTGTGTGACCAAGGAGTAGCTCAGGGGGCAGGGAGGGGGTGGCTAGGGGCTGTGTGTGGCCAGGGGGAGCTAGGGGCTGTGTGCGACCAAGGAGTAGCTCAGGGGGCAGGGAGGGGGTGGCTAGGGGCTGTGTGTGGCCAGGGGGAGCTAGGGGCTGTGTGCGACCAAGGAGTAGCTCAGGGGGCAGGGAGGGGGTGGCTAGGGGCTGTGTGCGACCAAGGAGTAGCTCAGGGGGCAGGGAGGGGGTGGCTAGGGGCTGTGTGTGGCCAGGGGGAGCTAGGGGCTGTGTGCGACCAAGGCGTAGCTCAGGGGGCAGGGAGGGGGTGGCTAGGGGCTGTGTGCGACCAAGGAGTAGCTCAGGGGGCAGGGAGGGGGTGGCTAGGGGCTGTGTGCGACCAAGGAGTAGCTCAGGGGGCAGGGAGGGGGTGGCTAGGGGCTGTGTGTGGCCAGGGGGAGCTAGGGGCTGTGTGTGACCAAGGAGTAGCTCAGGGGGCAGGGAGGGGGTGGCTAGGGGCTGTGTGTGGCCAGGGGGAGCTAGGGGCTGTGTGCGACCAAGGAGTAGCTCAGGGGGCAGGGAGGGGGTGGCTAGGGGCTGTGTGCGACCAAGGAGTAGCTCAGGGGGCAGGGAGGGGGTGGCTAGGGGCTGTGTGCGACCAAGGAGTAGCTCAGGGGGCAGGGAGAGGGGTGGCTAGGGGCTGTGTGCGACCAAGGAGTAGCTCAGGGGGCAGGGAGGAGGTGGCTAGGGGCTGTGTGTGACCAAGGCGTAGCTCAGGGGGCAGGGAGGGGGTGGCTAGGGGCTGTGTGCGACCAAGGAGTAGCTCAGGGGGCAGGGAGGGGGTGGCTAGGGGCTGTGTGCGACCAAGGAGTAGCTCAGGGGGCAGGGAGGAGGTGGCTAGGGGCTGTGTGTGACCAAGGCGTAGCTCAGGGGGCAGGGAGGGGGTGGCTAGGGGCTGTGTGCGACCAAGGAGTAGCTCAGGGGGCAGGGAGGGGGTGGCTAGGGGCTGTGTGCGACCAAGGAGTAGCTCAGGGGGCAGGGAGGGGGTGGCTAGGGGCTGTGTGTGGCCAGGGGGAGCTAGGGGCTGTGTGTGACCAAGGAGTAGCTCAGGGGGCAGGGAGGGGGTGGCTAGGGGCTGTGTGTGGCCAGGGGGAGCTAGGGGCTGTGTGCGACCAAGGAGTAGCTCAGGGGGCAGGGAGGGGGTGGCTAGGGGCTGTGTGTGGCCAGGGGGAGCTAGGGGCTGTGTGTGACCAAGGAGTAGCTCAGGGGGCAGGGAGGGGGTGGCTAGGGGCTGTGTGTGGCCAGGGGGAGCTAGGGGCTGTGTGCGACCAAGGAGTAGCTCAGGGGGCAGGGAGGGGGTGGCTAGGGGCTGTGTGCGACCAAGGAGTAGCTCAGGGGGCAGGGAGGGGGTGGCTAGGGGCTGTGTGCGACCAAGGAGTAGCTCAGGGGGCAGGGAGGGGGTGGCTAGGGGCTGTGTGCGACCAAGGAGTAGCTCAGGGGGCAGGGAGGGGGTGGCTAGGGGCTGTGTGCGACCAAGGAGTAGCTCAGGGGGCAGGGAGGAGGTGGCTAGGGGCTGTGTGCGACCAAGGCGTAGCTCAGGGGGCAGGGAGGGGGTGGCTAGGGGCTGTGTGCGACCAAGGCGTAGCTCAGGGGGCAGGGAGGGGGTGGCTAGGGGCTGTGTGTGACCAAGGAGTAGCTCAGGGGGCAGGGAGGGGGTGGCTAGGGGCTGTGTGCGACCAAGGAGTAGCTCAGGGGGCAGGGAGGGGGTGGCTAGGGGCTGTGTGCGACCAAGGAGTAGCTCAGGGGGCAGGGAGGGGGTGGCTAGGGGCTGTGTGCGACCAAGGAGTAGCTCAGGGGGCAGGGAGGAGGTGGCTAGGGGCTGTGTGTGACCAAGGCGTAGCTCAGGGGGCAGGGAGGGGTGGCTAGGGGCTGTGTGCGACCAAGGAGTAGCTCAGGGGGCAGGGAGGGGGTGGCTAGGGGCTGTGTGCGACCAAGGAGTAGCTCAGGGGGCAGGGAGGAGGTGGCTAGGGGCTGTGTGTGACCAAGGCGTAGCTCAGGGGGCAGGGAGGGGGTGGCTAGGGGCTGTGTGCGACCAAGGAGTAGCTCAGGGGGCAGGGGGGGGTGGATGAGGGGCTGTGTGCGACCAAGGAGTAGCTCAGGGGGCAGGGAGGGGGTGGCTAGGGGCTGTGTGCGACCAAGGAGTAGCTCAGGGGGCAGGGAGGGGGTGGCTAGGGGCTGTGTGCGACCAAGGAGTAGCTCAGGGGGCAGGGAGGGGGTGGATAGGGGCTGTGTGTGACCAAGGCGTAGCTCAGGGGGCAGGGAGGGGGTGGCTAGGGGCTGTGTGCGACCAAGGAGTAGCTCAGGGGGCAGGGAGGGGGTGGCTAGGGGCTGTGTGTGACCAAGGAGTAGCTCAGGGGGCAGGGAGGGGGTGGCTAGGGGCTGTGTGCGACCAAGGAGTAGCTCAGGGGGCAGGGAGGGGGTGGCTAGGGGCTGTGTGTGGCCAGGGGGAGCTAGGGGCTGTGTGTGACCAAGGAGTAGCTCAGGGGGCAGGGAGGGGGTGGCTAGGGGCTGTGTGCGACCAAGGAGTAGCTCAGGGGGCAGGGAGGGGGTGGATAGGGGCTGTGTGTGACCAAGGTGTGGCTCAGGGGGCAGGGAGGGGGTGGCTAGGGGCTGTGTGTGACCAAGGAGTAGCTCAGGGGGCAGGGAGGGGGTGGATAGGGGCTGTGTGTGACCAAGGAGTAGCTCAGGGGGCAGGGAGGGGGTGGCTAGGGGCTGTGTGTGGCCAGGGGGAGCTAGGGGCTGTGTGCGACCAAGGAGTAGCTCAGGGGGCAGGGAGGGGGTGGCTAGGGGCTGTGTGTGGCCAGGGGGAGCTAGGGGCTGTGTGCGACCAAGGAGTAGCTCAGGGGGCAGGGAGGGGGTGGCTAGGGGCTGTGTGTGGCCAGGGGGAGCTAGGGGCTGTGTGCGACCAAGGAGTAGCTCAGGGGGCAGGGAGGGGGTGGCTAGGGGCTGTGTGCGACCAAGGAGTAGCTCAGGGGGCAGGGAGGGGGTGGCTAGGGGCTGTGTGTGGCCAGGGGGAGCTAGGGGCTGTGTGCGACCAAGGCGTAGCTCAGGGGGCAGGGAGGGGTGGCTAGGGGCTGTGTGCGACCAAGGAGTAGCTCAGGGGGCAGGGAGGGGGTGGCTAGGGGCTGTGTGCGACCAAGGAGTAGCTCAGGGGGCAGGGAGGGGGTGGCTAGGGGCTGTGTGTGGCCAGGGGGAGCTAGGGGCTGTGTGTGACCAAGGAGTAGCTCAGGGGGCAGGGAGGGGGTGGCTAGGGGCTGTGTGTGGCCAGGGGGAGCTAGGGGCTGTGTGCGACCAAGGAGTAGCTCAGGGGGCAGGGAGGGGGTGGCTAGGGGCTGTGTGCGACCAAGGAGTAGCTCAGGGGGCAGGGAGGGGGTGGCTAGGGGCTGTGTGCGACCAAGGAGTAGCTCAGGGGGCAGGGAGGGGGTGGCTAGGGGCTGTGTGCGACCAAGGAGTAGCTCAGGGGGCAGGGAGGAGGTGGCTAGGGGCTGTGTGTGACCAAGGCGTAGCTCAGGGGGCAGGGAGGGGGTGGCTAGGGGCTGTGTGCGACCAAGGAGTAGCTCAGGGGGCAGGGAGGGGGTGGCTAGGGGCTGTGTGCGACCAAGGAGTAGCTCAGGGGGCAGGGAGGGGGTGGCTAGGGGCTGTGTGTGGCCAGGGGGAGCTAGGGGCTGTGTGTGACCAAGGAGTAGCTCAGGGGGCAGGGAGGGGTGGCTAGGGGCTGTGTGTGGCCAGGGGGAGCTAGGGGCTGTGTGCGACCAAGGAGTAGCTCAGGGGGCAGGGAGGGGGTGGCTAGGGGCTGTGTGCGACCAAGGAGTAGCTCAGGGGGCAGGGAGGGGGTGGCTAGGGGCTGTGTGCGACCAAGGAGTAGCTCAGGAGGCAGGAGGGGGTGGCTAGGGGCTGTGTGCGACCAAGGAGTAGCTCAGGGGGCAGGGAGGAGGTGGCTAGGGGCTGTGTGTGACCAAGGCGTAGCTCAGGGGGCAGGGAGGGGGTGGCTAGGGGCTGTGTGCGACCAAGGAGTAGCTCAGGGGGCAGGGAGGGGGTGGCTAGGGGCTGTGTGTGGCCAGGGGGAGCTAGGGGCTGTGTGTGACCAAGGAGTAGCTCAGGGGGCAGGGAGGGGGTGGCTAGGGGCTGTGTGTGGCCAGGGGGTGGCTAGGGGCTGTGTGTGACCAAGGAGTAGCTCAGGGGGCAGGGAGGGGGTGGCTAGGGGCTGTGTGTGGCCGGGAGAGCTAGGGGCTGTGTGTGGCCAGGGGTGGCTAGGGGCTGTGTGTGGCCAGGGGGAGCTAGGGGCTGTGTGTGACCAAGGAGTAGCTCAGGGGGCAGGGAGGGGTGGCTAGGGGCTGTGTGTGGCCAGGGGGAGCTAGGGGCTGTGTGTGGCCAGGGGGTGGCTAGGGGCTGTGTGTGGCCAGGGGGAGCTAGGGGCTGTGTACAGACAGGAGGATACCTCAGGGTTGGTAGAAGGGGGATCTAGAGACTGAGAGCCAGAAGGGCTTTGTGGTCCCCCTGTTCCCTGAGGGCTCTGCCATCTGTGCAGCTGGGCCCCCCACCCCGCAGTTCTCACTGGCTGTGTGAGCAAAGGGGGCTGGGAGCCGAGGGGCAGCGTCAAACCCTTGAGCAGGAGAGGAGGGCCCACAACCACTGCCTGTGCCTTGGCACCCGCCACAGGCGCAGCTGCCCCACCCTGCCCGCCTCTGGCGTCCCACCTCCAAATGGTGCCCTGCGCTTCCACTGAAGTTTGGGGGCAACATCCTCAGCCCCCCCCCAGCTCTGCCCATGGGCTTGGGGGCGTCTGTTGCAGGGGGAGCACCAGGGATCCAGGCTTCAGCCCTGCTGCTAGGGGTGGGGATTGGCACTTCAGCTCCTGCTTTCAGCCCTGCAGGGGTTACCAGGGCTTGTGTTCAGCCCTTGGGAGAGGGGAGCATGAGGGATCAGGGCTTCAGCTGGTGGGGAGGGACAGGCTGAGGACTGGGGCTCAGGTGCTTCATGGGTCAGGGCTTTAGCCTGTGGGTGCGGGGAGGTCAGTGTGGGAGGTGCCATTGGGAATCAAGATTTCAAGCCCCACAGCAGTTGCTGGAGATCATGGCTTCAGGCCTGCATCCTACCGGCCACCCCATGTGGAAACCCCCTCCCTCGCCCCCACCGCTCTATGCCACACAGGCTGCCTCCCCTCCTCCTGTCCAGCTCTGAAGCAATAGCCACCTTAGCGGCACAGCCAAATAGCCACGCTCAGCTGGCCAAATAGCCACATGTGGCTAGTGGCTAGTGTGATGGACACCACGGTCCTACAGGCTGCCTGTCCTCCTGCCTCCGCGCCCCGACAATTTTCTTCCACTGTTGATCTGAGGAAGTGGGTCTGGCCCACAAAGCTCATCATCTAATAAACCATCTTGTTAGTCTTTAAAGTGCTGCGCAGTCCTGTGCTTTGTTCCTAGTATGGTGTGATTTGTCGTAGGGGAACTCAGCTGGTGGGCTCAGATCACAGCTGGAGCTGTCACCAAGGAGCTGAACAGCTGGCACTACTCACACTAATTGTCACACCAGTCGTGAAGCCAACAACTGACTCAGGATGTGAAGGGGCAGGTTTTGGCTACTCGTGTCGTTGATACAATTTGCATCAACGACACAGTTAGGCAATAAGGGGAGGCGCTCTGCAGAGCCACAGCGGGGGCTGCTCCCAGGCGCCTGTCTGCTTCTTACTACATTTAACAGGCAGAGCCACAGCAGGCCCAGACTGGCACGAGCCAGGACTGCTGGGTCCCAGCTCATGCCAGGTCCAGCAGCCCCTGCTCACGGCGGCCCAGGCTGGCCGCAGACAGAGGCTGCTCCGACAGCAAACCCAGTCCACAGCTAGCCTGGGCCCCTGCAGACGGGCTGCTTCTTCCCCCCCCTCACTCTCCTCCCCCCGCTGCTGCCTCTGTAGGGCAGCCTCCCCCCCCGCTCTCCTCCCCCCGCTGCTCCTCCCCCCGCCCCGCCCCCCGCTGCTGCCTCTGTAGGGCAGCCTCCCCCCCCCGCCTCCCCCCCCGCTCCCTCCCCTCCCCCCCCCGCTGCTGCCTCTGTAGGGCAGCCTCCCCCCCCGCTCTCCTCCCCCCGCTGCTGCCTCTGTAGGGCAGCCTCCCCCCCCCGCTCTCCTCCCCCCGCTGCTGCCTCTGTAGGGCAGCCTCCCCCCCGCTCTCCTCCCCCCGCTGCTGCCTCTGTAGGGCAGCCTCCCCCCCCCCGCTCTCCTCCCCCCGCTGCTGCCTCTGTAGGGCAGCCTCCCCCCCACTCTCCTCCCCCTGCTGCTGCCTCTGTAGGGCAGCCTCCCCCCCCGCTCTCCCCCCCCCGCTGCTGCCTCTGTAGGGCAGCCTCCCCCCCACTCTCCTCCCCCCGCTGCTGCCTCTGTAGGGCAGCCTCCCCCCCACTCTCCTCCCCCTGCTGCTGCCTCTGTAGGGCAGCCTCCCCCCCCCGCTCTCCTCCCCCCGCTGCTGCCTCTGTAGGGCAGCCTCCCCCCCCGCTCTCCTCCCCCCGCTGCTGCCTCTGTAGGGCAGCCTCCCCCCCCGCTCTCCACCCCCCGCTGCTGCCTCTGTAGGGCAGCCTCCCCCCCACTCTCCTCCCCCTGCTGCTGCCTCTGTAGGGCAGCCTCCCCCCCCGCTCTCCTCCCCCCGCTGCTGCCTCTGTAGGGCAGCCTCCCCCCCCCCCCTCCTCCTCCCCCCGCTGCTGCCTCTGTAGGGCAGCCTCCCCCCCCGCTCTCCTCCCCCCGCTGCTGCCTCTGTAGGGCAGCCTCCCCCCCCGCTCTCCACCCCCCGCTGCTGCCTCTGTAGGGCAGCCTCCCCCCCCCACCCTCCTCCCCCTGCTGCTGCCTCTGTAGGGCAGCCTCCCCCCCCGCCCTCCTCCCCCCGCTGCTGCCTCTGTAGGGCAGCCTCCCCCCCCGCTCTCCTCCCCCCGCTGCTGCCTCTGTAGGGCAGCCTCCCCCCCCGCTCTCCTCCCCCTGCTGCTGCCTCTGTAGGGCAGCCTCCCCCCCACTCTCCTCCCCCTGCTGCTGCCTCTGTAGGGCAGCCTCCCCCCCACTCTCCTCCCCCCGCTGCTGCCTCTGTAGGGCAGCCTCCCCCCCACTCTCCTCCCCCTGCTGCTGCCTCTGTAGGGCAGCCTCCCCCCCACTCTCCTCCCCCTGCTGCTGCCTCTGTAGGGCAGCCTCCCCCCCCACTCTCCTCCCCCTGCTGCTGCCTCTGTAGGGCAGCCTCCCCCCCCGCTCTCCTCCCCCCGCTGCTGCCTCTGTAGGGCAGCCTCCCCCCCACTCTCCTCCCCCCGCTGCTGCCTCTGTAGGGCAGCCTCCCCCCCCCCACTCTCCTCCCCCTGCTGCTGCCTCTGTAGGGCAGCCTCCCCCCCCGCTCTCCTCCCCCCGCTGCTGCCTCTGTAGGGCAGCCTCCCCCCCACTCTCCTCCCCCTGCTGCTGCCTCTGTAGGGCAGCCTCCCCCCCACTCTCCTCCCCCTGCTGCTGCCTCTGTAGGGCAGCCTCCCCCCCCACTCTCCTCCCCCCGCTGCTGCCTCTGTAGGGCAGCCTCCCCCCCCGCTCTCCTCCCCCCGCTGCTGCCTCTGTAGGGCAGCCTCCCCCCCCACTCTCCACCCCCCGCTGCTGCCTCTGTAGGGCAGCCTCCCCCCCACTCTCCTCCCCCTGCTGCTGCCTCTGTAGGGCAGCCTCCCCCCCCGCTCTCCTCCCCCCGCTGCTGCCTCTGTAGGGCAGCCTCCCCCCCACTCTCCACCCCCCGCTGCTGCCTCTGTAGGGCAGCCTCCCCCCGCTCTCCTCCCCCCGCTGCTGCCTCTGTAGGGCAGCCTCCCCCCCCGCTCTCCTCCCCCCGCTGCTGCCTCTGTAGGGCAGCCTCCCCCCGCTCTCCTCCCCCCGCTGCTGCCTCTGTAGGGCAGCCTCCCCCCCCGCTCTCCTCCCCCCGCTGCTGCCTCTGTAGGGCAGCCTCCCCCCCCGCTCTCCTCCCCCCGCTGCTGCCTCTGTAGGGCAGCCTCCCCCCCCGCTCTCCTCCCCCTGCTGCTGCCTCTGTAGGGCAGCCTCCCCCCCACTCTCCTCCCCCTGCTGCTGCCTCTGTAGGGCAGCCTCCCCCCCACTCTCCTCCCCCTGCTGCTGCCTCTGTAGGGCAGCCTCCCCCCCCCTCTCCTCCTCCCCCGCTGCTGCCTCTGTAGGGCAGCCTCCCCCCCACTCTCCTCCCCCCGCTGCTGCCTCTGTAGGGCAGCCTCCCCCCCCCCACTCTCCTCCCCCCGCTGCTGCCTCTGTAGGGCAGCCTCCCCCCCACTCTCCTCCCCCTGCTGCTGCCTCTGTAGGGCAGCCTCCCCCCCCGCTCTCCTCCCCCCGCTGCTGCCTCTGTAGGGCAGCCTCCCCCCCCCCCTCCCCCCGCTCCCCCCCCGCTCTGCCTCCCCTCCCCTGCTGCTGCCTCTGTAGGGCAGCCTCCCCCCCACTCTCCTCCCCCCGCTGCTGCCTCTGTAGGGCAGCCTCCCCCCCACTCTCCTCCCCCTGCTGCTGCCTCTGTAGGGCAGCCTCGCCCCCTGCCCTCCTCCCCCTGCTGCTGCCTCTGTAGGGCTGTCTCCCCTACACACACATACCCTGCTGATAGAGGCAGCAGCAGGGGGTGGGGGACAGCTGACACCATGGAGACAGTGTTGGGGGGAACCGGCTTATAAGCTGGCTCCCCCACCAGCTCCTGTTTCTCTGCCCCCTCCTGCCTCTAATACAGAGGCAGCAAGTGGGGGGAAGCGAGTCGTTGAGTACTTGACTTGACTACCCGATGCGCTTAGACGTACAGTGTAGTCAAGTACCAGACTGCTCGACTGGAGAGGAGGGTCTAGCCGCCTGGGCTCTCACGGGGCGGGGAGGACGGACGGGGCGGGGAGGACATTGCAGGACCATGTGCCATGCTGTCGCACAGACCTGCAAAGCCTGGTTTTGCTGGTGACCCTGCTGCAGCCCCAGTCCCTGCGGCAGCGTGAGCCTTGTGCTCCCCTGCAGTCACCTTTTACACAATTCCACGGGCCTGGGGGCTGTGTGACTGTTGGCCTCATTGCTAATCTTGAGGATGCAAATAAAGATCAGAATAGAAACAAGTTCACATTCTTGCCTTTTTTCCAGCTTGGTGTCCTTGCGGCAGGATATCTGACATTTCTGCTGAATTAAAAAAATGCCTCCTGGCATGCTCCCCTCCATTGTTTACAGAGAACTTTTCTCTTATCTGTGACCGGCTGAGTGTTGACACAGGCAGAGTGGAAGCCTGAGCCAGCTTCAGGACTGGCTGAGCTCTGACAGTGGAACCAGCCCAGACGTGATTAGGCCGAAACATGGTCCAGCTGGGCTCTGGGGCCAGGCTGGCCATGGGGAGCAGGGATGGGGATGAAAGTGACACTTTGCCTTTCCAGTCCCATATATGTCATGTCGTCAGCTCAGCTGGTGCCAGAACAATGCTTATGTCTTGGGCGGTGGCATGCTCAGCTCTGCGGTTACCCCCTGTGTGTTTGACATAGGTTATCCCAACCAACCTCTGCCAGGGAGGCCTCTGCTAATCACCCCCCGCTACAGAGCCCGTCTCTTGTGTTAGCCCTCCACCACCTCCCCCTGCCGCATACACTGTGGCTCCTTGGTTTGGCTAGAAGCAGGATCAAACCAAATGCTGTGACCATGGCCTACCTGCTGCCCCCCAACAGACGCTGGCTGTAGACAAACTCTGCTTACAGGCACAACAGGACCAGCGCTCTTGAAAAAGGCTAAGTTCTGCATCTTCCTCCGGGCTCACCTCTGCTCAGAGTAATTATTCCCTGAGCCCTTTCACTTGTGGTCTGGAGGGGCGCTCCTGTAAATGGCTGCACTCCAGACTGTGTGGACAGTGCCAAATTATGAAATAATTTTATTTCCGAATACACTCAGAATGCACAGCTCAAATTGCGTCGCTTATTTCAAGCTAAGAATGCAGTGTAGACACCCCCTTAGAGACTGGCCTTTGGCTTCATTTGGAGCTAGTGAGGTGATCTTATTTGTACTGGGGCAATACCTGGCTGAACTGAGATCAGCGCCTCCTTGTGCACTCCACAAACATAACGCAGCCCTTATCCTGAGGAGCACATTAATTAGACAAAGGATCAGAGAAAAGCAGCATTAGCAGCCCCATTCAACAGCTGAGGAACTGAGGCATTGTAGTTGAGTTGTCCAGGGCAGGGCAGTCCTGGTGCACAGCAAGGCAATCCCATTCGCTGCCCCTTGGTATGTCTGGGACACTGCCACCTGCCCCCCGGGAAGTGGCTCAGAACCTCTAATGCACAGACTCTGCTGTCTCTCCCAGAAAGGAGTTCTCTTGTACCTGGAAAGCACAGCTCTATTTGGTAGCCTCTGAGAGCAGCCAGGGTATGGAATAGACCGTATGCTGGTGTCAGTCTAGTTACACTGCAGATTCCAAAATATCAAATTCTCTTGTTTTTACTGACCCAAGCTGACAAGACAGCCCCCTTATACAGTGGAGCAGGCATCAGGGCTCTGTCAGATCCGCTTCCCAGCAGAGGAGAACTTAGTGACTAAATTTGCATACATTCAACGTAACTTACATGCACTCCAGTTCTGAAGCAGAGGAAGTCGCAAACACAGGCAAGGATCCCAGCCCACACACCAAAACTTGCATCCAAGAAAGCTTCTGTCTCCAAAAGTGCTGCCAAATATAGAGAAGAACAAGATTAAACTATCTGCCACAGTGTTTCTCAAGGACTACTATGCAATCCCACAACAAGACAACACTGCTTGAAAGAGGAAGAATTTGCTGGCATGCTAAGACTATAACAGCCCCATCTGGTGATGCCTGGCAGAACATCTTGAGCTACATTCTGAGCTGGCGTAAGCAGGTACCATTGTACCCACACACACGTACAACCAATCAGAGCACATGCCTAGATGGGCAAGTTTGTGCCATACTGTTTAATGTCAAATCTCCTAGTATGTTGTTACTACATTAGATTCCGCTGATGAACATTGCCTTACCAGCCATTGCTTCCCAGATAAAAGGCTCATTTGCCTTACACTGACGGTGTGACTGGCTGAGGTCACAGAAGACCCCGTAGTGCTGACAAAACCACCGACACTCACCTGCTTGCTCTCTGGGGCTTCTCACCACCCTGTCCTGCTGGGCCAGACCTCCTGGTCTCCCCCAGAGAAGGCTCCTCCCCCTCCCCGAAGAGCAATGCTGGCACTGAACTTCAGCTCTGTGGTAAAAGCAGTTTTGGGCCCAGGTTCCAGGGAACCCACTTCCCAACTGAGACAAGATCCCCAAATCATTCAGGCAAGGCCCCTTTAACAATGAAAGGAGGATGTACACACGGATTGCTCCCCCGGTAACAACTATTTACACTGGATTTGATAGTAAATAAAAGTGATTTTATTAAGTACAAACAGCAGGATTTAAGTGGTTTCAAGTGAAAACAGGCAGAGCAAAGTGAATTACCAATTTGAAATAACAGAAAATGCATCGCTAGTGCTCACACACTAAAAGCTCAGAGCAAACTTGCCCTAAAACTGTTCTTATTTCAGCTAAACCTCCAAGCCAGGGGGGCTTATTCTCTTGGGAGTGACATGCCAGCCAAAGAGGAGAATCCTGAAAAACTTTGCATTTTAAATAGCCGTCCCTTTAGGCGGGAGTTCTGTTTCACATTCCCCCTTCCATGGAAAATTACCTGGTCAGACCCTACCACTTGTGGGGTCATATGTCTTCCTAAGCCCAACCACTGCTTAGCCTTAAAGGACAAAGGAGGCTGTTTACAGGTGTTCACCCAGACATGGAGGGAAATACCCGTGATGGCTTTCATTTGCACATTTAACACCATAAACCATTTCCCATTCCCTATTTTTAACTTTACATGCAAGAATGATCCATACCCCAAAATCAGACATATAGGTGCAGCACATTGTGACATTAACATTGATGGGTTGCATGAGGGATTTTGTCCAAAGCATCTTTGAGTTATGGAGATTTGTATCCTCCAGTCAATTTCATACAGCACGCCCGGGGGAGGAGAGCATCACAGAAGGTTACTAAGGAGTCAGTCGACACTCTGCAGCTGACTAGAGCAAGCGTCATTCCTTCAAAGGGATGTCGCCCTTTCTCTGCTCCCCTAAAAATGTCCTTTGTGTGTGTCGGGCTGTTAGCTGAGCCTGGTGTCAAAGGCGAACGCCAGTGCAACTGGTTTTTGAGGGAGCATGATGATAGAGGCTCTTTGATTGGTGCCTCCCCCAGGCTACCTGGTACATGTGGCTGATTTTGCCAGTTGCCCCCGGAGTGCTCTGGTTGCAAAGCGCAGCCTGTGGGCGGCTGAACAGAAGACCAGCCTGCACCATACAACGGTCAGTCTTGGGGCTGGTGTGACAACGCTCCGCTACACTGTCAATGCCAAGGCGCTTCGTTACAGCAGGGCAAGGCGAGGGGCAATTCTGTGAACAAGGAAATTCCACTGTCTTACATGGAGTTACTCTGGATTGCCAGAAGCAGGCCTGAGTTTTTAAAAGGATCAGGCAATTCTACTAGAACTACTTACCTTACCAAGGGGCAACTGGTAGTGAGACCCGTTTACGCCCGATGCTGGACAAACAGCCCCATGCCACAGAGAGCTTCCAGTCTAAAGAGGCAGGAATGACAAGGGAACTATTCCCGTCCCACTTTAGAGTGGAAAATAAGATCCAGGCTTCCGCAGCCTCACACAGGAAGCCTGTGGCAGCTCCAAAAATTGAATCTGAAAGTGAACGTGTCACAGTCTTGGGCTTTAATCCCAGGAGGGCCCAGGTGCGAGTTGGGGCTAGTCTAGGTGGCAAGGGCATTCTGCTCTTCGCTGATGCTGAACACTGCAGCCAGGACTAGTCTAACCCGCAGTCCAGTGACATGCCTGAGCAAAGTGCCCTCGCTGGACCTGGCCCGTCCTTCAAGTCACTTTTCTTGGTCCTAAGGCTACTATAGCTCCTGAAGGGTAACGCCCCAGAGCCTTCAACTGCCCCTTCTGTGCCAAGGAAGCCTCCTGTCTAAAGCCTTAGTGGCTTCTTTTTTCTCTTCTCATTTTCCAGCACAGTGAAAAGAAAACACCGCTGCACCCAGACTGGGCTGAACGCCTGGCTCGCGCCCAGAGTGGAGTCTGTCTCCCCTCCCTTTCCAGTGGGAAGACATCCTGGCCTCTGACTACTAGCATTTTAAATCATCTTGCTGGCTCTGTTTGTTCCAAGGCGGCTGCATTTATAGCCTGTCTTCGGCATCTCACCACAGTAATGACATCACAAGTATTTCAGCTGCATCAGCCCGGGAATTACCGAGTTAGGGCAACAAAGGCAGTCATTACCGTGACAGGGAGCAGCAAGGTGAGCAGGTGAGCACCTGTATGCTTTGGGAGGGCCAGACAATTAAAGCCAATCAGGGCCTGGCCACCTCCAAAGCAAATGCAATTTTGCTGCAGTTTTGACTTGCACTATGTTCAAAGCTTAGGCCGGGGGTGCCTAACAAACGCTCTTTAAGCAAGGAAGGGCCACTGGCCGTGTAGATGAAGATGACAGTCAGAATGCAACTCTGATCGTTCTTCCTTCACCTCGGAATAAAGAACTGATGCGCTGATTGATACCTGAGGGAGAGGCTGTCATCTCACAGGACACAGAAAGGAGATAAGCAACTCCATCAGTGTCAGACCTGTCCTGCCATAACGCAGCCTGTAAATCACTGCTGTTCAAGCTTCTCCACTGCTGAAGTGGAGAGCAAAAAGCCAGTAATAGAAAAATGGGAGGAAAAGCAGCTGCATTTAAAATCTAATAGATGGGTTATAGCTCAGCTAAAGCTCCAGGGAGAGTTAAACATTCACTCCATAAAACCAAATTCCTCTTTTTCACCAGCAGATGGGCTGGGCCTGTTGTTCTTCTTACAGGCTGTTGTTTTCTTCTTTACAATGGAGGCTTAAAACCCGGTGGTACCTGTCTGCTGTGGCATTTGCACTCTGGAAAACAATGCCACTGTGCTGCTGCCTAATCCCGACTCTAGCCACAAGCGACACTATTGTGCTACAAGTGTAATCAAAGGCCTAGCAAGCTAATGAAGGAGATTTCCCCACGTTCAGACTGCAGAGAGACTGGGCTCCTGAACATGAGCACAAGCTCATTACAACCTAACGTACTTTTTTGTTTTAAAAAATGCTTTGCATTGTGTTTCAATGAGGTGATTTTAAATAAAACACGTTCTCTAAGGAATGAGGGGGACACTGAAGAGAAGAGGCTCCCTACCCCAAGTCTGAACGAATAAATGGATTAGTAATTAATTAATGACGTGCAGGAGCAGGTAATGCAGCCTGTAGCTCTTCCCTGCTTATTTACTTTCTCTCCTCTAAGATCTAGTCTGATTTTTTAATTAGTTTCTTGTCACCAGGGCACATCGTTTCTCAAATATTCAAATGAATTAAACAAATACATGCATTATGGCAATAACGACATTTATACCCACCACTAACACCAATAGGGAAGTCCCAGTCCTGACTATCAGCGGGGGTGACCCGTGAGCCTAGGCAAACTAGGCAGTTGCCTAGGACGCCGCCGGCCCAGGCGCCCGATGATGACGTCACGGCCATTGATGGCCATGAACCGCGGGGGCACCGATCGTGCCGTCTGCCTGGGGCGCCAGCTGCCGCAGCCGGCCTTGGGCCACTCCTGCCTTCAGAGCTGCAACAGGAACACCAGAGGAGATGAGGCAAAGGCTGGTGGAGTTTTCTACCCTTATATAAGGCTAAAGCTTTGTCTGCAATCAAGTCCTGTAACACAAGTTCAGCATTTGCTACTGGCCTGAGTTAGCGAAGCTGTTTGTGTGTTCTAGGCTAGACAACTCACTAGTGTTTATTCTTGGGCAAAGTCTCTCCCCCTCCCCTGCTCCAAGTAATAGCTGCTGGTTGTCTGTGCTCTAGGGTCAACCACAAACGTGACGCTTGCGTTAACGGGGGCACCATTAATTGGAGATAAACTCAAGTGTAGCGAGACTTGCAAGAAGGGCTCAGAATGTCACACAAGGCTAGAAAGATGGCTAAGGCTCTCCACGGGTTAGCGCTGGCCGACCTTTGAGAGGTGTCTTATTGCCTCCGCAAGGCCCACTTCCACTCTGCTGGCCAGGATTCCTGGCTACCCCACACGTGTGTTTGGGAAGGACCCTTACGCAGCCCACCGTGCCGGCTAATTGCCTTCACCTGGCTCTGCTGTTACAGTGCCTGTAAAACGCAGCACTGCAGTAGCTTAACGGGCTCACTGCATACTCTGTATGCATGGAGCGAGCTCATTCACCAGCTGGTTTGCACCCAGAAAGTGGGGATGGGCCCCATGGACATTCACATCCCCTGGCAAACTTTTCAAACGACAAGACACAAAGCGGAGCCCCTCAGATGGGGTCACCAGGGATGGGCGAGAACTGGCTGGTTTTAAAAAGGAGTCCCTGGAGATCAGGCTGGTGGAAGCACAGGCCATGCGGAAGCAGATCAGCACCCGCCCCCAAGGCTGGGCAGTAGGCTAGCCACAGAAACTAGTGGTTTAAACAAATCCCGCTACTTTGCCTTGTTCTTAGCATTAAGAATAAACAATACCTGTGCTCAGAAGGCTGTTTTGCGGTCTCTGAATTCATTCCTAGTGACCGCTCGCAAGGGGGAGAACTGTCGGTACAGGGTGAGGGTATACGGGGTGCATACTTGAGGTGCTGTGGCCTCGTCTAAGACTGGATGAATTCTGCCTCTCAGAGGCACAGGTTTGAGGCCTAAACCTTGGTGGGGCTGTACTCAGCCCACAGAACGGGGTCAGAGATGCAGCTAGCCCTGAACTGGGGTACCCACAGAGGTTTGACTGTTCTCCTGGGGCTGAGTCCTGCAAACTGTTGACCACTCTAGCACTGATGCTGCTAAGAGCACTTAAGTGTGGTACATGCTTCATTTTAACCATGCAAGCGGTCCCATGCCTAATAAAATGGCACCTGATCACCAAGTGAGAGCTCTAAGACATCTAGCGGCTCCCACAATAATAACTCATGTAGATGACAGTGACTCCTGTCCACACTAGTGCATCCACCATAGTTGCTCGCCTCCGTGGAAATGCAGCAATTGTAGCTACCAAAGAAGATTTACTATCCCCCCCAACACTCCCTCTCCCCCCATCCACTGTAGACCAGGCCATAGAGCATAACAAAACCCAGTGACTTGCTCTGCTATTTAACTGGAATTTCAATCATTTTTTTAAATCCCTGGGTTTACAGAAGCTTTTTCATGTCTATCCTTGGAGTTTTCTTTTACCACCTTGTTAATCACTTCCCCATGGGTCAAGGGGTGGATTGCTATTTTATGCTGCCTGATTGGGTTAAGTCGCTGATCTTGCTGATTGCTTAACAGGCTGTGTACGGAAACAAGCCTTGTACAACATCCTAGAACAAAGCAGAGTCCTTTACCCCCAGCAGCCTTTCTTCCTATCACTCCTCACTGTAATTGATATGTCCCCCTCCCCGATGTTCTGGCGGCTTTACAGGCTGCTCATGTGTGTGCAGCCATTCCTTGATCTGCCAGATTTTTTGTTTGTTTTTTCACTGATCTCTGTAATAACCATTTTAGCCCCTACATGAGTACAGCCAAACAGCAGCAGCTGCTGCAGCACAAAAGGAAGCAGCCATTCAAAGAGGAGACGATACACAGAAGATGTTTTCTTAGGCTAGATCTAAACATCACTGCAGAATGAATTTTAGCACAAAATCAGCCAGAGTTAGGCCCCCTAAATAATCTGATTGTCACAGATGCTGCAACAAATTCCTCCCATTGACTTCATTGCTGGTTCTGATCTGATTCAGCACCTTTAAAAAACAAACACGTCATTTACATAGGTGCTTAACACTTGGGCACCCACAACATTTCAGTCTTAGCGTGTGTATAGGTTCTACTATTGTCATCTGTTTTCTTTACACGCTAGTCAAATTGTTCTGACAGAGCTTGCGGCGGGTAAAAGGCACCTGGAACGTGTGAGCGCCCATCTCATTACTGACACACCATTCACATCAAGCTGTTGAAAGAGCTTGTCTATGTGAAGACCTACTGCATAGCAAGCCAGCCAGCTGTGCATTGAGTGGCCATAGGTACCCTGCTCCCATGCACGAGAGGTTCCATACTGTGCAGTGATGTCTGGCCATTTCAGACAGCAGGAGGTCAGCCACAAAAGGCTCAATTTCATCTTTAATAATAACCTAAAGATATCCAGGAACTGGACTCTAAAAATACCAAGCACCTGACCTTGCTACTGCTTTGTTGAAAACTGTGTACTATCACCTCTTCATCAACGTACCCAATTGTAGCTAGGCATCATGAGGCAGCCAATAAATCAACCAGGACAAAGTCACCACTAGCAGAAAGTGTTGGGTCTCAAGCATTTCCTCCAGAAGTGACTTGAGCCCATTAGGTAACACCACAGAGGCAGCCGTGAGGGTCAGCAGGAGAGCTGTGCTCTATCTTAAGCCCTATTCTGAGGTTTAAGTGGAACTCAAGTGGTGCGTAGGCCTAGTGTCCCTCTTCACAAGGGTAAATTTCCACAGCTGTCACTTAAGGCCACCACCCTTGGAAGACTTTGCTCATATAAAACTCTGCTGGGATACTACACCAGGAGCATGCGCTTGAGACAATGGTGATGTGGTCTGTGCAAGGCCAAAGTTATGCGTTGAAGCAGCCACTGTACAGCAGGCACACAGCAGAGTTCTCATGGGACCATTTGGACTCATGGGGGTTGGAGCAGGCATGGTAAGGGGCCTGCCAGTGCACAAACCTGTGGGTGGGAGGAAGGACGTGGTATGTTCATGGTGGCAGGGCAGGGTGTCAGCTCATGCAACTTCTCTCCTATGTGTCCGCCACACCCCGCGTTCACTGAGTGCTACTTTCCCATCCCCCAGGAGCCTGTGGGTGGGAGGGCAGAAGGGAGGGGTGCCACAGGCTGAAGCCATGCTAGCAGCAGCGGCATCAACCAATAGCTTCCCCTCCTCCTTTGTCTAGGTTGCTATGCGAGATAGCAGTCTTCTCCTTGTCACAGAGTGACAGGGGTGGAGGCTGACTTAATGTGGCCAGAAAGCTGGGCCTTGTGCTGCAATGCTTTGTGCTGCGATGATGCAGACCACTTATTGCTGGCTTGGCTTGGGAAGACGTCCTACTGTGGAGGATGGAATAAGGCAGCCTCCCAGAAACCTTGTGAAAAGGATCAAAGTGTTCCTATAGGAGAGCTTCGTATGCAGGGAGGATTCCTGTTCCAACTCCAGCCATGTTCACAAACGGCTGCAGGCCCCTCATGCTGTGTACACACCACACCCAATGCTGTAACCCTCTTGTAGTGGGGAAAAAATTGTGAACTCATGAGAACTGCCCTCCCCGGGACGAGACATCCTGGGAGTAGGGGATTGGCTCCAAGGTTGTAAAAAGTTCCCGCTGCTCAGTCTCCTCCTCCTCCTCCTCCCCCACCACACTGTCCTCCATAATGCTGCCCCGCGTGTCTTGGGCAGATGCTACAGTCTGGCTTGGGAGGCTAGTTGTCATGCAGTTGGTTAAAGAGGCAACACGTGTGTGACAATGCACCAAACCATCCTTTTGTTTTGTGCTGGGCCTGCCTTGGCTCATTTATTTTAACTCGGCACCCCAAAGTATCCTTTGTCTACCATGGACTTTGTGATTTTCACATCGATATTGGCACTTCTTTTGCTGTTTTGGAGCTCAGAGAGCATGAATTCTTCTCCCCATACCTTGATGAGGTCCAATATATCCTGCACATGCTATGCTGGCACTCTTTTGTGCCCCTGGGAACTGGAGCTCATGGGATTTGAACTCATGGCCCCATGTACGGCTCAGGTGTGCTGCTTGTTCTGAAGTGTGCTCACTACACTGGCCACATTGGAAGTCAAATTCAAGCTTTCCTGCAGCTTTTCTTGTTCACCTGAAGAGCAGTAGAGTCTCAAGTTCTGGCCAGAGTGGTCAGAGCGGGGCACTGTGGGATGCCTCCTGGAGGCCAAGCATGTCAATTTTCATAACACTGTGTCTACACTACCATAAATTCGACTAGGCAAGGTAGAAAATTGCGTTTCTTCTCATGAAAAGTAGACGTACCAAAATCGACTCCAGCGTCCCTTAAGATCAATAGAACGGGCTTGGTGGTGTGGATATAGTGTTTAGAAAATTGACCTTAAATTCAATCCAGGCCTAAGTGTGTCCAAGAGATGGAAAAAGCCCCCTGTGGCTGGCGTTACTCCTTTATCGCTAGTGGTAGCAGCCAGTGCTCACAGACCCAAGTTCAATTCCTGTTGGCAACCCATGCTGGGGCTCATTATGCTGCCTGAAGTCCCATCTCTTCCTTGTCCCCCCAGCCTCTGGCAGAACATTCAGGAGCGGTCCCACCGTTGAACAATACTGGTGAGAGGTGGCAAGCCCTTTCCCACCTTTCCAGCACAGCAATTGCCAAATGAATTTCCAAAACCATGTTTTAGGAAGCCAGCCAAAGTGCTTAATGGAGCTGGGGGAGCCCTTTGTAGCTCAGCAATAATCCAGCATTCTTGTGCGAAATCCCAAGCACAATGTTGCTTCTGTCCTTTTCAATAGGGAAGCTTTACTAATGCCTGGAGTGGCAAGTTTCTAAAGGCCAACGTCTCACTCCCTCTGAGAGAAATCAGGGTGATTTAAGTGGCATCTCTGCATATCTGAGGTGGAGAGAGCGCGTCTCCCCACTGCTACATCAGAGGAGAGAAAAAAATGTAAGCCTAAAATGCGTTTATTAAAGAAAGACGCGAGGGCTCTGCAAAGCCAACCATTTTAAGCACTCACTGCTAGTATGTTAATAAAAAACACAACAATTCCACAGCAAATCATGGCTTTGAAGAAAAAACGTCAATCCCTGTCAAGGTTTGAAGAACTGTCTGAGCCTATGGAAAACTAAATTAATCAGTAATGCTTTGCTTTTTTCCTCTGTCTTTCTCCCCCAGTCATATGTAATGAACAAATCCACAGAAAAACAATTCAAGAGAATGGCTGATCACTGTGTGTGTGTGTGTGTGTGTGTGTGTGTGTGTGTGTGTGTGTGTGTGTGTGTGTGTGTGTGTGTGTGTGTGTGTGTGTGTGTGTGTGTGAGAGGGGGGTTATTATCAAACACCTGAAAGTTCTACAGAAGGACCCCAGCTTAAAGAAAATAAAATCTATAGTCTCCCAGCCTTGAAATATTAAAGGACCTGAAGGAACAGCAATGAATCTGGTGGGGAAGATGGGGGAGGGCAAATCTGTCATCAGCCAGGGACACATGGCAGGAGTCCTTGACAATGCATATAAATCTGGCACAGAAGAAATACAGCCTAATCAGACCCAAAATAAGAAAGGGGTGATAAAAAGATTTTAAGGCATTAGGGGGGAAAAGAGTGAGGGGGAGGGGGAGAGGAAAAAAACAGCAAATGAAGAGTAGTGAAAGCCAAGAAGTGATAAAGATCAGAACAGCTGTGGAAGACATGTGGATAAAATTGTTAAGAGTGCCTAAATCCCATTAGAAATCGATCAGAATTAGGCGCCTATTGTTTAGGCTCTTTTCACAAGTTTTTCCAACATGACTTATCATGGTTTTTTTTATTACACTTGTGCCTAGAGGACCCAAATGAATTAGGTAGTGTATAGACACAGTCCCTGCCACAAAAAACAGGACTATATAGCACTTTAAAGACTAACAAGATGGTTTATTAGGTGATGAGCTTTCGTGGGCCAGACCCACTTCCTCAGATCAAATAGTGGAAGAAAATAGTCACAGCCATATATACCAAAGGATACAATTTAAAAAATGAACACATATGAAAAGGACAAATCAAATTTCAGAACAGAAGGGGGATGAGGGAGAGGGGAGGTAAATGTCTGTGAGCTAATGATATTAGAGGTGATAATTGGGGAAGCTATCTTTGTAATGGGTAAGATAATTAAAGTCTTTGTTCAAACTTAGGCGTAAAGTGTCGAATTTAAGGAAGAATGACAGTTCAGAGGAAACACTTGAAAGAGAATCCTCTGAACTGTCATTCATGCTTAAATTCGACACTTTACGCTCAAATTTGATTAAAGTCTCTAATTATCTTACCCATTACAAAGATAGCTTCCCCAATTATCACCTCTAATATCATTAGCTCACAGACATTTACCTCCCCTCTCCCTCATCCCCCTTCTGTTCTGAAATTTGATTTGTCCTTTTCATATATGTTCATTTTTTAAATTGTATCCTTTGGTATATATGGTTGTGACAATTTTCTTCCACTATTTGATCTGAGGAAGTGGGTCTGGCCCACGAAAGCTCATCACCTAATAAACCATCTTGTTAGTCTTTAAAGTGCTACACAGTCCTGTTTTTTGTTTCAGCTACCCCAGACTAACATGGCTACATTTCTATCACTAATCTCCCTGCCACAGAGAGTGTGCAATTTTAACTAGGCAAAGATAGTCAGGGAAGAACTATTAACCCCATTTTTAAGTGATTCGGGAAAAATCACAGGGAGTAACTGTGGCAGAGCTGGGAATTGAACCTCATTTTCCTGAGTAGTGCTACCTACTAGACCATCACATAGCAGGAAGAAGACAACTTGAATCGGCAATTGGGCTTGGCTACCCAGTATTCCTTGTTAACATGGAATATCATAGTGTACTGGGGTTTCCATCTTGAGAAGCAGCCTTCCAATACACAGAAATACATTGAAACATAACTCCTAAATGAGATCTCTCCGTGGACAGCACTGAGGGCTGGACTCTGACTTTGCACCCAAGTAAGAAGCAGTGAGAACTCCCAATATATCCTTCTACAGACTACTTGGCTCTGGGTCTGCACACATAGGGGTACTTGGGGCAGCCTACCCACTTCCTTCCTCCCCGAAGCCTGCTCCTTCCTTCTGCTCACTGGCCAGAGTGAACCGGAGCAAGGAAGAGCATAAGCTATTGCTGGGATGGCCAACAGTAAACACCACCTCCTGGGCACTAGGAAAAAGTAGGGGAGGGATTGTAACAAAGATGAGGATTGTCCGTGAGGCTCAGTGCCACCCAGGGCTATTCCTGGGGTAGCACTACTTACACACTAGCCCTTGCTCGGAGTTATTTGCCTAGAGAGTCAGAATCCAGCCCAAAGAGCTGCACAGAGGTGGGTAAATACTATACTCATTTGACTGATGCGAAATTGAGCTCAATCCTGCATGGGGCTGAGCTCCCTCTGCTCCCACAGAACCCAGGCAAACCCTGTGTCATGCAATCCTAGGACCTGCATGTGCAAATTGGGGCTCACAAGTGCAGTGCTTAACATGGGTACTCAGATGCTAGGGGCCTGCATTTTGCCTCATCTGTTGCATTAGGCTTTGAAAAGAAATTGGCCCTTCGCTCATTACAAGGCTTTCACAATGCCTATTCAGCTAATTGCACAGCTTATTAACTCTGCTGGATACAAAGATTTTGCAGCAGCCCAGGCTCGAGGCTCATTCCAACTCCCGCTATAATTTTATGGCTTCCTCCCCTCACTGTCAGAGTGAGAAACACAATTAATGACTTTCAGAGAAGTTTCCTCATTGGCCAACGGCCCTGAGAACAAAACTGTCAGTCAGCTCCGTCTCCCGGCCCTGGCCGGTTCCAATGGAATGGCAGATTCTGAATGAAAACGAGAGCTGGACACATGAGAGGAATTAAATGGGCCTGCTTTTGCAATGGGCTCATTTACATGAGGATGAGGAGAGATTTCAAATCAAGATGGGAACTGCAGCCAAAACTATTAGAGAGTTGGGAAACAGGGGGCAGGGCAGGCCAGATTTATGAAACATTGTCTTTTAGCCAAACCCTCCGAAACACTAAACAAAAACAACGTTCAGATACATTTCAGAGGAAAACAAGAAGCATCTGGTCCCCTTCGCTGGTGTACATAGCAAGGGAAAGAGTTGGCAGTACATCTGATTACCATAAAAGAGAGAGCTATGCAGAAAAAGCCACATTAGAGTAGCGTCGACCAAAACAGAGTCAAATGTCCAAATAGTTATGAATGCAGCTATGGTAGAAATTTGAATAACACTCAGCCCAAATTAACGAGCACAGCTAACGAATTGTCTTTAAGGAAGCTGGTTCCTTGCCATAACATTTCACCCTGTGGTTGTTGTTGGGTGATTAAATGACCTACAATGTGCAGAAATCCTTTATGGGGTTTCCCCTCAGCAATCTTAGCTGCTCCTGGAGAGGGGACTGGGAGCCGCTTGTTTGCAGATCTTCCCCTATAACCTGGGTCAGACAGGAGGTTAGAGCAGATGACCGGGATGGTCCCCTTCTGGCTGTGGAATCTCTGTCCCACTCTCCCGTTTTTCCCATTTCCAGGGCAACTGCTTCTGCCAAACTGGCCCATGGCTGATGCCTCTCGTCTGGCTGGGATTTCATTCAGCCAGGGAAGCCGCACATGTAGGCGACTAAGACAAGGAGAACGCGATTCTACCACTGACTCATTGCATGGGGGTTGAGCAAGTCCCCTGACTGCCCCGTGCCTCAATTCCATCCCCTGCTAAATGTGCCTCATGAAACTCATCCGCCCTCAGAACGGGCCGGAAGAAAAGCAGGGAGACTTTGGAGGGCTGGCATGATTCTGAAGGAGCAAGGCCCTGGAGTCGAGTCATTGCTCTTCCACTGAGCTGCAGTCTGACTTCGAGCCGGTCACTTCACCTCTGTTCCCATCCTACACCCTTTTTCTGTCTCCTCTATTGAGAACATTAGGGCAGGAACTGTCTCCTGATGCTGTACAGCACCTCGCAAAACATGGTACCCATGGGGATCCCTAGAGGTTTTTCAGTCCCAGCTTGACAAAGCCCTGGCTGGGATGATTTAGTTGGGATTGGTCCTGCTTTGGGCGGGATACGATGACTCCTGAGGTCTCTTCCAGCACCAGGATTCTATGTGCTACAATAATATGAGTAAAAATCATTATCCCAAAAATAAACCCCTGGATTTGACATCTCTTGTAAAGAAGTACAAGAAGTTTCTCAGTTTCAGACTAACACAGCCATTTTTAAGCCTCTTGTCCAAGTCACTCAATAGAGCAAATGGTTTTCCCACCTTAATTTCTGGTCCCCGAGCAGGGATTACAGTGAAAACATTCTTTTAGAAATTTAGAGAGAACCACCCTTGAGAGATGAGCCTCCTGCAAAGGAAATGCTGGCAAGTCAATCCTTGATTTTTCTGAACTTCAAATATACAAATGCCTCCTCTGTCCAAACAGCTCCTTCAAACTCTGCATAACAACACACACTAAAAAGCACAGAGTAAACAAGCCAAGAAGGAAATGATTAAAAGTCCAAAGAGAAAGGGGAAAGAGCAGGGAAGGCCTACTAGTCTAGTCACCCTTGTCAGATTGCAGTAGCGCTAGTCTGTATGTTAATGTACCTTGGGACTGTCAGAAGGGCAGGAGGAAATCAATGCACAGTGTACGTTTATATCGTTATTAGTAGGCAGTAAAGGGATCATTCTGCTACTGAAGATCTCCATCAGAAGCAGAATGTTTATCCAAAAGGAGAGAAGGTCTTGGAGACTTTTACCTCCATCAGAAGCAGAATGTTTATCCAAAAGGAGAGAAGGTCTTGGAGCTAAGACATAAAGACCCAGGAAGTCTGGCTCTGCCACAGGCCATCTCTGTGATTTGGGCAAGTCACTTATCAGTGGCAGAACCTTTATTTACAAGTGCCTAACTAGATGGGCTGTATTCAGCCACTCAGCCTGGGTCCAAGAACAGACACTGCAAACAGACAGCTTCACCGGCTGCCAAAGAGAACCAGAATGATCAAAACAGCAAGAGCAGAATGACAGGGCGACAGACTTGCCGAAGAGCTAAAAACACAATGGCCGTGTCTAGACTGGCAAGTTTTTCCGGAAAATCAGCCACTTTTCCGGAAAAACTTGCCAGCTGTCTACACTGTCCACTTGAATTTCCGGAAAAGCACTGACGATCTCATGTAAGATTGTCAGTGCTTTTCCAGAAATACTATGCTGCTCCTGTTCGGGCAAAAGTCTTTTTCTGAAAGACTTTTGCGCAAAAGGGCCAGTGTAGACAGCACAGTACTGTTTTCCGCAAAATAGCCCCGATGGCGAAAATGGCCATTGGGGCTTTTTTGCGGAAAAGCGCATCTAGATTGGCAGGACACTTTGACACAGAAGCACTTTTTGCGGAAAAGCGTCCGTGCCAATCTAGACGCGCTTTTGAGCAAAAAAGCCCCAATGGCCATTTTCGCAATCGGGGCTTTTTTGTGCAAAACAAATCTGAGCCGTCTACACTGGCCCTTTTGTGCCAAAGCTTTTGCGCAAAAGGACTTTTGCCCAAATGGGAGCAGCATAGTATTTCCGCAAGAAGCACTGATTTCTTACATGAGATCGTCACTATTCTTGCAGAAATTCAAGCAGCCAGTGTAGACAGCTGGCAAGTTTTTCTGCAAAAGCAGAAAAACTTGTCAGTCTAGACACAGCCGGGGATTTGAAATTGTGTAAGCACATAGCTAAGGAACCATGTTTAAACAGGTCCTGACACTCTGGCCCATCACTAGGAATCCAAGAGCTCCCTGTGTTATTAAATGGATTGCAGACTCCCGTGATGGGCTCACCCGCTAACACTGTTTCATAAATAATCTTTTAAAAGTTAGACCCTGTGCACTTTGAGATCTGAAACTGCACCAGCATCACTGTAGGACTGGAGCCATATTTCAGAGGAAGAGCCACACTTCTCTAACACAATTTCAAATCTTGGCTGTAGCCAAAAAGTGCTATCAGTGTTATTCCAGCAGGGGCACCAAACAGTCAATATACTCTGTACACACAACAGATTAATTAGCCTTGCTGACCGCTTTAAAAAACTCAATTCCACATCATTGATCTAATCTGCAAAGCTCATTAAAACATGCCAATGTCATAGCTAGCAACGAACAGCCTTCAAGCTTTTGGGTGCTGGGTTAAAAATATTAAAACAGTGAGACATGATCCGTGCAGTGATAGAGATGCAGCCGTGTTAGTCTGGTCTTGCTGAAACAAAAGACAGGACTAGGCAGCACTTTAAAGACTAACAAGATGGTTTATTAGGTGATGAGCTTTCGTGGGCCAGACCCACTTCCTCAGATCAATTTGTGGAAGAAAATTGGCATGACCATATACACCAAAGTGGTACAATAAAAAAAAAAGTGAACGCATATAAAACTGACGAATCAGATTTAAGAACAGAGAATGTCATTCCCTCATAGACGCTAACCCTCACCCCTCACTCCTTCTCTGTTCTTAAATATGATTTGTCAATTTTATATGTGGTCACTTTTTTTTGATTGTATCACTTTGGTATATATGGTCGTGCCAATTTTCTTCCACAAATTGATCTGAGGAAGTGGGTCTGGCGCATGAAAGCTCATCACCTAATAAACCCTCTTGTTAGTCTTTAAAGTGCTGTATAGTCCTGTCTTCTGTTTCATGATCCATGCAGGATACTGCTGTCTATATATGCCAGAGCATGATCTGTGATGGAAAGGGTCTAGCAGCCTGCAACAGAGCTGGTATAAATTGTGTTGTTTCAAGGGGCAGAGATGATAATACGGCAGAGAATTCTGGAGCTGGTTCTAGCGGAGAAAAAAGGATGTGTGGATGTGTGTGAGAGATTTGGCTGTGCAACAGTATGATAAACAGGACATTGCTCAATGAGTTAAGAAATGAACATCTCTGCCTTAGGGTATCATCTCCTGAATAATGACAACATTTTGAATGCAGCCATGTTGCCGAAATGGAAGAGATTCAGTATTCTGACTCTGGAATAAGGCCTGATCATTCCCCCAGATACGCAAGGTGAAGTCCAGATAATGCTGATAAAATGGATGGTGTGGAGAGAGCAGTGTGAAAACAGTGACTCAACTACCACTTGGCAGCGTATCTAATATTTTAACTCGCTTAAATGAGCCATCGTCCATGTTTTCCTGATGCCTGCAGGATACCCATGTGAGGGACACTCTGATCTGAACAGGAGCACGAGGAAACTGGGGCTTCCTGGTTCAAAACTTTGATAGTTTTTGCAGCTGTCAACCCTTTGTAGGGAGAGATCTGGAGCTAAGGCGCTGGACTGGAGCCCAGGAGAAGTGGGCTCAGTTCCAGCTCTGGAACTTTCTCCCTGTGAGACTTTCACCAAGTCATTTAATCTCTGTGCCTCAGTATTGCCCCATAGAAGGGACTAATCACCTGTCTCGCACCCTTCATCTGCCTTGTCTATTTAGAGGCTGTCTCTGTCCCGAAGAGCTTACCCTTATGTGTCTGTACAGCGCCTGGCACACCGAGGCCCAAGCTCTCTAGGCCTGGCTGCAAGACAAGTAATAAATTCAATTTCTAAGTCGTTCCAAAGATAGCTCACACGATTCATGCAGTAAACCAGTGTTTCTCAACCCTTTTTTTATAAAGTACCTCTTTAAAAAAAATTATAAGTACCCGCAGAGCCAGGCACCCCCAACCTCCCACTCTAACCTAATGCACTCCCCCTCCTCCAGAGTCAGGCATCCCCAACCCCCCACTCTAACCTAATGCACTCCCGCTCCCCCAGAGCCAGGCACCCCCAGCCGCCCACTCTAACCTAATGCACTCCCCCTCCCCCAGAGCCAGGCACCCCCAGCCCCCCACTCTAACCTAATGCACTCCCCCTCCCCCAGAGCCAGGCACCCCCAGCCCCCCACTCTAACCTAATGCACTCCCGCTCCCCCAGAGTCAGGCATCCCCAACCCCCCACTCTAACCTAATGCACTCCCCCTCCTCCAGAGCCAGGCACCCCCAACCCCCCACTCTAACCTAATGCACTCCCGCTCCCCCAGAGCCAGGCACCCACGGCCCCCCACTCTAACCCAATGCACTCCCCCTCCCCCAGAGTCAGGCATCCCCAACCCCCCACTCTAACCTAATGCACTCCCGCTCCCCCAGAGCCAGGCACCCACGGCCCCCCACTCTAACCCAATGCACTCCCCCTCCCCCAGAGTCAGGCATCCCCAACCCCCCACTCTAACCTAATGCACTCCCCCTCCCCCAGAGCCAGGCACCCCCAGCCCTAACCCAATGCCCCTCCCCTCCCCCAGAGCCAGGCACCGGACATATGGTAACCCTACCTGTGAAGTCCCTGCTCCCACCACCCAGCCCTGACGTGCTGGCTTGTCTGCAGGGAGCAAGTGGCCCACCAGTGCCAGACTCACCGTGTGGGACTGTGCGCTCCCACCCCAGCCCAGCACCCTCCTAGCATGGCACCCGGGGGCAATTCTCCCTCCCCCCCACTATGCCACTGACTCAGGGGGTCTCTTGGAGCAAAGCTTATTGTGCCACTTCACCACCTTTTAGCCCCTCTCTGCAGCGCCATGGGGAAGGGGCGATGGGGATGTGTTGTACTGAGCTGCTGGCGGGGGTGGGGATAGTGCGTCTCCAGGTTCAGCCGCCCTCACCCCTGGAGGCTGCCAGAGAGGAAATGAACTAGGAGAGGCGGTCATAGAAGTGATTTTTTTTCTCCCTACCCAAACCCGCCCCCCAACTTGGAACTGTCCTGGGTCTCACCGGAGCCGCTGCTGCAGCCACGTGCTTTTCCCGCCAGACGCTGGGGCGCATATGCAGAGTGGCTGTAACTGCTCCAAACGTTCAATTTGACAAGCACATGCTGCCACCCTCTCCCCAATCCCCTTTGCAGGGCAAAAATCCTGGACATTTCCTGCCAAATTTCACTCGAAATGAGGTATCCCCCAGACTTCTCTCACGTACCCCACTGGTTGAGAAACATTGCTGTAAACCACAACATTCCTGCCCTGTCAACCCAGGTCTGCACAAAACTACCTCTGGGGAGAAAGCAGCACAGCTGTGAATTAATTCTCCCTCCCTGGTCATTTCAAGTAAACACTAGCATTTCTATTTAGCCTTTGCAATTAACATTACTGAGCAAAGCAGACTAATCACTAATGCCCTGCATGGGCTGCAAGCAAATTGCTTGCATGGCCGTGGTCTCTTCCATGATGGCTGTGCTTTCTGGGAACAAGGCTTGTGAGAGCTGCAAACTGAGTTGTTTCTCAGAAATAACTGTGTTACCAGACCTCTCTAGTCTGGCACCCTTGGGACCTGACCCATACTGAACCAGAGAACTTGCCGAACCACGGGAGGTCAATATTGTCTAGCAGCATGACTGACACTTGCACTGCTTACTTGGCTCTTAGAAGACATTTAGGATATATTAGAGCTAGAGAACAGCACAGAACACTGAGAGCCGGGACTGGTGGCTGTAAACAAACATTATGGGACTGTAGGAAACTGGGCCACACCCATGCTAAGCAGACATCCAGCTAACTCAAATCACGCCAGACCAGAGAGCGCCAGACTAGAGAGGTTCAGCTTGTAGTGCAAGCCAGTCTTGAGAGCCAGATACAACCATTAACTACCAGATCCCAATTCAGATTTACCTCTCCATTCCTACTTTCCCTGCTAATAATCCAGGTTCTCAGCTGATAGAAGTCAACATAAATGACTGCAAAGGAGTGACAATGATTTATGACAACTGAGAATCCCGCCCATTATATTTAACTCTCTCCTCCCCAGTCAAATCCCAGACCTCAGATATGAAATATACTCCTTACTTCTGGAAGCAACTTGCTTTCAAATTAACTCAAAGGATTGGGTTAGATCCTCAGCGGGTGTGACTGGGAGGATGCCATTGTCAAGTGCTATCACTCCATTGACCGCCCCAGTCTCCTAAAAGCAACATTCCACCATTGCTTTAAAAACACGGGCCAACCTGATAAAGCAACATCCTGCTTCCATGGTGCACGTGTGATCTTTTAATTAATGAACATAATCACTGAGCCCGTTTTACCCCTAGTATACGGGTAGGCAATAATTTTTGACCATGGGTCACTTCAGAAATTTTTGAAGTGGATCTGGGCAACCCCAGAAGGGGTGGGGCCTCGGGCGGAAGGGGTGGGGCCAGGACACTTCTGTGCTTCCCCATCCACAGACCCTGATTGGTCCACGGGTGGAGGAGCACATGAAGTCTTTGCCCCTGCCCTCCTCCCGCCCCTCCCCAAGAGAGAACCACAACCAGTTCTGAATGGCTGGTGGTTCCCTCTAGGTGCCCGTGCCCTTGGCGGTGGAAGGAGACTTCACACATTCCCCCCCCCCCCCGCCCTCTGGCAAATCAGGGTCTGGAAGTGTGGAGGAGCATGCGGAGTCTCCTCCCGCCCAGCCCCAATCCTGCAAGGAGCGTGCAGCACTTAGAAGCGCCATGCCCCTTGGAGGGCGGAAGGAGACTTTGTGTGTTTCCCCTGCCCCCAGGCTCTGATTGGCTTGTGGGCAGGGGGAGCGTGAAGTCTCTCACTCCTTGCCCTCAGGCGTGTGGCACTTAAGGGTCAGCCTGGTTGACTCTAAGCACCGCGCACTCCCCTGTCCCTAGGCCTGGGGGTGGAGAAGCAGCAGAGCCTTTGCAGGCTTCGTGGGCCAGATCCAACCTGCGGAGGCCCTTTTGCCCACCTGCTCTAAGTCCAGGGGTAGTAATAATCCTTGGATCAAGCAACCAGAAAAAACTCACATTAGTAAGTGACCAATGGCCAAGTCAATGGAGGGGGTTTCACCCTTCTGAACTGAGAACCACTATAGCCACGCATCATGACTACTGGCCACGCTTCAAATCCAACCTTACATGAGTCAACAGGACACGCTTTCTTCTGTTCAAATGAGTCCTTATGAAAATCAGAATGACTCACACCTAAAACAGCCTGACGGTATCGCTACCCTGACCAAAAAGGAGAAAGAGCAGAGGCTCCTAAATATAAAATACCACATGGTGACTGCCACGCTTGTAAAACTTACCAGCCTGCAAACGAAAACAACATTCCAGTCCCTCAGCTCATTGCATTATTGAATGGCTCCCCTCCTCCCCGGGCCCTGACAGAATATGTTCCGACCTTTTTCAATCCACTACAGAAACAAACAAGCTTCCATGTATGTGCAATTAAGGGACTGCATAACCAAGGCTGGATCCAGCTCCACAGAGCCAGCTTTCTCCCATGCCTTACTGTGCATGTGAATGTGAAAGTTGTCCCTGGTTGGGACAAGCCCTCCAGAGCTAGACTATTTCCCAATGTGAGTTCGGCACCTGAATATCATAAAATGTGCCCCCCCCCCCCGGATCCAATATCAGATCAAATGTTGGTAACAGCAGGGAAGCCGGCATGTAAAGGGTTAATTATTTCACAAATACTTACCCAGCTTTCCTGAGTCTTAAAAGGTCTGTATTCCCTTCAAGGACAGTACAATCTAATTCATGTGAGTGGAAATTAAGGACCCCGGCCCCGATTCAGCAGAGAATCTAGGTAAGCGCTTTGCTGAATCAGTGTCACATTCACATTTTATCTTTGTTTAATTTACTTCTCCTTTGTTTTTGTCTTTGTTATTTTGTACAATAATTAGCATTCACACCCAGGAGGGCTGGTGCACTCAGTTAATCAGGAAACCGTAACAGACCTGGCCAATCACAACTCGCCACTAGCTCAAAATAAATTCAAGGTCAATCTAGAGAGTTTTTTAAAATATGCCAATTGGGTCCTTTCCAAATCAGAAACCTTGGAACCAGTTCACTGACTTCACCAGTGCAAAGTGCATGCCCCTTACGCTCATGTGCCTGACCCATGCTAAATAGGGTTTAGACTGGTGAGCTTAATCCAGTAAAGTCCTGAAGTAAACCACATGGAATAAACCCAGGTGAGCAGCTATGTCAGGGGGTTTCGCTAGTGTGACCGCACCGAGCGTAGTCCCATCAGAGTCACAACTTTGTCTAATGTGGACTGAGCCTTAATTTCCATGCAGGATGCATCTAAGGGAACAGCAATCTGGCCCTGGATATTCTGTGAGCAGGAAAAGATGCTAAATTCATTTGATAAATTATTCACTGTGAATTGTTCGCTCGGCTCTAAACATGAGCCCCGCACAAGTCTGTCTGACTGATCTGCTGGGAGAGGTGGCCTGCAACAGAGTCTGATCCTTGAAAAGATCTACAGTCTGCTCAGAAGAAAGAGACTAACGCAACATCTGTGAGAGGCAAGCTCAGTGCAAAAGGGCAGCAGGGTTTTATAGCTTCCATTTTAAGCTTCTTTAAAGAGTAGGCGAGAATAGCCCTCGGCTGTTTAGCTTGAACTCTTCAGAGCCTTTTCAACTGAATTTAGTACCAGTCAGAAGGGCTAATTTGACTGCTGTGGAATCAGAAGTTCTCTGCACATGGTAGTGATGTGCTAGCCAGCACCAAACTACACCAGCCAGGAATACAAGGAATCATCTGGACCCCTAACTGGAATAAGAACACATTGGAGCAGATCTTCAGCTGGTGTAAATTGAATGATTTCAGTGGTGCTAAGCAGCAGAGGAAGGAATAGGCCCACCATTATACTGCGCATTCACAGACAGGTTTCCGTCCAAGCAGGCAGTGGAAGCGGGTGCGGATGCACCACAAGCCGGCACTAGAGAGTGTGCAGACAGACACTCACTGCCGCACAGTGGGCAGGCTGGGTGCTGCAAGTGACCTTCTCAAGAATCCCTCCGTTTTCACGACAGCTCCACCCTCTGGTGATCGGTCCCGTGTTTGTGTCTCAGCCCTCTGACCAGGTCAGATGTTCTAGTCCACCCCTTTCAGGGTACACACACACTCATACTCACACACACAAGTCCAAGAACAGGAAAGTCTTCCACTATCTACAAGGGCTTGGGACTTGGGATCCAGATCCTAGTGAGTGTTCAGGGCCTTCCCCAGCTCGGCTCCCTGCTGCGGGAACTGGCTCCTCTCATTGTCCCTTCTTTAAGGACTGGTAGGGGGGTCCTGGGCCCACCCTCTCAACTGGGCACCAAGCTAGGGCCCACTGGTGGGCAACTAGGCCTTGTGTCTTGGGGCACTAAGCAGCTGCCCCCCCGGATCACTTCCCAGCAGCCCCCCTGCCCCCCAGAGAGCGCATTAGCTCTCAGAACATGAAAAGAAGTGTCTGTCCTGCAGAAGCTGTCACAGGCTTGCTTGAGTCAGTATTGCCAGCAACTCCGCCTCCTCCCCAAGAGCACAGGGCTGCTCTCCTCCCCTTCCCGCCTGCCTTCAGAGCTGCTACTGCTGCCCTTTGTCAGCTCCCCCTCCGGCACGGGGGGGGGGGGTCACTGATGGCCAGAGCTGCTCCTTAATCCCACCGCCTCCTGTGTGGGGTCTGTCAGCCCATCCCAGAGCCCCAAGAGGAGTTCTGCCTCAGGGAGCCCTGGGAAAGGCACAGCGTCCTAGGGATGTCAACAGTTAACTGGTGGGCCAGCTGGGATGAAGCAGTCCCACTGGGCCGTGGGTGGGGGGCTGCTCCAGCCTGGCCAGGTCCCCCACCTGTGGGATCCCAGTTAAATGGGATTTACCATCCCCACAGTGTTCACAGGAGCCCCCGGAGCGCGGTTCTGTTGGATCCCCCTTGAGGAGACTGCGCTGTGTGGGCTTCTGTGCATGGCGGGTCAGTGCGACAGGAAGAGGGGCCCTGGCCTAGAGAAACCAGTGCTGCCAGAGGTGCAGTTGTGAGCTGAGGTTATGCTCCTAGGCGAGGTGAGGCACACGCCAGAACTGGGCTGCTGGGGAGCAAGGGCATGAGGGTGAGGGCAGAGAGGTCGGCCCCATTGCTGCAAGTGGGCAGGGCAATACATCACAATCTGGTAGGGAGGGCTGTGACTCTGAAAAATGTGCATGACAGGGCAGCTGGCTTTGCAGACATGGGGTTTCCCAGCTGGGGGGAGAAGGGGGGAATAGATGATCCATATTCTGATCTTAGCACCAGTCTGCCTTGCCTGTGAGTACATCTACAGGACGGGCTACCTCTCGGTGGAACCGGCAGCACTTGGGGAGGGCACTTCACAGACATCAGTGTCTGAAAAGGCTCATGACGGATACATCTCCAGGAATACAGACCTATACAGAGAGCTGCAGGTGGGGGCTTTCTTCCCAGACTACAGGATTTCCATGGGGGGATGTGGAAAAGCCATCATGACCCTGGGAGACATAGCTTATCCCTTGCAGCCCTGGGCACAAGTAAGGAGTATGTGAGCAGGTGCCATATGCAGGTCAAATGCGCCGTTGGGAGACAGAAGGTGAGATGGAGGTGTCTCTATCACAGACCAGAGCTCACTGTCACTGTCCCATGGTTACTGCAGCATGTTGCAATTTGCATGATTTGTGTGACTGGAAGGGGAATTGTTTTCTCAGGGTGGAGCAGCGAGGCTCTAAGGGCTGCTATCAACATCAGGGAGGCCTTGATGTGTACTTTGAAAATGAGGGGCACTGACATAAACCCAAGCTACAACTCCTGCTCCAAAGCAACACATAACCAGAGTGGCCCCCAGGGGAAACCGGGAAGGGCTGGAGGCCAGCTAATTCAAATTAAGTGTCTACACAGCACTTATTTCCAATTAGTTATTTCGAATTTGGGGTTACTCCTCGTAGAATGAGGTTTACCAAATTCGAATTAAGCACTCCGCTATTTTGAATTAAATTTGAAATAGCGGTTTGCATGTATAGATGCTATTGAAGTTAATTCACAATAACGGCTGCTATTTCGAATTAACTTTGCAGTGTAGACATACCCACAAGGAGTAAGGGAAGTGGAAGGAAGAGTGTTCTTTCTTGGATTTCCTGCTGTGTAGACAGTGCCAAAATCTGAATTAAGCTCTTTCGACTTCAACTATGCAATTGATGTAACTGAAGGTGCGTATCTTAATATGACTTTTGCCCTGCAGTGTAGATGTGCCCTTAAAAAAATGTCAACACTGACTGTCTGAACAAATTTCAAAACACATTATTTCCTCCAAATGTTCAGAGATTCATCGAAACCAAGGCTGCTTTGCGAACAGTTTTGATTTCCGCAAGTTGGCATTTTTCAGCAAAACAAACAAACAGACAAACAAATTGCCTATTGCTTTCCTCAATAGAAGGATCTAGTGTCCACTGGACAGTGTGGAAGCTGAACAGAATAATGAGACTAAAAAGTTATTAAAAGTTTGTAAAAGCTAAATCTCAGTTTATGTTTTCTTACAGAAGAAAGCACACAAATAAAACAATACACGGAACTAAATATAACAATTAATGAAATTCCATAAAAGAGTGGATAGAAACTGGATGAGTCACGATGCATATGCTCTTCTGAATCATGTTGCCTTTACTATCATTGGGACTCATCTTGATGGCAGTATAATGGAGATCAAGTGATTTACTGTCCTTTGCAAAACGCTTTGAGATCTGCAGATGAAAAGCATTATATAAGAGCTAAGCATTATTCTTATTACCCCAGCAACACAGGCCAACTACCCAACAAAGTCTTGTCTGCACTGCAAATGCTTTGCTTCTATAGTGGTACTGTGGGAGCCCTCTAGTAGAGATGCAGCATGAGCTGACAGGAGGAGGAGCCCCATTGGCATAATTAAACTACCTCCTGGAATGACACTAACTAAGCTGGCAGAAGCATTTTCCTGTTGGCCCAGTTGCAGCTACATAGGGGGTGTTGCCAGCATTACTGTTAGTGAGGGGGTGTGGTTTCTTCACACTCCTAGGTGACTCTGCCAGCAGAACTTTACAGTGGAGACCGAGCTAGAGTTATGCCTAAGGAAGGGCTGTAAGGATTTGCTAGCATAATCAAGAGAAGACATTTCTGGGGACATTGACAGGAAAAGCATTCCTACAAGAAGAGTTGTGAGCCACGGAACCATGCCAAAGTCTCTCCCTTTGTACAGTATGCAAAGAAACATTTGGTGTTCTGCCAGCTGTGCTTTCTTTCTAACCGGGGAGCTTTTGCATAATTAATCATGAAAATACATTCTGTGACCTGAACAGAAAATCTGGCCTCTCCCCAGGTGCCATATGTCAAGCAGTTATGTACAGTCTGTGACACTGTACAAAATCCAGGTCTCTGCCAGCACACTGTGCAAAGCAGTCAGAGTGGGTGTGAGCCATCACGGCCACATTATGAAAAATCCAGGGCTCTGCCAGTCTGCTGCACAGACCAACTGGAATGTGTTTTAGGGAAGCCTGGAAACACACCCGCGAGTGTTTGAAAGGATTTTGGACCCTGCTGGTTGCACAGCACCAGCCAATCAGAGCACGCGTAACCAATCAGGAAAACATCCCGCATGAGCGGAGTAAACCTCTGGACCGCTTCACTGTGCTAACATGTCGACCAGTGACAAGAGTGCATGACAAATCCTGAAACACATTCAGTGACAGGGTATGAAATGCTGGACCTTGCCAGTGCCCCACGCACGCCGTGCAAAGCGAGCATGGCTAATCGTGCAGCAGATGTTCTGACATTTCTGGGCTCTGCCAGAGTCCTGTGCAAACCAACTGGGATGTGCCAGTGAATAATGCATCAAGGGGCTGCATTCGGTAAGTACCTTGCTCTCTGCCAGCGGGCTGTGCCAGTCAATCAAAGGGGCATGACAAATTGTGATGCACGGTCCATGACACGTTTTAAAAATTTCCCGGATTCATAATCCAGAATTCAGGGGATTTGCTTGTTCTTGTTCTTTTTTCCTGGTTTTTTTTTTTTAATTGCCATGGAATGTGCTTTTTTGATTTGTCATGCTCACTTTGCTATCACATCTGCTACCGAACAGAAAACCCACTCTGCTGGACGGCCATATCTTCTTGTCCCATTCTCATCAGTTACCTTTGCCAAGTAATCTCACATCATAGACTCATAGATTTTAAGGCCAGAAGGAACCATCATGATCACCTAGTCTGACCTCCTGCACATCACAGATCATAGAACCTCTCCCACCCCCGCATGTAACAGCCTCCCAGACCTCTGGGAGTGCGTCTACACTGCACCCAGAGCTTGAAATAAGCTACACAATTTTAGCTATGCTGAAAGTCCTCGTGTTATGATTTAAATACTTCAAATTACAAGGAATCCACCATTTACACTCATTTAAACCTGCAAGGGGCCCATGCTTCAGAGGAAAGTGAAAAACCCCAGGGTCTCCACCAATCTGACCTGAGGGAAAATTCTCTTTTTGATCCCAAATATGGTGATCAATTAGATCCTGGGCATATGGGGTGTCCCACCAGCCAGACGCCGGGAAAAGAATTCTTTATAATAACTCAGAGACTTCTTCATCTTGTGCCCATTGCCAGCTGTGGGAGATATTTGCTACTAGCCGTTGCAGATCAGTTACAAGCCATAGCAGGCTGTCTCATCATACCAGCCCCTCCATACACTTACCAAGCTCAGTATTAAAGCCAGTTCAGATTTTTTTTTTTGCCCCCACTGTAGCCCGGGAAGACTATTTCAAAGCTTCACATCATTCTGCGATAAGGGGCCAAATCTGGAGGGCCACTCTCCAGCTTCCTGTAATCGGTCTCTAACTAAATTTTTGAAGTCAAGGTCTTTTGGGTTTGGGCTGGTAGATTCAAAGCTGGGTGCCCAAAGCTAGGAACCTAATTTAGGCACCTAAATTAAAGAAGCCCAATTTTCAGAGGCACCAGGGGGAAGAGTTTAAGGCATGAAGCAAATTTGCAATAGAACTGAGGATCAGATTTTCAAAAGTATTTAGGTTGCTAACTCCCATTGACGTCAGAGGGAGTTAGGCACCTATATAACTTGACAAAATTGGCCCTGGGTGCCTTTAAAAAAATCATCCCAAGTTCATTTTTCTGCTGGAGATAAAGGCCCAGCCATCTTCCCTCTCTGTTTTACAGAGCCAGCCTTTATAGCACAGCTGGGGTCCTTCCTAATTCCTACCTAATGCCTGCATTAATTCCTTCCTTACTTCAGGTGCATCTCAGAATGTCACAAAAGCAATGGATGGGTGTCATTGCCTATGAGAAAAGAGAATATGTCCCTTCTGCGGTGCCCGCCTGCCTGAGGCAATGGTGAAGAGAAGTTGGGAGGATGGTCTGAGGCAGGCAGGAGACAGAGAGAGGGAGCTCATGGGTTATATAGATGGAATAGGCCATCTTGGATGAGACAGGCAGGGCCAGATTCTCTATGTGTCTAGTTAATGCTGGGCGGAGAGGGGCCCTGCCAGGCTGCAGTTACAGCTTGAACGGTGGCCTGGCCCCTGGTCCTGAGTGCCGCTTAGAGCAGCCTTGGGCGCTGCGCCAGTTGGCAGTGACTTGTAAAAGGCGAGTCACTAGCTGGAGATTGCCAGAGCACACTGCACTCCAGCCACTCGCCTGCGCTTCCCAAGCCCTGACACATGCGTGCCCTGCGCCAGGGGCTGGGAAGACAAGGCTGTGGGAATAAGCCCAGGTGCTTGGGGAATCCTCCCCAAGAGACTTGCAGACACCCCGCCCCCCACCTCCTTTTGTGCTGCCTGAGCAGTGCCGGGCAGAGAATGTGCCCTAACGGGGTTGGAAACAGTAACCCTTGACAAGCACTAAGCTACGAAGAAAAAGAAAGAGCATCCAGAGCAGCACAGGGTGGCTACAGCTGCTGACTGCTGTGAAAACGATCCCGTGATCAGCCACGTGTGCATAACAGGAAAGCAGCAGGGGCGTGCGGACACCAGCGAGGTGCGGACACCAGCAAGGTGCACTGGGATTTGCCTGCAAGGGAGCAGATTTCAATTTCATATTCTTCCCCTGCTGGCACACAGCGTATCGGCGGCTTGCCACACCCGGCAGGGCGGGAACAGGAAGCACGTGCTCCATGCAGGGCCAGAGGCAGCACACTGGGAGCCAACAGGCAGCAGGACTACTGGACTGGGAGGGCCCATGCACCACACTGTTTTACGGCAAAACCTTCCAGACCTAGCCATTCGCGAAGCAGGAGGCAAGTGCAGTCCCTCAGCCCTCGCTGAGGGAGAAGTAGCCTCCCCTGCATCTCCCTGAGAGAGACAAGTCATTCTCACTCCACCAGCATGTGCTTGTTTTGGAGGAGCCGGTGGATTTCATGCTGCTTCCTTGGAGGGTCCTTCCATGTTTGCACTGCACCCCCACACATTTGCCATTGTCCCGGCCTGTTGTTTTCCCTTTTAGCGCCAAATTGGGCCTTCCTCTCTGCTCCCATACACATGTAGAGGTGCCAGTAATTGTGGGCACAGCCTTGCACTTGCCTTACAATTAAGTACAGGCCTGTTACCATCCCTTGGACTTCTGTGGACTTGGCTGCACTTGCAAACCAAGTCTTCAGACAACTCACCGTGCCCTGTTTGCTGGCACAAATGGAGGCGGGTTTCAACACTTGGCAATTGAGCCTCTCACTCCCACGTTTGCTGATGTCAAAAGGTGGCTTTAATAGGCTAGAACCTGAGCTGGGCCAAACAGTCACTCAGTGCTGCTGAGGTGACAGAAGGGGGAAGATGACTCTACACCCCCTCGGCTCCCTAGACCCTACACAGACAGGTGACCAAAATGGCCCCAGGGAGATTTAAAGCATGTGAGGGGCTGCTTTAAACTGCACCTACTTCAGCCGTCCACGGGGAACGAGTCAGATGCCACGTGCTCTTCCCCCACCTCTCCCGTCCCTGGCATACACTTTACCCCTCAGCTGACAATCTCCGCACAGACGGGTCAGCGGTGTCAGAGCTGCGGCGTCAGAGCATTTCTGCTCCCAGAGGAACCTCTGGCTAACCTTATGGCAGCTTTATGCCAAATTCGTGGGGTCAAGGCTGAGAATGGGGCCTGTGTCCAGTTTTCATTGCTAGTTCCTGTGTCGGGCCACCTCATTCCAGATCTGACTCCTTTATCTGTGGGCAGGTGCTTGCTTTGCATGAGAATCACATTCTCCATCCTCGGATGGCACGAGGGGAGGTGGGACCTTGCCCTTATTTTGTTCTGCTTTGCCATGAAAATGACTTGAGTGCGACTGAAAAATCCCACTCACCTATTTCTTCCCCCTAGCAGCAGTGATTCAGGATAATGAACTGCCGCAACTGTCATTCAGCAAGTTCTTAATGACAGTGTTCACTGTCTGTGTGTGTGTGTGGCAACGGCTGCTCTCAAACCTCTCATTACGAGTCATTCTCAAGATGTTTTGACTTATCTGCTACAAAGAGAAACTCGCAGTTAATTGCTGATTGCCGGAGCTCGAACTGCCCGATACAGATGCTGACTAGATTATGGGAACCAAGGCCCAAGGGTAAGAAACTCACCACTAGCCCAGATGTTTAGGGTAGTGTCAGCCCATGCTCCAGCAGGGGGAGGATTCCTTGGCTCAGCCACTGCAGAGACAACCATACTGCATCTTCCACCCATCACAGGCATATGGGGCGGATTGGGGGTGGGAAGGGTGTGTCAGGGCAGGCCCATGGCACCTAGGAAGTGGAGATCGTGGGTGGTGGTGTAGTCCACAGGGTAGTGCCAGGGAGGTGGAAGTGATTAGGCTCTTGTGTCTGTGTTGTGCCTGGGGTCTTTCCAGCCTCTGACACTGTGCAGGGGTGGGAGGTTTCACATGTGACGTTCAAAGGCAGCTTGGCACCCTCTCCCCAGAGCTGCAGATCCCACGTCACAGAAGTTCTCCCTGCGTTTTCAACCCTATACACAGAGTTAGGCTCCTAGAGCCACATTTAGTCATCTCAATAGCAATGACAGTGTTTTTAGAAGTGCCGACCACAGGCAAATTCTGCTGACGCCAATGAGAACTAGAGGTGGTCAATAGCCTGGTTTTCAAAGCATCTTATTTAAACATATCATGAATAATGCATAATAATAATAATAAATAGTATTTTGTTCTTACATCCAAAGATCTCAAAGCAGTTAACAAAGAAAGGTCAGTATCCTTATCTGCCTTTTTAATAGATAGGGAAACTGAGTCAGTCAGGTGCTGTGACTTGGCTGAGGTCACATTAGGAGTCAGAATTAGAGCCAGGAGCAATGTATCTTGGTGTGGGACTTTCAAGAGGGCTCAGAAACCACCTTAATGATTATTAAGTGTTACAAATTGTTCCCTCTAAGTGTAATGATAAAAACTGCCTGGGGGAGCAGAATTAGATCATAGAGCCATAGAGCTGGCAGAGACCTCAGCAGGTCAAGTCCAGCCCCCTGCTCTAGGCAGGACCAATCCCAACTAAATCAACCCAGCCAGGGCTTTGTCAAGACGAGACTTAAACACCTCTAAGGATGGAGACTCCACTACTTCTCTAGGGAACCCATTCCAGTGCTTCACCACCCTCCTAGGGAAATAGTTTTTCCTAATATCCAACCTGGACCTCTCCCACCACAACTTGAGACCATTGCTCCTTGTTCTGCCACCTGTCACTACTGAGAACAGCCTCTCTCCATCCTCTTTGGAACCTCCCTTCAGGAAGTTGAAGGCTGCTATCAAATCCCCCCTCACTCTTCTCTTCTGCAGACTAAATAAACCCAACTCCCTCAGCCTCTCCTCATAGGTCATGTGCTCCAGCCCCCTGATCATTTTGGTCGCCCTCCACTGGACCCTCTCCAATGCATCCACATCCTTCCTGTAATTGGGAGCCCAGAACTGGACACAATACTCCAGATGTAGCCTCACCAGAGCCAAATAAAGACGAATAATCACATCTCTGGATCTGCTGGCAATGTTCCTCCTAATGCAGCCTAATATGCCATTAGCCTTCTTGGCTGCATAGGCACACTGTTGACTCATATCCAGCTTCTCATCCACTGTAAACCCCAGGTCCCCAGTTGATCCTTAGCCTGTAACTATGCTTGGAATTCTTCCATCCCAAGTGCAGGACTCTACACTTGTCTTCGTTGAACCTCATCAGATTTCTTGTGGTCCAAACCTCCAATTTGTCTAAGTCACTCTGGACCATATTCCTGCCCTCCAGCATATCTGCCTCTCTCCCTAGCTTAGCGTCATCTGCAAACTAGCTGAGGGTTTAATGGATTCCTTGAGGATCTCCTCCAAGATTTTTCCAGGGATTGAGGTAAGACTGACAGGCCTATAGTTCCCTGGATCGTCCTTCTTCCCTTTCTTAAAGCTGGGCACTCCATTTGCCTTTTTCCAATCATCCGGGATCTTTCCCAATTGCCACGACTTTTCAAAGATAATGGCCAAAGGCGTCTCAATGATATTTGCAAACTCCCTCAGTACCCTCGGGTGTATTAAATCCGGACCCATGGCTTTATGTACATTTAGCTTTTTAAAATAGTTTCTAACCTGTTCTTTCCCCACTAAGGGCTGTCCACCTTTGTCCCATCTTGCGTCACTTAGCGCATTAGTCTGGGAGCCGACCTTGTCCATGAATACAGAGGCAAAGAAAGCATTGAGTACTTCAGCTTTCCCCACATCATCTGTCACTAGGTTAACTCCCTCAACCAGTAGGGGCCCCGCACCCTCTCTGATCACCTTCTTCTTGTTAACATTCCCGTAGAAACCTTCACATCCCTTGTGAGTCGCAATTCCAATTGCACTTTCACATTCCTGATAACCCTCCCTGGTCATTTGTCCAAGTTTCCACTTTTTGTAAGCTCCCTTTTTGTGCTTAAGTTCACCAAGGATTTCCCCGGTAAGCCAATCCGATGTCCTACCATGTTTGCCTCTCTTGCTACATGTCGGGATGGTTTCTTTCTGTGCCTTCAATAAGGCTTCTTTAAAATACTGCCAGCTCTCCGGGATCCTTTCCCCTTCATGTTAGCATCCCAGTGGTTTCTGCCCATCAGGTCTCAGAGGGTCGAAGTCTGCTTTTCTGAAGTCCAAGGTGTGTATTTTACTGCTCTCTTTTCTTCCTTTGGTCAGGATCCTGAAATCTACCATCTCATGATCACTGCTTCCCAGGTTGTCACCCACCTCCACTTCCCCTATTAATTCCTCCCTGCTTGAGAGCAGCAGGTCAAGCTGCGCACGGCCCCTGGTCGGATCCTTCAGCACTTGTACCAAGAAGTTATCCCCAACATTCTCCAAGAATCCCAGCTTTGAGATATGCAACCTGCTCCACAATGTCTCACCTCATGGTAAGTGCGCCAGATAGCTGAGAGGAGCATGGCCTGCTGGATGGGAGGGAGAGAACTGGGGGGGTAAGTGACCAGGTGTGGACAGGGCAGGGTGCCTGAAATGCTATCCTTGACACAGGGGCCACAAGTGCAAATGGCAGGTGCAACCATTCCTACTGCCCCTTAGGAATGTGGCTTTAACTGAGACCCAGGAGGAGGTGCCCTTTGGCCACGAGTCCTTGTTCCTCACCACCCAAAGCTCAGTGCCCACTGCTTCCCAGTGCACGTTGGGTGCACAGAGTCCTTGCCCCAGGCCAGTTCGCCTTCACCCACTCGCCTCACCCGGGCTTTGCTTTATTGCCGAAGAAATTCTCAAGGAAGGGCTCGCCAACTGGTTTTGGGTGGGGCGGAGTGATAGCTCTGGATCCTTGCGAGGTGCGAAGCTGATCCTGAAGCTTTCTTCCTTTGTAGTATGGAAGTGTTGGTAGGAAAAAAGTTGAGACCCACTAGCTCTTCGGCTATTTGGATGGGAAATAACAAGCCATCATGCACAGCAGCCCCACTGATGGGATAGCCTTGTTTTAAAACACTTGTCCATGCCCCCAATTATATGAGCTGAGTGGAGGTTCACAGCACATCCCCGAGATAACAAATATGTACACCACATCTCCATCACTTTTGCTATGTGTGCCTGTGTCTCTTGGCCACTCTGCCCTCTCGGCTCCTAGTACCATGCTCTTAGCTGCTGAAAGTCTCACAGAGAACAAGGGTGCATTCATGATTTGCACTGGTTCTGGTCCAAATATCAGCTACAGGGTAAGTGACTCCATCTAGCCACTGTAGTTTTCTTCCCCAGCCCCTAAAGGCAGAGCCAGAAGCAAGCCACTATGTCATCCATTGATTTTGCTTAGAAGGTCACAAAGTGCGGCCTCTGACCCCAAAAGGTCCATACAGACTTGTTTGTTGTGTTTTGGCTTCTGGGGCCTGTGTCTAATGAACACTGTCAGGCATGTTAATGAGTCAGGAAGAGAGGCTGCCTAGAGGTTCGCTCATTTGGAAGTCACCGCAGATTGCTATTAAAAATTTGCAGCAGAAGCTACAAGGTATCTGACATGTTTCACCATCGATCAGGAAGCCAGAAGTTGATATATTATTTTTTCTGCTTATCTGCTAATTTTGGATTTGCATCCAAACAGCTGCTGTAACAGCCTCAGCTTACTCAGAAGAAAGCTCCCCTATGGAAGCCTGAATAACCATTCTCTAATATTTATTCCCAGCATCTTTAATGGCTGGGAGTATCAGGGGCCACATGATGGTATTTTAAACCTGTGGCTGTTGCAATCGTGGCACCACGCCACCTGTAGCAAGTGAACTTTCAATCTTCAGAGCTGTGTAATGATGCAAACACAGCAGAATTAATTAATGGGCAATTGTAGCAGCAGCAATTTTGGGGCTGTGTGCACAGACATGTTTCATATACCCACAAGACAGAAGGAGAAACAATACAGTCCCCGCACCTCCAATAGTAGCAATGACTGGAGGAGTGGTGGTTATGCCACTTCCAAGTATGGTAGGCTACCTCTAGACTACATGGCCGACGATCAGCTGATCCGGCACAGCGCAGCAGTCTAGACGTGGCACAGTCGACAAGGGAAGCCTTTGTCGACCGCTCCGTATGCTTTGTGAAATGAGGTTTACCGGAGCGGTTGACAAAGGCGTCCTTTGTCGACCGTGCCGCATCTAGACTGCCGCGCTGTGCCGGATCAGCTGATTGTCAGCATATTGCGGCAGCCATTTTTATTTTAATGAAGCGGGGATTATTTAGATCCCCACTTCTTTGACTATGCCAAATAAACTATTTTACATGGCTCCGTCAATGGAGCCATGTAGTCTAGATGTAGCCATAATGTATTAATTTCTCTCTTAGTACCAAGATGTATCTAGCCCTGGTAGCCTACCAGGCTAATATCTGTACGTTGCATTTCTTTGGTTATCATTAGAGCTATGGACACGTATTGATTTAGTCAACATTTGCAATGGAAAATGATCAAAAAGATTAGTTTAAATAAAGCTATTTCATTGCAACTATTGAAAAGTTGCCTTTTGACATTATCTTTTTTACTTATGTCACGTCATAAATGACCCTATAACTGTCTAAATATTTCAACTTGTGTCATATATTAGAATACAAAAGGAAAGTCAAAGTGATAAAACCAAAACCAAATGTCATTTTGATGTTTCTAAGAACATAAGAATGGCCGTACTGGGTCAGACCAAAGGTCCTTCTAGCCCAGTATCCTGTCTGCCGACAGTGGCCAGCACCAGGTGCCCCAGAGAGGGTGGACCGAAGACAATGATCAAGCCATTTGTCTCCTGCCATCTCTCTCCAGCCTCTGGAAACAGAGGCCAAGGACACCATTTTATCCCCTGGTCAATATCCTTTTATAGACCTAACCTCCATGAAATTATCTAGCTTCTCTTTAAACTCTATTATAGTCCTAGCCTTCACAGCCTCCTCTGGCAAGGAGTTCCACAGGTTGACTACACGCTGTGTGAAGAAGAACTTTCTTTTAGTTTTAAACCTGCTACCCATTAATTTCATTTGGTGTCCTCTAGTTCTTCTATTTAGGGAACTAATAAATAACTTTTATTTATCGCCCTCTCCACACCACTCATGATTTTATAGACCTCTATCATATCCCCCCCTCAGTCTCCTCGTTTCTAAACTGAAAAGTTCCAGTTGCTTTAACCCCTCTTCATATGGGACCCATTCCAAACCCCTAATCATTTTAGTTGCCCTTTTCTGAACCCTTTCCAAGGCTAAAATATCTTTTTTGAGGTGAGGAGACCACATCCGTACACAGTATTCAAGATGTGGGCGTACCATAGTTTTATACAGGGGCAGTAAGATATTCCGGGTCTTATTCTCTATCCCTTTCCTAATAATTCCTAGCATCCTATTTGCCTTTTTGACCACTGCTGCACACTGCGTGAAAGTTTTCAGAGAACTATCCATGATAACGCCAAGATCGCTTTCCTGATTTGTCATAGCCAAATTAGCCCCCATCATACTGTATATATAGTTAGGGTTATTTTTCCCCGCTGTGCATTACTTTACACTTATCCACATTAAATTTCATTTGCCATTTTGTTGCCCAATCACTCAGTTTGGTGAGATCTTCTTGGAGTCCCTCAGTCTGCTTCTGTCTTGACTATCCTAAACAGTTTGGTATCATCTGCAAACTTTACTACCTCACTGCTTACCCCTTTCTCCAGATCATTTATGAATAAGTTGAAAAGGATTGGTCCCAGGACTGACCCTTGGGGGACACCACTAGTTACCCCTCTCCAATCTGAAAATTTACCATTTATTCCTACCCTTTGTTTCCTGTCTTTTAACCAGTTCTCAATCCAAGAAAGGACCATCCCTCTTATCCCATGGCCATGTAATTTACACAAGAGCCTTTGGTGAGGGACCTTGTCAAAGGCTTTCTGAAAATCCAAGTATACTATATCTACTGGATCCCCCTTGTCCGCATGTTTGCTAACCCCATCAAAGAACTCTAATAGATTAGTAAGACAGAATTTCCCTTTACAGAAACCATTTTGACTTTTGTCCAACAAATTATGTTCTTCTACATGTGTCACAATTTTATTTTTTACTATTGTTTCGACTAATTTGCCCAGTACTGAAGTCAGACTTACCGGTCTGTAATTGCCAGGATCGCCTCTAGAGCCCTTTTTAAATATTGGTGTCACGTTGGCTACCTTCCAGTCATTAGGTACGGAAGCCAATTTAAAGGATAGGTTACAAACCACAGATAATAGCTCAGCCATTTCCCATTTGAGTTTTTAGAACCCTTGGGTGAATGCCATCCGGTCCCGGAGATTTGTTAACATTAAGTTTTTCTATTTGTTCCAGAACCTCCTCTAATGACACTTCAATCCAGGACAGTTCCTCAGATTCATCACCCACAAAGGACGGTGCAGATTCAGGAATCTCCCCAACGTTCTGAGCCGTGAAGACTGAAGCAAAGAAATCATTTAGTTTCTCCGCAATGGCTTGATCGTCCTTGATTGCTCCTTTTATAGCTCGATCATCTAGGGGACCCACAGGTTTTTTAGCAGGCTTCCTGCTTCTAATGTACTTAAAAAACATTTTGTTATTTCTTTGAGTTTTTGGCTAGCTGTTCCTCAAAATCTTTTTTTGCTTTTCTTATTACATTTTTACACTTGATTTGACAGTGTTTATGTTCCTTTCTATTTCTCTCACTAGGATTGGACTTCCACTTCTTAAAAGATACCTTTTTGTCCCTCACTGCTTCTTTTACATGGTGGTTAAGCCACGGTGACACTTTTTTAGGTCTCTTGCTATGTTTTTTAATTTGGGGTATACATTTAAGTTGGGCCTCTATTATGGTGTCTTTAAAAAGTTTCCATGCAGCTTTCAGGGATTTGGCTCTAGTCACTGTGCCTTTTAATTTCTGTTTAACAAACCTCCTCATTTTTGTGTAATTCCCCTTTTTGAAATTAAATGCCAGGGTCCTGGACTGCTGAGGTGTTCTTCCCACCACAGGAATGTTGAATGTTATTATATTATGGTCACTATTCCCAAGCGGTCTTGTAACGGTTATATCCTGGACCTGATCCTGTGCACAACTCCGGACTAAATCGAGAATTGCCTCTCCCCTTGTGGGTTCCTGCACCAGCTGCTCCAAGAAGTAGTCATTTAAGCCATTGAGAAATTTTATCTCCACTTCTCTACCTGAGGTGACATGTATCCAGTCAATATGGGGGTAATTAACATCTCCCATTATTATAGAGTTCTCTATTTTGGTAGCCTCTCTAATCTCCCTTAGCATTTCAATGTCAGTATTGCTGTCCTGGTCAGGTGGTCGGTAATATATCCCTACTGCTAATTTCTTATTATTGGAGCATAGAATTACTATCCATAGCTATTGAACATGTTGATTCACTTAATATTTTTATTTCGTTTGATTCTACGTTATCTTTCACATACAGTGCCACTCCGCCCGCCACCCACCCGGCCTGCTCTATCCTTTCTATATATTTTATATCCCGGTATGATTGTGTCCCACAGATTTTCCTCATTCCACCAGGTTTCAGTGATGCCTATTATGTCAATCTCCTCATTTAATACGAGGTACTCTAGTTCACCCATCTTATTAGTCAGACTCCTAGCATTTGTGTACAAGCACTTTAAAAATTTGCCACTGCTTATTTGTCTGCTCTTCCCTGATGCATTGGATTCCTTTGTATGCGGTTGTTTGTCTGCTCTGGCCCATGGTTTGTCCTCTCCCCTCCTCTCTTTCTGACTACAGCATAGAGAATCTCTATCAATGAATTCTTCTCTAAGAGAAGTCTCCCTCCGATTTACATGCATCTCCGCACCAATCGGCTTTCCCCCATCTCTTAGTTTAAAAACTGCTCTATAGTCTTTTTAATGTTTAGTGCCAGCAGTCTGGTTCCACCCTGGTTTAGGTGGAGCCCATCCTTCCTGTATAGGCTCCCCCTCTCCCAAAAGCGTCCCCAGTTCCTAATAAATCTAAACCCCTCTTCCCTACACCATCGTCCCATCCACGCATTGAGACTCTGAAGCTCCGCCTGCCTACCTGGCCCTGCGCGTGGAACTGGAAGCATTTCCGAGAATGCCACCATAGAGGTCCTGGATTTCAGTCTCTTTCCTAGCAGCCTAAATTTGGCCTCCAGGACATCTCTCCTACCCTTCCCTATGTCATTGGTACCTACATGTACCACGACCACCGGCTCCTTCCCAGCACTACACATAAGTCTATCTAGAAGCCTCGAGAGATCCGCAACCTTCGCACCAGGCAGGCAAGTGACCATACGGTTCTCCTGGTCATCACAAACCCAACTATCTACGTTTCTAACAATCGAATCACCCACTACTAACACCTGCCTCTTCCTAACTGGCATTCCCTCCCCCTCAGAGGTATCCTCAGTGCGAGAGGATACCGCAACATCCTCTGGGAGGAGGGTCCCAACTACGGGATGGTTTCCCTCTGCTCCCATTGAATGCTCTGTTCCCTTGAGACTTTCATCCTCCTTAAGAGCACTGGGGCTCTCAAACTGGAGGTGGGACAGTTCTACAGTGTCCCGGAAAGTCTCATCAACATAGCTCTCTACCTCCCTTAGCTCCTCCAGTTCAGCCACCCTGGTCTCCAAAGCCCAAACTTGGTCTCTGAGGGTCAGGAGCTCCTTGCAACAGGTGCACACATACACCACCTGCCCACAGGGCAGGTAATCATACATGTTACACTCGACGCAATGAACACGCAATAAACAGGATAGCCCCCACTCTGCTGCTGGGCTTCTGTCTCCATTTTTCTAATGAATAAGTTTAAGTATAAACTGGGATTCTTTTTAAACCTCTGGAGTACAGATTATTCTAAGAGTTTTGTTTTAAAGAAGGTCAGAAGTCACTAGTGCCCTCTAACCTCCCCCTCTAAACTCTCTCTCCAAACTCTCCTGTTAGCTGTTCCTGGTTGCTGAGTCACAGGCTTATATAGCTCTGGTAGCCCCTCCCCCTGACTGAGGCTCAGCCAATTAACAGAGGCTTCTAGATTTCAAACCTTTTAGAAGCTCCTTCAAACAAACAAACCAAACAGACAAACACAAGCTCAGCACACTGCAAGTAACTCCCCCACACACAAACACACTCCAGACAGCCACTTACCACAAGGGTCCCATTTTTACTCCTCTTTTACCTGGAGAACTCCCTCTCCAAACTCTCCTGTTAGCTGTTCCTGGTTGCTGAGTCACAGGCTTATATAGCTCTGGTAGCCCCTCCCCCTGACTGAGGCTCAGCCAATTAACAGAGGCTTCTAGATTTCAAACCTTTTAGAAGCTCCTTCAAACAAACAATCAAACCAAACAAACAAAGCAAACAGACAAACACAAGCTCAGCACACTGCAAATAACTCCCCCCCACACACAAACACACACTCCAGACAGCCACTTACCACAAGGGTCCTGTTTTTACTCCTCTTTTACCTGGAGAACTCCCTCTCCAAACTCTCCTGTTAGCTGTTCCTGGTCGCGCCAATTCTAAAACAATTGTGGAACTTTTGTTGGGCAATAAATGTTGAATTTTCATTTAGATTCAGAATGGGAAAAATTAAAATATTGGAATTTCTTATCAATCAGGAATTCTGGGCTCCAGCCAGCTCTAGCTATTATTTTACTTTACCTCTTGCTCTGTTGCTCCTTCTCAAACCCGCCCTGCAGTCCTGAAAAGACCAAACAGATGTCACCCCAGATTATTGTCTTTCTAGTTCGTATTCCCCCAGGCTATCACTTTTCTTTGTAGAGAGGACAGAACAGTGCAAGAGAACATCCATTCACGAATCCACCACAAGCCACTGAAACCTATAGCTCAGCCACAACTCCACTCAGCTTTCCAATGGACAACGCCCATCTCTTTCAGCACAGACGTGGGTTGGACATAGATTGCTTCACCTGAATGGAATGGGCCAGAGACTCCTTGGTATGGCCCAGCAGATAGAACAGTGCACTGGGACGTAGGGGACCTCTGCTCTAACGCGGTTACTGCTGTGGGCTGGATGTAGGGTAATCATCTGCCTCAATGTCCCCTTCTGTGGCATGGTGCTAGTGCTAGTGCTGTGAGACCTACTGACGAAAAGCTCAGCAGAAGATCTGGGTGTTATCATTGACGTATGCGACTGGCATACCTCTGTTGAAGCCTCAGGAGTGGCACTGATCCACACCAGTGGAGGATCTGACTTATTCCTGCCATTTCACAATCTCTATTTTTGAGTGCCACCTGCCAGTGTGCACTACCGCTGGGGTCCCTGCAGGCCTTGACCCTTTTTGTTTCCCGCCCAGGTTTCCAGCAAGAGGCCCCGTAGATTTGCTTCCAGACAGGCACAAAGTCTGTTGTCCAAATTCAAATATTCCCTACCCTCTGGTCCTAAGAAACTCTTCCTGGAAATGCCACTGCCTCTGGCACTGAAAGGGTTAATAGAGAAGCGAGAGGGGGGGAAAAAAAACAAAAGCTCCTTGTCAGCCTGTCAGAGCACTTCACAGGGATAATGTAAAGTCTGGCATTTCCTTTAGATAGCAGAGTCTAAGGTAACAATTATAGCGACAGTCTGGAGGGAAAAAATACAGCTGGTGTTATCGCCACATCGCCTACCACACAACTCGTCGCGCACCCGCCTCCGAATAGCCATGCCGGGGATTCTCAGTCACTGGCTCCCGTAGAGCACCATGGTGCAGGGCCAGGTTATGCAGGCCAGGACCCAAAGCACCCCAGCTGTGTGTCATGGCCCTGCCACTGCTGGGGAGGCAACAGGGGAGCCCCCCAAAAAAAGCACCATTTATCACCTCCCTCTTTGGGCAGGCTGGGGCCTTGACGCTCCTCTCACCCTCACTGCCCATCATCAGGGCTGTGTGGGGTGACATGCCAGCACCCCCCAGCAGGGCCAGGACTGAGAGATCTCCACACACAAAGCGTCCTCTGCTGGAGTGATGTCAACGGAGCCCTTCAGAGCAGCGGAGTACAGAGCTGGCAACTCCTGGAGATACCTGGGGCACCTCCTCCCGCCTCTGAGCTATTGGACAGTCTCTCTGCACACCCCAGCAACTACGTCACTGCAGCGGCTACTCTTGGGACACGTTTTTAAGCTTTTCCCTCTGTAATCATAAGGGCTAGAAAGATCCTTTTTTATATGAAAGCTTTTGTCCAGGGGCCAGGAACCCCCAGGCTCAGGTGCCGAGTGCCTGTGATTTAATCTAGCTCCGCTGACATGTCCAAAGCTTTTGATTTAGGGGTGGGAATAATGCAAGTGTCCAAGTTTTTGGAAGCGGATGATTCGGTTTTCCTGCTTAATTGAGGATCCTCACAAAGGCAAACAAAGGCCTTGTCTTCACTACCGGGGAAAATGGCACAAGCTGCAATAGACAGAGCACCCTCCTGTCAACTCCGGTATTCTACCTCTCCGAGAAGAGTAAGGGGAGTTGACCAGAGAGCGTCTCACATTGACACAGCACAAGGAAGTCCATGGCAAACTGACCTACGCTAGCTCGCCTCCAGCTATGTTATTCATGTAGCTAGAGTCCACGTGCCACGGCAGGGAAGACAAGACCAAAGTGACAAGCCTTTGCCCTGCTAGGCAGATTGACTTTTATTCACTCACAGGTGTGCACGGTACTTTACGGAAGAGGCACAAAGCATGGTAGGATAGATAGGGCACGGGACTGGGACATGGGCGCTATGCCTGGCTCTGCAACTGATTTTCTGAATGACCTTGGGTAAGTCACTTCAGCTTTCAATTATCTATTTCCCCTTCCCACCTGGTGCCGAGCTTTTCTCCTTAGCTTGTATGCTCTTTGGGGCATAGATTCCTTTTTGTTATGTGTCCTGCCACATTGGTCTTCAGTCCTGCATGGATTTCTAGACTCTTGTGTAATCCAGATAATAATAATGCTACTCAATTTTCACACCCTGTCCTAACCTACTTGCCACGAGAGATGATCATATGGGCAAGGGGGCCAGTTTAAATCACTTCTTGGAGATAGATCAGTTACAGGTTTAGTTGTGCTTCATGTCAGAGGCAGATTTGCAATTTATTGTCGGGCAGCAAATCTGTTTTGTGGCTTCCTTTTTAAAACACTGCTTTAAGAAAAGGAAAAGAAACATGTCTGTTTCCAACATCAATGAGGAGGAGGTTAAAACAACAGTGGTAAAGAGCACAATGCTATTTAAATACTATTAAACACACTTTGAACAGCATCTTTTGACTACCAGCCGTTTGAACACTTGTTGCTTAGCTGAACAAGACCATATCTGAGGCTGCTATTCACACAGCTCAGTAAAAACACCATGGGATCGTTTTCGGTTCATTTTGGCAACTTGCTCAATATTCATGCTGTTTTCTTCATGTTTTATAAAATACGTACAAAGGGATGTTGTTTAAATGAGAAAAATCTTCTACTTTCTCTCCTTGTTCTCCACTCCCTGGGTTCCCTTTCCAGCCAGGTGAGAAAACACTGCTATTTGAATGTGGAGGCCTCTTTGAACACCGCACAGGAGGTATAACGAACATGCCTAGCTCAGCCCTGGAACGGTTCCCATACCCAAAAACGAATGAACACCATGGTGTTGAAACAGAAATCTGGCTTTTTTCAGTCCAGGGACTTATTAGGTTTGATGCTTCCCTACGAGGCTTTGTTCTGCCTCTTTAAATCCTCCTTCTGAAGTATTATGTAGCAAATACTGAGGAGCATCGTCCTTCTGTCGCCATAGTAACCCAAGTGCACTCTACCAAGCTCCAGATGAAATGTGCAAACAACCCACAATTCCCCCCCTCCCTTTCTGGCCAATGCACAGAACCTCACCCAGAGAGTAACAGAACAGGTAATTCTATTCAGCAAGAGCTGGCAAGAGCTGAAAAGCCTGCACCCGATTTAGGAAAATACCTACATGAAGATAAACCTTATGCTCCTTCCCCTGTGTTGGATAGCCTGTTTCTCTGCACCTCACTTATCAAAGCACCCCGCCCCTCCACTACTCCAATCAGGGTCAAGTCCATTATCTTTAACTGAGGCCGCAACCCCGTGTCAGAGAACAGAGGGTTTTAGAAAACTGAATCCTGGTTAACCAGGAAACCCAAGAGTCTGGCTTGTGAGGGAAGCATTTAGTTAAATCAATCGTGCTCAAAATGCTGTGTGAAAGCCCCTCTGCTAAAGCGTTTCAGTGTTGGAGTCAACGTAAGCACTGCTGGTCGGTTTGCACATGCTCTTCTGCATCGCATTTGGCTCTTACACCACCCACTCTCTCCTCTGCTAGGTGTCTCCTGCCAGATAATCAGGCACACCTGGGTTTCCTTTCAAGGGATTTGCCCTTCACTTTGGGCCAGATCTTCAAAGGTTTTTAACCAGTCTAGGCCCACAGAAGTCAAAGGAGTTGTGGTGGTTGACACTAGCTTTGAGGGTTTGGTCCATATGCTTTAATCTTTAGGTTCCGATCGCCGCCATCAGGAAAATACTCGAGCCACTAAAAGTTACACTGAGCCTAGCTCTCCTCAAAGTTCTTGTGACTGGAGACATGAATAAGGACATAAATACTTTGTCTAAATAACTGTTTGTTTTGATTACATTAAATAACAAGAAAGCCAAGGCTCAGTGGCGTCTCCTCTCTCGCCTGCTGCCGTCACTGTGAGGACAAAATGGCTGCTGAACTCTGACCAGCAAGAAAATGTTTAGACATTTCACCACAGAGATAAATGCACACACAAAAAACCCTCTCAAGACATCATGGTTTCATAGCTACATATGTCTCTAGTATGTCCAGAGCAGGCCATAAAACAGGGATACCGAGTTCATGAACATTTCAGCAAGTTCGAGTTTACATTTTTGAAATGGACCCATTTGTCATGACATTTTTAAGACATCCTTTTTGAAATCATTATCAACATTTTTCCAAAACCACATATTCATAATATTAGGACTCCGTGGATCCAAATACCAATCTGCAGTTTCCAGAAGGCTTTTGAAGTGTTTCAGATGAAGTTTCACTATCTGGATGGGTTCTTCTGTGTCCCCCATCACCAGATAACATGATTGCTCAAAATCCTGAAGTGACTTTAACCTCCCAACACCACTGTGATTTAGGATCTCCATCAGGCCACGGGGTAGAGAAGCCCCAATTTTAAAGCCAAAATGAACCATTATGTTAATCTAACCCAAAATTGCATCCCTTGGGCCATGTAACCTGTCCCAGGTCACCCAGGATGTTTGTGGCTAGGTTAAGTATTGAACACAGGACTCATATGCCCCAAACCAACTTCCTTTCCCCCGCAAGGAGGCACAAAAGTTTCTAAAATTCTTGATACTACTTGACAGATTTTTTGTTGTTCTAAATGGTGTCAGCTCCTCCAAATACTCCACTTCTAGAAGGTGTCAATGAATGCTTGTCACAAAATAATAAGCAGACGCTGAATTCTGCTGGTGTTCACCTTGATTTATTGACTGAGGCAAACTTAATTGACCAAGGCTTCACCTCACTCAGTATGTATCTGGAGAGAGAATAAATCTTGGCTCTGACCAAAAATGAAGGTTAATATATGCGCATTGTAACATATTGCCCCTTGGCAAAAGTGATCTAGATTTCATATAGTTTCATTCTGAATTATCACATGGGCACAGCTGGCTAATGCATGTGGGCAATGTGTTTTGGGAACTTGATGGCTGGGTTTGTTCACTGTAATCCCATTGTCAGTGCTGGGCAGGAGTATTTTGAATAATGCGTTTTTTACAGACAGCCATTTATCAGGAACTGGGCTGCAGCAGGACCATTTTATCGACAATGATGTCATTCTTGCTGGGAGCATTCATTGAGTCCCTTGTGGATACCCACTGGGGATCTTTCCTGCATGAGAATCAATTACAGAAAAGACAAATGGTGCATTATAATTGTCTCTTGGCACACATTTCAGTGGGGATATATGCTGTTCTACTAAGCAGCAAGAGACATAAACCTCCAGGAGGTCACATTCCACTGGAGATTTTTTTTATTATGTGGGCAGTGACCATCTTGACAATGGTAACAACTACTTGACAGAAACATGTCAACACTTTCCCCAAAGGGGCCAGACCTACATGGATTTCTTGCTCTCAGTTTCAGACCTATAATATCTTCTTGTGTTCCCAAGAACAGTCATTATAGCCAGGTGATAAAAAGACGAGTATTTGTGAAGAATGATTGCCTTCATAAAAGCTCCCAACAGAAGTTTCATTCCGCACAGTGGATAATAGCTGTCTTGGGCTTGATTCCCAAAGCAGATACATTTTCCAAGGCTACAAAAGTGACTAATATCCCTGGCGCCACATTTTTCCAGCGTCACTTTCTGGCAATCACAAAGCTTCAGAGTGTTGAAGTTCAGACTCCTAGCTGATTGCAGGTTATGAATAGCATCAGGTTTTTCTACTTTTCACTGCCCAATTTTTCTAGACTTCCTTTACATATATATCCTTTTTCCAGTGGCAACTAAGGAGAAAGAACTTTTTAAGCCTTCTTCTCTGGGACAAAATCACCCTATCATGACTAGCTATTTGCATTAAGACTTCATGCACTATATCACCACAGCATGAGGCTACATGATGTCACAACATGAGACCATATCACAGGGCCCAACATTTTAGAGTTTATCCCAATCAACACAACAGCATTGTCAATGCTTGGACAGTTGATAGGCTGATAGCCACAACTGTGCTCCTTCCTGATCATTTCTGAGGTCAGGGATAGGTTATACAGAGATAATCTACTCTGACTTTCCTGTATTTACAGGCAGAAAATGCACTTTGAAGGGCCTGTTCCCAACCAAGGACTGATACAAGTCACACAGAAGTCAATGGGAATATTTTCATTAACTTCACTGGGCTTTGGATCAGGATCCTAAATTTATTGCAGAACACCCACTGACCTCAATAGAAGCAGGAGCCAGCCCACACTGGCAATGTGACTAATGAAAAATCTCTTCTACACCAGTCTCCTATAAATGAGACATAAGCCCAAATGTCTGGCTGTGTCACAATGTGCTGATGAGCATGTGTCGAGGTATCGCTGAATTGTGACTGTTTTCGTGTTTTAAAATGTAGTGTAAAGAGTTCTGGAACAATGAATCACATCTCTCCATCTTGAGTGTCTTCGGGCTTCAGAACACGGGGGGTCAACATTTTGGAAAAATGTCTCAGGATTGGGAGAACCATTGTACAGCGTTAGAGATGCCTAGCCCACTGCCGGACGGTCTGGCTGTTGAGTCATGTGAATCGCGTATGTAAAGAGTGATCCGGGGAGAGCTCATTGACAGAAAATGAGTCCCCTGCATTGTTTCTCTGTATTTCCCTCTCTTCTTTGTGTGCCTTAAACGAGATCCAAAGCCTACAGAAATTAATAAGAATCTGTCCCTAGACGTCAATGGGCTCTGGATCAGGCCCTAACAGCAGCATGTCAAAGGCAGAGCAGAACACTTGGAAAACTGGGATTATATTCAGTTTCGCTGACATCGCTGCTAAGCTGTAATGAAATTCTCCCTTCTGCAAGAACCTGCTCAAGAGGCCACCAATTAAATACCATATAAACCTTAAAATAGGATTTAAGTAGTGCTCTGGATGCAGAGGTGATTCTTATCCATGGAGAGAGACAGGATAGAAAAGAGGGGGTAGGAGGGAGCAGGGGGGGAAGTGTGTGAGTGTGTGTGTGTAAGAGAGAGAGAGAGAGGTGGAAACCAATGGAAGGGGAGAGACTCCAAGAGGGTGACTATCGGTTGGGAGGAGAGAGAGTAAATGTGGGAGTAAAGGAGACATAGTCAGTGCTGCTGCCTTTTGCAATTTGTGATATTTAAAGTTTTTTTCTTAAAGTGCCAGCTGGGGGACTCTCATGCTTATGTAAGAATCTCCACTTTCATATTTTTAAGGCAAGTCTCTAGCCCTCCAGGTGGTAGAGAACATTTGAAAGATGTGACCGTCTAGGGGCTTAGAAATCAAAGGACAAAGAAAAACACCTCACATTTATTATTTTAAAAAATCTAATGCTTTTTAAGCCAATTTTAGGGTGATTGGAGGACCTGACGAATGATTTTTGAACACTGATCAGCACCAATGGACAACACGTCCTTCTGTTTCCTATCCTGATTCCCCTCCCAGGACTTGCTATTGTAACCTGCTCCTGCCCAGACCTCCTGATCACTTATCCTAGATCCCCTCTCCCCAACCCATGTAGCCAGCCCAGGCCCTTTTCTTGCCTGCTGTGAACTGTCATAACCAGTTCTGGGGACAGTACCTATGCCAATAGCACCACACTCAATTCCATACACCAGTCAGAGTTGAGATTTCTGAAGTATTAGCCACTCACGACAACAACTTGTCGCACTTGTTGCTCTGCTCAGTGCGGACAGGAGCTGCTTGCATTTGTCATTAACACCCACTGCGTGTCCTGCAATTGATTTCAGGAAACACATTTGGCAATCAAACTCAGAATGATACAGTGCAGCATTGCAGGGTGCTGTAAATGTATTTTCCTACATGATGGATAAGGATCTTATGGATTTCAACTTTTTTATTATATAAAGCCCATATACAGGTGCCACTTCCACTCTGCCCTTACAGTCATCCAGTCCAAACACATTGCCAAGTTGTAAGTTTCTGCCTCTTTTTCCCTGGCACTAGGATTTTCTGAATTTAGCAGCCGCTGCTTGCTTCCCTTTTTAATCTTTTGAACTTCCTCACTGAACAAGGTTCTCTTCTCATCATCTCCTGTATATTCAGCTGTCCCAGCAGCTTTACGACGATGAAGAAGTTGGAGAGGGGCAGATTAGGGAGGTGAGCTGTTTAAAAGAGATGGGCTTGGATGCAACTGACATTTTTAAAACTTCATTGGATGTTAAATTCATCTCCATGTAAAAGTCACATTTGTAGGGATCATGCTTAACATCCTAGAAAACATGTTGCCTAGCAGTGCTGAATGCTAAGATCAGGGCTAACATTTTCAAAAGGGCCCACGGCAGATAGATGCCCACTTCCCCCTGAATTTCAATGTACTTTAAGCCTTGTTGAAAGTCCCAGGCAGGGCCAATGTCATCCCTTATTGAAGCTCATGGTGTCACATCAGTGGTGAATCTGAACCATTATCTACTGAATGAAGCCACGTCTGCCTCTACAATATCCCTGTGAGAGTCCTCGGAACAGAGCGGAGCACGTGACTGCTCCAGCCTGTCCTTCAGCAGTGGCTAGCGCATTCCACTTCAGATACAGGAAAAAATCTTTCTTTTCTTATAGCTGAATCGGTGCAACATTTCTCACCCGCTGCTTCCAGGACACTCCTGCACAGGAACTCACTTCCTGCAGGGCACAGAAATGTACACTCCCTCGCCCCATTCCCGTGCCTCTGGGTAGCGTTTTCGAAGCATCTGGAGGAATTACCATTTACTCCCTTGCTGCTAGGATTTGGGATTTCAGGACACCAAGCCCTGACGTTAAATGCCTGAGTGCATACTGCAGGAGCTTCTGGCTGCTGGTGTCAAAGGGGGTTAGATAAGCATACTAACTAGATCCAGTCTGACATATCATGTTTACAGATAGGATGTTTGCTATGTTCTTTCATGACTTCAATAACAGATTCTTTAAAAGTGAAGCCTCCACTTGGGAAATATATTTTCCAGCGGTTGTTCCAAACAGAAAAGTGCTTCATAGGCCTCTTGTCAATATGATTTTATGGTTTGTTTACAAATGGTTAAATGGCTATTGAATTTCTCTCACTGCCCTATCAAATCCTGCTTCAGCAGCCACCACTGCCACCAGCTAAAAGTAATGACAGAGCAGACGGATTTGTTTACTTATAAAGAAAAAAATTTAAAGTAAAATGTAACAGAGTCAAACCCATGCAGATAATCCCCGGGGGCTGCTTATCACGTTGCAGTCCAGCTCGAATGAGAGGCTACATGGCGCTGCCCTAAGATGCAGGACAAGGTCCAAATTGTTGCTGAGGGCATGACTACACTACCTGCCAATCTGATGAGCCGCGAGCAATCCAGCCAGAGTTGATTTATCACATCTAGTACAGACATGATGAATCAACTGCTGAGCACGCTCCTGTAGTTCTGACTTTCTATTAGCACAGAACTGAATACCCTAGCCCTGCCTCTGCCCTGAGGCCCCATCCCCCACTCACTACATTCCCCTTCCCTCAGGGTATGTCTACACTACCCCGCTAGTTCGAACTAGGAGGGTAATGTAGGCATACCGCACTTGCAAATGAAGCCTGGGATTTGAATTTCCCGGGCTTCATTTGCATAAGCGGGGCGCCGCCATTTTTAAATCCCCGCTCGTTCGAACCCTGTGCCGTGCGGCTACACGGGGCTCGAACTAGGTAGTTCGAACTAGGCTCACGAGGAGTAACGGTTGTTCGAACTAGGAAGCCTAGTTCGAACTACCTAGTTCATGCCCCGTGTAGCCGCGCAGCACGGGGTTCGAACTAGCGGGGTAGTGTAGACATACCCCCACTGTGTGAAAGGAACATGATGGCACTCCCATGCTGCTCCTTCCCTGGCTTTGGACGATGCCTGAGACACATCCATAGGGAGGGGTTCTAGTCCAGAATCAGGAAGCTGCTGGTGCTGGACTCGTCTGGCTCCTCCTCCACCACCACCTCCTGTTCCTCATCATCTCTTCCCCCCACAAGGATGATGACGGGCATCTCGAGCCTGGAGTACACAACTGTGGTGGGGGGGTGAACAGACTGTCCTGCCCCCCCCCCCCAGGATGCAGTCCAGCTCCTGAAAATAAGGACAGGTGTGTGAGTTCTGCCCTGGAGTGGGAGCTGTCCTTCCTGGGCCTGGCATATGCCTAGCAGAGCTCTTTGACTTTCATCTGCACCTGCTCTGGGTACAGATGTGCCCCTTGTTGGCCAGGCTCTCGGCCATCTGGACATCGACATCAGCATTCCTGCATCGGGTGCCGAGATCCTGGAGGTTGGTCTCATCATCCCAAACCTCAGTAAGGTCCAGGATCTCCGCACCAGACCAGGAAGGCGCATGCCTCTTTCTGCCCCTGGCAGGCTCTTGGGAGCTGTCTGACTGCTCCTGGGAGCAGTGGAGCACTGGGTGGGAGCTGCAGACAGGCTCATTTTTGGGGAAAAGCGAGGCAGGGGCTGCTGCAGGGTGGCACAGGGCTGTCAGAGCCTCTGCATTCCACAAGCCCTTCCTGCTGAGGCTGCAGCTTTAGGGCTCCAGGAGGGGGGAATAGAGTTTGGCTGAGTGTGGACAGAGCAGCCAGCAAGGGCCCCGTATGTCAAAATAACAGCTTTTGCCCTGTCTACACAGCCCCTATTCCGAAATAACTGTTTCAGAACAGGCATTATTCTTCTTAGAGTGAGGCAGGGATTTCCCTACACACACACCCCCCCCCATGGAAGTGTATACCCCCCCTGACTTGCCCCCCCCCCCCAGTATTGTGAACTATGGTGCCATACAGCCCACCTTCACCCTCATGGTCTCACCCCTCATCGGCCCTGACACTCCCCCCCTCATAAATTCAAATACCCTCCCTAATTTCAACTCCTGGGGAGGCTACTGGAATGAGGTTTACAGAAGCTGGAATAAACTGTCCGTTAATTCAAAATTAAACAAAATAACAGAGTTGCTGTGTAGACGCTCTCACAGTTATTTCGAAATAACGGCCGTTATTCCAAAAGAACTTTGCTATGTAGACGCACCCTTCCATTGCTGGCAAAGGTTACTTCCTCCTCTGCACTGAACCAGTGTGTTGGGAATGGGTGGAGGCAGTGGGAACAGAAGCCACCCTTTCTTTGTGCAAGGGCTGCAGGATGAAAGTAGGCATGCGGAGGAATAAGGGAATCCTCACTCCCGTATGAGCATGCAGGGTGCGCCCATAGCCGGCCCCCTCACCCACCTACTCTCAGCGCCTCCCAGTGTTTGTTACAGACACACACACACACACACACACATTGTCTCTGACACACACACACACACACACACACTGTCTCTGGTCTTGCAAGTTCTACAGGGCAGGGACTGTCTTTTGTGCAGCACACCACACAATGGGTCTCCAATCTCAACTAGGCCGTCTAAGCACTCCTGAAATACATACAATAAATCATGACTGCCTAGACACACACTGCACCCAGGTTGTTTTGCTGCAGAGAAAAACAACTATTGTTCAACGTCCACGTGGACACTGAATTTCCATCACCTGCAATGTCCAAGGAGTTTCACTTTGCCTTACAAGCATTTTCTCTGCACTGAATTACAGTACATAGAAACAGTGTGGAAATTCTCTCCTGCAAGGTGCTCACATACTGATTGCTTCTCTTGGTAATCCCAGCTACATTCCTACCTATTTTATGTTGTGTTAGCTATAAATCGGGTAGCTGAGTTGTTAACCAAGTTTATTAAGGCTCTGTTGAGACTTCCATTGTTTCCTCTTTTCACATGTTCGTTACTTGCTGAAAAATTGCTTCTGGCAGAAGTGTTTCCTGCTTGGCTCTCCAAGCATGGGGTTGTTTTTTAAAAATGCTTGAGCAAAATCCATTTCCGAGTTGTGGGGAAGTGAATGAAATGGACTCTTTTGGGCTGAGAAAGGGTTATGGCTTTTTGTGGTTTATGCATAATTCCAAACCAGCTGGAGTGACCCTGATGGATTCAGAGCATCTTTGTGGACTAGCCTTCAAGCCAAGCTAAGAAATCAGACTTTTCTCAATGGCTATTTTAAAGCAATTGGTGCACAAGAGCCATGAGGAAATCATAGTAACACTTTGAATGTCTATAAACATGCTGGTCTGGAGCCCAATCTGCCCCCACGGCACCTCCAGAGAAAAGCTCCTGTAAGCACTTTGGGGCAAAGACTGTCTTTTTGTTCTGTGATTGTCCAGTCCATGGCACAATGGGGTCCTGGTAGTTCCTAGATGCTGCCAGAATGCAAACAGTAAATAAATAAAAGAAGCACCATGATGCAGAAATTCAGGAGGAGTGATGCTCTCCTAAAACCAGGGTCTCTTGTGCACCAAATGAGTTCCTCAATGTCAGTTAAAGCAGTCTGAAGACCGCCCTGGATGATATTGGCTACCAAATGCCTCAAGGCACTTTCATAGCAGTCAAGAATTACTGGGGTACAGGTATCAGAGGGGTATCCATGTTAGTCTGAATCGGTGGCACCTTATAGACTAACAGATTTATTGGAGCATAAGCTTTCATAGGCAAAGACCCACTTCGTCAGATGCATGGGATACAGGAAAGACCTGGCCACCTCCCACCCCCTCCCCATGGTAGCTGCAGGGAGGCAGGATATCATAGGAGCCATATCAGCAGCTCCACACCATCAGACAGTGCCCCTTCCTTGGGATAAGTCTCCCAGGGTCAGCTACACCAGCGTTAGAGGCACTGTATCTCTGTACCCTGGTGGAAAACAGCCCTAGCCTGGGGAAGAATGTGGGCCATATTATGCATAATAATATCATCACTAATGTTAATAGTTAGAGAGTTGGTTGATTTTCTGCTTCTGTTTCATTCTCAAGTCCTTGGGTTGGCACATGTCCCAGAGCATGTGCCGTAACACAAATTGTAGCTTGGTTCTAGTGGAGGTGGGTATTTAACGTTAGAGGTCTGGGCCCTAATTCAGCAAAGCACGTAAGTGTGGTACTGGGGACTGTGCCTTCCCGACTCAGACACTGTGAAACGCTTGCTGCTCCGCACAGACAGCGAGAACCAGACACAGAATAAAGGAGGTCACTTTAAGCACTGCAGGATCACTCATCAATTCATTAAGCACCTGACTGCAATGGAATTTAAGCTGTGCCAACCTAACGCCACAAAGCATTTGGGCTTGGAAGAGAAGATGGATTATTGGTCAGGTCCACTATGGCAGTCCCTCAGGGTATGTCTACACTAGCCCCCTAGTTCGATCTATGGGGATTTTGCCTTTCACTTCAATGGGGCTAGGATTTCTCCTTGCAGGTTTGGGTGTCGGCAAGTATGGGCTCATTTACTGCTCTATTTAATTAATGCTTTGTTACATTTTCAGAGTACAAGGCATGTCATTTCTGACCTTTGCCATTTTCCCCATTTATAGATAACCATACAGGTCTACAGATCTGTTCATAAAACAGCACTGCTCAAAGCAAACAAAGCAGAAACCTGGTTTTGCTAATTTAAGTGATTTTCCTATGACTAAAGAACTAACTATGAAAAAAGTCCCTGATTTTCAAAAAAGCCTCCCTTTAAACAAGTAGATCTATTAAAGGCTCTCTCAGCAGTAATTCTTACACTTCGTTGGCAATTTAATTTAAAGGTGACTGCAATCTGAAGTTGACGTTTCACAGTTTATTTGCAGGATAATTTGCTTTTCTTTAAGAAAACACCATTCTTACAAATCACTCCTTTGTGCAAAGCATCAACTCCCCATCCAAAAACATTTGCTCATGATAGTAAATATTTTGTATCATGCTGATCTAATTTGCATGTCATGGGGAGACGCAGTCAGTGTGCGAGGAGGAGGAAATGGTCCTTAGTGTTTGGGGCCAGTGTGTTGGCTGGTGTAAAAGAGCCACTCCAGTTTACATCCGCTGAGGCTCTGGCCCTGCAAATTTAGTCTTTTCTTAGAGCCTGGCAATGGGATGGTAAAAAGATGTGATCTAAGATCTCCTGGGCAAACAGAGTAAATGGAAGACCTAGTGGCAGGGCTGACCCTAGATAGGTGCAGGGCCCTCTTCCCTGTATGCCCCACCCACATCCCCCTCTTTCCACCCCTGCCCCGCCCCTCCCCTCCTCTTCCTGTCCCTGCTCTGTCCCCTCCCGCCCCCATTGCACCCCAAAACTCCCCTCGAGCAATGCAACTTAGAGGATTACTGGGGAGCACACACAGTGGCAGGAGCCACAGGAGGTGAAACGACCCAGCGGCCTGCTCTGTTCCATCACCATCTCCCCGCCAGGTTGCTCTGCTTCACCCTGGCGCCAGGAAAAAAAGCGATCTGGCCTCTACCTGCTGCGTTCCTCTCCCCCGAGCCCTGCAGCACTCTGCTTTGTGGACAGGACAGCTCTAGTTTTACCCATTACTTGGGTCATTTGTCCTTCTTTATGTTTGTTGCAAGAGTTCTCTAAATTCCTCCTCATCCCACTTTCCCCCAGTACTACTGAGGCCCAGACAACACGGAGGCCTTCTTTATCCTAACAAAGTTCAAGTGGACAGTTCCCCTGGGAGCCCAACAATGCAGTGCTAGGCCATTTGGAAAGGTTGAGTTTCATTTGCCTGCAAGCCCAGAAAATACCTCCCCCCCCCCCACCGGCATAGAACAGAGCACTCATAAAATGAGAAGCGCTTCCCACCCACTGTGACGTTGTTCCCCCATACTTTTATGGAAACATATTTTTAATATGAATATGCCTAAGCTGAATGTGGTTTAAGCAAAATGTGGCAAGTGATCTGTCACTGGAGAGCTTGTAACCCCTGAATGTGTATATTCTCTTTGGGTATGTCTAGACTACATGCCTCTGGAGACAAAGGCATGTAGATTAGGCTACCCGGCATAGGAAAATGAAGCGGCAATTTAATTAATTGCCACTTCGTTTACATTTAAATGGCTGCCACGCTGAGCCGATCAGCTGTTTGTCGGCTCAGCGCGATAGTCTGGACGCTCCGCGGTCGACATCAAAGGCATTTGTCGACCTCCCAGGTATGCCTCCTGGGATGAGGTTTACCTGGGAGGTCGACAAATGCCTTTGATGTCGACCGTGGAGTGTCCAGACTTCCACGCTGAGCCAACAAACCGCTGATCGGCTCAGCGCGGCAGCCACTTACATTTAAATGAAGCGGCGATTATTTAAATTGCCGCTTCATTTTCCTATGCCGGGTAGTCTAATCTACATGCCTCTGTCGCCAGAGGCATGTAATCTAGACGTACCCCTAGTCTGTATTTATCATTCCTGTGTTGGACCTGTAGATTGCAGTCTGCCAGTTCCATGCTGCTAGTGTTCCTTTTCAAATCAACGGGGTTTCACCAGTGGAGAACTGGAGTAATGAACAGTAGAGAACTCACCCAGGTCTTCTGTGTGGCATTGATGAATGTTATCACTAATCCAATGACCAACCTCTTAACTTCATTTTAATGGAGTGCAAGTGTGAAATAGGCAGATTCCAGTATTTTAGCAAGGTTTGTAATCAAAAGCAAAGTAGGTAGATCTTCAAGCAAGACACAGACTTTGCCAAAAGGAAAAATTCAAAAGGGTGAGCAGATTCAAAGTCTGATTTAGAAAGAAAGCAGTCCCAAGGTAAAGACCCAAAGAATTATAGCTATATTCCATAGTCGTTGTTAGACAAATTGAGTTCTCGATCATTTAAATTCATTTGGCAGTACACTTAATAGCATGCATTTACCTTCATGGAAAGTGAATGAAACATCTTGTGTTTATTCATTAGACAGAAATAACTCTCTAAGCACAAGAGAAGATACTATGGACAAAACTCAATACGTAATGTCAGAGACAATGTGACTAAATTAAACCCCATCATAAGCAGCAAAGCAGTAATCAACCAGAGGTGTTGTTCTTTCCCTCCCAAACTACTTTATTTATAAGTGAATTCATTCACAGCTAGTTGTGCCCAGCTCCGCTGTACCATACAATAACAATACCAGTTTCTATCACCAGTTAAACAGAGGGCTCAGTCAGTACCAATGGAGCATCATCTACTCACCAATTTTGCATCCAGATCCAGGCCACCATTTGCAAAGTCAAAAAGCCGCCAAGGAAGCCTTGCTCAGCCAGAACAGTCAGGTAAGCTCTGCCTCTCACCCATCAGCTGAGGGTGCATCACAAACTCCTATGCTCAACTTTCCTTCACTGGTGATTTGGGGTTAAGAGGCTTTTTTACCGCACTGGACATTCCCACAGCCTGTCGGAGACTTCACCACACTGATTAAACTCTCTACAAGGGCTGATGAGGTGTTCAATAAAATCAGCCCCTTGAACCTCACCGATTTCAAAGGACTGCAGCACCCCTAGAAAATCTGGTTTTCTTCAATTACTGGAAATACAATACACCCTTTGTTGCTTCCCTTAAGCAAGGCTGCCACACCCTGGCAAACCCTTCAACCCAGAAACACTATAACATACTGGCCTGATAAAGACTGCATCACTCTCTTATACATTAGCCCTATTAACCACATTAACCACCAATAGTGCAGCACTCCGCACAGCCCATGCAGCAAATCGTTAGTCTGACGATTAACCAGTATAAATGACAATTTAGCAATTTCCAGCGTCAGACCATTAGTATTATTATGTTTATTACAGTCGCACAAACCAAGATCAGGCCCCATTATGCTAGGCACTGTGCAAAGACTAAAAGGTAATCCCTATCCCTGAGAGTCATAAACAAGAGAGTGATTTGCCCCAGCCCTGTAGCAAAAATGGGGCTGCACCAGCGTCCTACTGCATGCTAGTTCAGTTCACTAGCCTTGGACCATGCTGCCTCTTAAGGCAAACTGCAAATGAGGGGAGCGCTTTTGTCCATTTACTGTATCCTAATCTCTAGATGTCAAAGATATCATTTATCACATGACTAAAAAACAAACAGTCAAGCCAGCGTGCAGCCCTCCAGATTTCAACATGCTCAGAAAACTGATTGTGCCTTGTGATTTGCACAAGTTCAGTGAATTTTAGTTTTAGTGTTCTGGCCTGACACAAAAAAAATGACTGAGTGCAAATCCTTGTGTTTCTTTTCTGCCGGCATAACAACTTCCAAATGTAGAATTGCTGAGAGACTACACTCTCTGCCAGCAAGCCCCTGGAGAGATGAACTAACTGAAGAAAAGAACTTTGTATCTTTTCTTCATAAGAGAAAGTCAGCAATCCACTAACCAAGTTTTCCTAGACATAGGGGGTGCAAACCTCAGCTCGTGTACATTGATGTAACTTTACTAGAGTCAAGGGAGTTCTTTTGATTTACAGCTGAGTATCTAGTCCTTCCTCTCCTATGAGAAGCACAGAAGGTGGTGCCGGCTATGTTCTTCACCTTTGTTTTCTTTCTTTTAGTAGAAAGTTGTTACTTTTTCTACTGCAAACTGTGATGGGCACTAGTGATGGATTGATATTGCAGCCTAGGAAGCACTAATAGAAAAAGAGCGGTGTGTAAGTAAAAACACTTACCAGGACTATAGATCTACTTAACAGGTCAGCCTGCTAATGTATCAACACAGCTGGAAGATGTGTATAAAAGTTGATACGGTCGATTTAGGATAACGGTCTGGTGGCTTTTCGACTGCTCTTCTTGCTCAATAGCAGAGCACTAGTGCTAGTCATTTCAGCTCTAGCCCCATTAGTGACTGATCTGTGCTCCTGTGCCTCGCACAGCTCCTAAAGGCAGAGTTCCACTTAGAACGTGCATCGTGGCCTCTCGGGTCATTTCACTTACTTTTCGAGTCATGGATGTGGTTGCTACTTAGAATGTCATAAATCATTTGAGAATGTTTCTCATCAGAGAGAAACCCTTTGGAAATTGTCGTATATTCAATTTAGGTGGCAGGCAAAAAATCTCAGCATACTAAGAGTTAATAGTAGACAGCTATAGAATTTGGTAGAAAGCCAAGCCATTAGATAGAAAACTGATGTCACCCCTTGTAAAACAAATACTGGTGCCATCTGCAGGAATCCCCAAAATGCTGCAAAAGCTCTACGGTAAAAAGTTCATTGTAATTCACCCCAGGGCTGTGGACTGGACCTGGGTGCAAGTTTGCACTCCCTACACCCGCTGGAGACAGTGAACCCAAGCAAGGATTCTCCTGCGGGGGAGAAGGGGGAGGAGGGTAGTGGTACAGTGCTACACTCCACCAGGATGCATAACTTTAAATTGGGTTCTGTGGCTGCTGCCCTGCTAGGCAACCATGGGTAAGTCACTTCACCTCTGTTCCCCAGTGTTACTATCTATAAAACAGGGACACTCCATTGACATGCGTCCCCAAATTGCTCTTGGCCAAACAGATGCCTTTAGTGGTAGACAATGTTCATGGTTGGTGTCTGTCCAAAAGTGACTTTTGTGTATGTATGGAAGAGTTTCTGCTACTGAGGAATCTGTCCACGAGTCACTGAAAATGAGGGTTTGAATGGAAAAGACCCATATACAGCGTAACAAATGACTTGACGTACACGATAGGTTTCCAGAGATATAAAGAGTTGTGCAATGTGGGGAGAAAACAGGACCTGGGATTATGATCATTCAGAAACTGGCAGCCATGTGGAGCAGTTCTGCAGCAACAGGTCACTCCCAAAAATGAAGCGAGAATAGTTTGCACAGATTTCATGTCCAGAAGGAACTATTACAATCATCTAGTTTGACTTTCTGTGTATCAGGCCGCAGCATCTCAAGCCCAGCGCGTATCTTTCAGGAAGACATCCAATCTTGATGTCAAATCTTCAGGGAATGGAGAATCCACTATATTCTTAGACAAATTGTTCCAATATTCACTGTTAAACATTTGTTCCTTATTTCTAGTCTGAATGTGTCTAAGTTCAGCTTCCTCCCGGCTGTTGGATCTAGTTCTGTCTTTGTCTGCTAGATGAAAGAGCCCTTGGCTATCAGCAAGATCTTCCCTGGGTAGCATGGGCAGTGCATGATCCCCCCCCCCTTTCAAGGAGGCTAGCCACACAGCCCCACCCCTGGCACCCGAGGCCCCGCCCTACCCCCTGACCACTCTGAGTGCCTGCTCCCTGTACAAACCACCCTGGCCTCCCAGCCAGCACCAGTCCCTCGTGTCAAGCCTCCCGCCCCTAGCATCTGCCCCAGTGCCAAGCTCCCAATGTCAGACTGGCAGCTGGCCTCAGCACTGGGTCACCCCCGCACCAGACCACTGTCCTCCAGCCAGCAGCACAGCTGACTCCTGCTGGCATCAGTGTGGGGGAAAGAACAGAGCCAGGGCTTGACATTGAGGGCACCTTTGTCCCACCCCCATCCTGACCCTTTCCCGAATTTCCACCCCATTTACTCCAACCTCTCTCCCTCACTTTCACTGGCCTGAGGCAGGGGATTGGAGTGTGGGAGGGAGGGAGAGCTCCAGCTGGGGGCGCAGGCTCTGGGGTGGGGTCAGGGGAGAGGGCTTTGGGGTGCAGGAGGGGGCTCTGGCCTGTGGCTGAGAGGTTTGGGGTGCAAGAGGGGGTTGGGGCTGGGGACGAGGGGAATAGAGGGGTTGCGGGGTCTGGGCGGTGCTTACTTTAGGCTGATCCTTGGAAATGGCCAGCAGGTTCCTGCAGCTCTTATGGGGGAGCCAGGGAGGTTCCGCATGCAACTCCCATTGGTTGCAGTTCCCAGCCAATGGGATATGGAACTGGTGCTTGGGGCAGGGGCAGTGCATGGAACCTCCCCAGCCTCCTGCACGCCTAGGAGCCACAGGGACCTGCCAGCCACTTCCTGGGAGCCGCGTAGAGTCAGGGCAGACAGGGAGCCTGCCTTAAGCCTACTGCGCTGCCAACAGGAATTTTAATGGCCCAGTTGATGGCGCTGACCAGAGTCATTAGGTTCCCTTTTCAACTAGACATCGAAAATCAGTTGCCTGGCCACCCTAACTCAGCCTCCTTTGGCCTATTTAACCACGCACCCATGTGAGGTGGGCACTCTTAGGGTCTGGCTACAAGTAGCACAGCCTTGGTTCCTCTGACGGGCTCACAGGGGACGGGCTGCAGGGCTGTACAATGCAGTGTAGCAGCTCAGGTGCTGGCTGGAGCCCAGACATCATGAACTCATGAATAGAGAGGGCCTCAGAGCCTGGCCCTGAACATCTATACTACAATACCTAGCCCTGCAGTGCAGACTGAGTCTAGCTCTGCTGACCCTGGTCTCAGACTCCCTGCCACTGGCTTTTATTGTGGGGTAGAGGTACCTGCAGATGGTGATCAAGCAACTTTTTCAGCTTCTCTTTCTTCTGCTAAGATGAATTTTACATTTCCTCACTATAAGACAGGTCCAAGTATTCACCCAGTTCCTTTCTGAGCCCTTTCCCTTTGTCAGTGTCCTTTTCACGGTGTGACCTCTGGAACTGGACCAGCATGGCAGTAATGGTCTCACTAGTGCCATAAACTGGTAAGAATGGTACAAAAGATGCTGTGATTAAACAGGAAGTTGAGACTATAATTATCTGGTAGGCAAGTAAGGACATGTTCTTATCCTGTTCCCAAAGCTTTCCCCAAAGCTATTTACAAGAATATATTGGCTTCCAACCTGGACATACTAAACGATCCATCAGAGGGGGCAATGGAAAGGAAATGTCGTTCATTCTCTGCTTAACAAACATTGCATTTCTAACGCTGGAGGCAGCAACATAAGCAGCTGATCTTGTTCTGATTCTCTGCCTGAGCACCCTCATCGCCCTTAAGGATGCCTGGGAGCCCATTGACAGCTCAAGCAATATCGGTTAGTTAACAGTCGGGAGAGCTCACAGACTGGTTTTACCTGTGGTTCCCCAAAATTCAGAATGCTGGTTTCATTTGTTCACTGCTTCCTTGGCAACTGACCGATGGATTTCAATAAATAGCTCCTGTTGCTGACTAGATAATACTTTTGAGGCCAAACAAAGTAGCTAAGAGTCCCTTTATCCCTCCTTTGAAGAAAAGGTTGCAGCAAAAATCTTTATGCTTTTTCCTCTGCCTCCACTTATTCATGGAAGGAGCGTCTGGACATATCCAAAAATCCTCATTCACACTCTCCTCTCTGGTAACTACAAAGCATTCAGCATGAGTCAGGCAGCTGATGCAGTTTTTCATACTGACTAATACAATCTCATGGTTTCCAAGTGCTGCATCACCTGTTTCTTGCTGTTACCTGTTTCTCTAGCCTTACACTTGAATTGTAAGCTCTTCAGGGCAAGGACTGTCTCTTTTTTGTACAATGCCTAGAACAATGAGTGTTCTCTTGGCACCACTGGACTACACATACTAAATAATACTGTAAAGAGGGCAGAATAAGGAAAGCAGAAGTAGACAGAAAGTATCATTTACAATTAAGTTTCTCTCATTTAGCCAGTGGCTCCTTATAGTTGTATTACATCTCCTCCTCCTTAGAAAAATGTCTGCATGGCACTGGTTTGCACCAGATAATGCATTTTTATTGGCATTGCCATGCCCTGCTCCATAACTGCTTACACAAGCTGGTAGATATGCCCCACGGGCAAGTCAGCCTGCAGAAACTGGAGAAGGTGGAAAGGAAGATAATTTTATCCTTTAAATTCATGGCTCGTGTTGTCATAACACAAAGAACAAGTTAAAAATCACTTAGGAAAGTTAGATGTCAGCAAGTCACCAGGTCCTGATGAAATGCATCCCAGGATACTCAAGGATCTGATAGAGGAGGTATCTGAGCCTTTAGCTATGATTTTTGAAAAATCATGGAAGACAGGGGAGATTCCAGAAGACTGGAAAAGGGCAAATATTGTGCCCATCTATAAAAAGGGAAATAAGAACAACTCAGGAAACTACAGACCGGTCAGTTTAACGTCTGTCCCAGGGAAGATAATGGAGCAGGTAATTAAGGAAATCATATGCAAACACTTGGAAGGTAATAAAGTGATAGGGAATAGCCAGCATGGGTTTGTGAAGAACAAGTCATGCCAAACTAATCTGATAGCTTTCATTGACAGGATAACGAGCCTTGTGGATAAGGGAGAAGCGGTGGATGTCATATACCTAGACTTTAGTAAGGCATTTGATACGGTCTCGCATGATATTCTTATTGATAAACTAGGCAAATATAACTTAGATAGGGCCAGGATAAGGTGGGTGCATAATTGGCTGGATAACCGTAGTCAGAGAGTTGTTGTTAATGGTGCTAAATCCTGCTGGAAAGGGATAACAAGTGGAGTTCCGCAAGGGTCTGTTTTGGGACCCGTACTGTTCAATATCTTCATCAATGATGTAGATATTGGGATAGAGAGTACGCTTATTAAGTTTGCAGATGATACCAAACTGGGTGGGGTTGCAACTTCTTTGGAGGATAGGGACATAATTCAAAATGACCTTAGCAAGTTAGAGAAATGGTCAGAGGTAAACAGGATGAGGTTTAATAAAGAGAAATGCAAAGTGCTCCACTTAGGAAGGAACAATCAGTTCCATACATACAAGATGGGAAGTGACTGTCTAGGAAGGAGCATGGCGGAAAGGGATCTAGGGGTCATAGTGGACCACAAGTTGAATATGAGTCAACAGTGTGATGCTGTTGCAAAAAAAGCAAATATGATTCTAGGTTGTATCAACAGGTGTGTTGTAAGCAAAACTCGTGAAGTCATTCTGCCGCTCTACTCTGCACTAGTTAGGCCTCAGCTGGAGTACTGTGTCCAGTTCTGGGCGCCACATTTCAAGAAAGATGTGGAGAAATTGGAAAGGGTACAGAGAAGAGCGACAAGAATGATTAAAGGTCTAGAGAACATGACCTATGAAGCCAGGCTTCATGAACTGGGCTTGTTTAGTTTGGAAAAAAGACGATTAAGAGGGGACATGATAGCGGTTTTCAAATATCTAAAAGGGTGTCACAAGGAGGAAGGAGAAAATTTGTTCCTCTTGGTTTCTGAGGACAGGACAAGGAGTAATGGGCTTAAAGTGCAGCAGAGGAGGTTTAGATTGGACATTAGGAAAAAATTCCTAACTGTCAGGGTGGTCAAATATTGGAATAAATTGCCAACGGAGGTGGTGGAATCTCCCTCTCTGGAGATATTTAAGAACAGGTTAGATAGACATCTGTCAGGGATGGTATAGACGGAGCTTGGTCCTGCCTTGAGGGCGGGGGGCTGGACTCGATAACCTCTCGAGGTCCCTTCCAGTCCTATTATTCTATGATTCTATGATAACCAGGTAGATCCCAGGATATTAGAGAGCCGAGGTGGAGGAAGTAATCGTTTATATTAGACCAACTTCTGGTGGCTAACGACAAGCTCCAGAGATGTACAGAGCTCTTCTTGAGGTCTGAGAACAGAGCATCATAGGTACAGTGGCCATATTTTCCACACCAAAAATCGGGACACATGATCTCACAAAGGTGTTGGCAGGGTGGTGAGTGAGTGGGCTAGGGGTGCAGGGTGTCAGTAGGGTAGTGAGTGAGGGGGGTACGGGTGGGGGGGTGTTGGTAGGCAGTGACTGAGAGGGGTAGGGGTGATGGTGGCAGGGAGGTGAGTGCATAGACTGGCGGTAATGGGTCTCAGCGTGGTGTGGGGGGGGGCCACTTAACTTGCTTTCCCGCTGCTTTGAGGCATGGCCTCCTGCTGCTCCCATTGGCTAGATTCCGCACAAATGCTGCTTCCCAACAGCCTCGCAGGGATGCTCTTTCTGGAGGCTTTCCCCTCTGGAAAATGGGATCGAAGGGCAAAGCCTTCAGGAAGTGTGCCCCTGTGAAGCTGTTCCCCCAGCAGGGAGAAGGGGAATGTCAGTGCATGGAGCCATTTCTGGCTGTGCTTCTTCCCCACAAGTCAGATCCGGTGGGGAGCCTCGGGGCTTTCTCCCCCTCTCCTCCAAATATTGGAATTTCCAGGACATTTCATTGTTTTACGGGGACAATGGGACAGAGTATTTTAAATTGGGACTAGGTAGGACAAATTGTTTAGCATAAGTGAATAATACTTATTCTAAAGGACCATTCAAAGTGAAATTGCCCATTAACACCTCCGCAATCATGTGACAAAGGCAAAGCAGACCCATGATGATCATTTCAATGAGGCCAACCCACAACTCTTCTACACCACTGAATATAAAGAACTCAAAGGAAATCTCACACCGCTATTTACACAGGCATTCAAGGATATTGTCAAATTCTTTCCCAAACAATTCCAAGAGAAACTCTATGACCGCATCCCCCCACCTTCTACATGCTTCCCAAGTTACACAAACCCAGACCCCCAGAACCTCTTGTGACCGTCCCTTAATGTGCTGAAATATCACAGAGCCTGCAACCTGCCCTGCTGGGTGCCCCTCCACTCTGTGCTACTCTAGCACTGACAGAGGGAGGATAACACAGACACAGACACAGATCAGCTCAGCTCTGGGAAGGCTCACACAATAGCACTTGCCTCAGAACCCAAATGCACCCCATGGGCCTTGAACCCCAGATAAATACATCTTACTCTGTAGAGAGCACATGCTCACCCTCTTTCTCTGAGTCAAGAGATATATGCAGACTCCTTGTCCCCCCATGTAACAATTACCAACATTGGGTTTATTAATAAACAAAAGTGATTATACAAAAGTATAAAAGGTAGGAATTATGTATTCATAAGAGATAGAATAATGTAGGTTACTAAACAAAATAAAACAGAACACCCAAGCTACGATTAATACACTGAGAAACTAATTGCGCCCTGGGTTAGTCTGATTAACTTTTTTCATAGACTGGACAGTGTCTGAGTCTGGGCTCAATCCTGGCTTCTGATCAGCCTTAGATGTGTCCACCAGTCGTCTTGGGTGGTACGCAGGGGTGCCCAGATGACTGGCAGCCACCCCTATTGTTTGGCTTCCCACCTTTATATAGATTTTATAAAAGGCAGGAAACCTCTGTGTTCAGCTTTAACTTTTTCTCCCTTTCAGTCAAAAAGTACAACCTCCAAGATGGGTCCTGGCATCTGGTGACATGGCCACTTGTCTTGATAGGACCAACCATAGCCCTTCCTCCCAAGCCTCCAGGAAAAACAAGTCCATTCACAATTCATTGTTTTCATGCCAATGAGCCATCGAGATCTCGAAGCACCATTAAATGGCCCTCACTTGGCAGGATTACTTTAGTAACACAAGTTTATACTCCATATTTCTAACTTCAAATACAGGAATGATATATGCATACAAATGGGATAATCCTATTCAGTAGATTACATGCTTTCCAGTGATACTGTAACATGAGGCATTTCTCATTAAGCATACCCCAGTTATGTCATATTCATATTCCAAATCATATTTTCATAAAGCATATTGAATGCCCATGGTACCATGTGTCCGTAGCACTCTTACTGAAGGACTATCAGGATTTATAGAAACCATTCCCACCACTCACCACAAACTCCATCATATCAACAACCTCCCTCAGAATACCATCCCCGCCACCATGGACATCCCAACATCCCTCACAATCACAGCATAGCTGCCTGCCTCAAATATCTACAGAGACAATGAACAGTCCTCTGATATACACCACAGCATATCACCAGACTCACCCATTTCAGCCTCGCCCATAGCAATTATACATTCAACAACAAGCATTTTGTCCAAACCATGGGGATAGCCATGGGTACTAGGATGGTTCCAATATGACGATCTCTTCATGGGCCACTTTGAGGGAGAATTTCTGGACAAATGCACGACAAAATAAGTGATATTCCTGGCATACATCATTGCTAATTAGGGACATAAAATCCTGTTTAATCAGTTAACCAGTTAACTGTTACGTTTAACAAGTTAACTAATTAAGCGGGATCCTGGGTGGGGGACCACTTCAGCCCGGCTGGAGAAGCCCCCCGCCTGTGCAGCTGCTGGCTCTGCCAACCTGGTGGGGAGCCAGCAGGCCATGGGTGAGGGGCTGCACCCAGGCACTGGTGAACAGTTACCTCATAAGCATCGTCCAGTAATGGTAACCAGTGACCTGTTCACATCCCTACTGCCAAGTTCATCCTCTGGACAGACAACCTAAAGGCAATCATAGGCCCACACTTCAGATTCTCTCTAGAACATTCTCATACCAGCATCATCTTAGTGTATACCATCATCAGATTAAACAGTGCAACCTTAAAGCCCACTCCATACAAATACGCACAGATCACCACAGCTACCGTCACAAATTCTGTAACCACCCCAACCTCACCAAGGAATCTCAGATACCACAGAATATGCTCTGAGGAGAAAATCCAGGATACACACAGTAACTCTGTGTAAGCCACCTTCACCAAACAAGAACACTTCACCAGAGAAGTAGATTGCATCGTGGAACGGGCCATTCAAATATCTCAAGAGAAAAATACAGAAAAATAGCTCTCAGACCATCCACACTGTCACCTACCAGCCCACACTGGAACCCATTCCGGATATCACTAAAAAATTACAACCCAGTCTTTCTTGAACCCTTTCTTCTGGCCTTCAAACAACCCTCCAATCCCACCAAGCTCATCATCCAAAGCAAGCTCCAGCAAACCAGGACACTGGATACACCACCAGACCCTACCATAACAACAGATGCAAAGCCTATAGGCGCATCTCCACTGCTACAATAATCAATATCCCACAACACACCTTACCAGACTCATGGGTCCTATATATGCCCATCACAACATGTAACTCAGCCAATGCACTAAAATGTCCTAGTAAGAACTGTGTGGGAAGCCAGACAATTAATATGCTCTCAAATGAACTTACATAGAAAAATGATAAGAGACAAGCACCCTATAACTGGTGGGCGATATATCTGACACCTCAGTCCTCATCCCCAAACGAAAACCTTCACAACACCTTCAAAAGACAAGCCTGGGAGTTTAAATTCATAACTTCACTAGACACTGAACATCATGATCTTCATAAGGGCACTGGATGTATGGGCTTATGGGAACAAGCTGCAACCCATTAACCTGTTCCCTCTGATTGGGCCTTTCATTTCTGTCTAGAGAGGGGTAGATAAGCCAAAATGAAGTGGTGCTGCATCCATCGTTAGCCCATCTAATTGCCACTCCACCTTGAATGGCTCCTCTAGACTACATATTAACTACTACTGTTCCATTTTCTGTTCAGTTGTAATGTTCCAGGTATGGCTACCCAACAATTAAACACCCACAGCTGGCTGTGTCAGCCACCTGAGGCTCAGAAGGCCGTAAAATTGCTGTGTAGACTTACAGGCTTGGGCTGCTAGTCACAGTTTTGCTCCTGGGGCTTCTCTTCCCTGCAAGAGTTGGCTCAAATTAGCAGTGACTCTGCTAGCTAAAGCAAAAGTAATCACCCTGCAAGACAAGGCTCTGCACAGAGCGATTAGCAGCACAGTGGGGCTGGAGTCACACAGGCATGCGTTGCTGTAAACTTGAGCTGCTGCATCCCCACTCCATTGGTAGCCCATGTGCACCTGTAGTAGGCATCTAATGGTAGCTTAAAGTGCTATTTAATAGGGATGTAAGTCCCAGCTACTCCATTAACTGGTTAATCGATTAAATGGGATCCCATGCCTGGGGGCTGGCAGCAGGAGCCAGCAGGCCCCAGTGCAGAAGGACCAGCTTCTGCTCCCAGCCCCCTTCATGCTTGGGGCTGGCGTCCCCGTACTTAGGGTTGCCGGCTGCTGCCCCTCCCATGCCATGCAGGGCTGCCTGCTGCTGCTGCCAGATCCCCAATGCTTAGAGCAGCCGGCAGCAGGAGCAAGCAGCCCCAAACATAGGGCAGGGGTGTGGCCAGCATCTACTCCTGGCCCCCCACATGGGGGGGCCCAACTCCTGACCCCCACAAGGTTGGAGCAGCCCTCTGCCAGTGGCATCACCCATTAAGGTTACCCATTCACATCCCTACTATCTAAGTCAAGCTAGAGATTTGTGATGTGTGGAGGGGAGTCCGGTTAGTGGCAAAACTCCAGTGACGCACTGAGCGAACACCACAGGGGAGACAAGCCTTGTGGACTTCTGGAACGTGATCGTCTCTTGTGTACTGCCCAGCATTCCAAGTGGCTGAAGCAGGATGCAGCACCACACCAGTTTGGCTCGTCTACCCCTCGGTGGGTGGAGGCAGAAGTTAGGACAGGCCAAATTTGACAGGCATCATGACCTAACGCACACCCAACTGCCAATCAAATTGGGCCTGGTCACCCACCTGTAAAAGGAGATGGAAAGGAAAACAGGCCACAGCTGAGTGGCGCTCTTGTCCTCTGCACCATGTTGCAATGCCCCGGAGGTGCGGTTGCTGTCATATGGCAGGCCCTGGGGAATTGTACCTTTTCCTCTGGGCAGCTGTGAACATGTGAAATGTTTTGCTTCAAGTGGGCCAGGCGTCTTGGGGCTGGAAAGCAGGACAGACCTGGGACGGCTGGGAGGTCTGGCCACCGGATGAAAATTAGCTGCCCTCATCAACTGCTGGGCATTGTTCTTTGTGGGAGATCGCTGCTTCTCTGGGATGGGGAGTTAACACTGATACCTGCAAAAGAGGCAAGGTGGGAGAGGTAATAGCTTTTATTGGAGCCACTTCTGTGGGGGGGGGGGGCGGGGGAGGTAATAGCTTTTATTGGAGCCACGTGTGTGTGTGTGTGTGTGTGTGTGTGTGTGTGTGTGTGTGTGTGTGCGCGCGTGTGTGTGAGAGAGAGAGAGAGAGAGAGCAGTTTTCCAGCCACACAGAGCACTTCTCCAGGGCTGTGTCCAGACTCAGGGTTTTTTTCCGAAAAAGTAGCCTTTTTCCAAAAAAACTTCACCTGCGTCTAGACTGCAGCTGCGTTCTTTCTAAATTAAATCGAAAGAACGTGGCTTTTCTTTCGACGGTGGTAAACCTCATTTTACGAGGAAGAATGCCTTTTTTCGAAAGTGCTCTTTCGAAAAAAGGCGTTCTTGAATGCAAACAGGGCTTTTTCAAAAGAGAGCATCCAGACTGCCTTTCGAAAAAGCGGCTTGCTTTTTCGAAAGTTCCGCTTGCAGTCTAGACGCTCTTTTTTGAAAGAGGCTTTTTCAAAAGTATCTTTCGAAAAAGCCTCTTTCGAAAGAGGCTTGCAGTCTAGACATAGCCCAGGACACCAATACCTGTTGAAATGCTTCACTCTAGCTTCCACCAAAGCTCAGTCATTCCCAGCTGTCAGGACTAGCTGATAGTGACAAATAATGGTGAGCAGTTCCGCCTCACCTGGCGGGTATGAGTATGGCTGGGGGAGGAGTCAGTTGGGGGGGAGCACCACCCGCTCCCTTTGGAAGCTACTTCTCTCTTATGGCAAAGGAAACAAGAGAAGCAGCTGGCTTGTCCACCCAGCCTTCACCAGTCTGTGAACCCAGAGCACCATCTAGTGGAGTGTTTAAAGAAAACAATAATATTAATTCATTTATGATTAAGTTTTAAGCGCCAGATGTGTCTGATGCCCAGCAAAACTCTTCCTAAAATGGGCAAATGTGGAGACTTTCCCGGGGCATGGTTCCTACCCTGTCCAATGAGACTGGCATGTTTGGTAGATTGCTAGCAAGAAAACGGACATGACAAAGAATATGTTGCAGATTATCACAAATGCCAAACCCTAAACATTTCTGTTCAAAGCTAGAGATGCCATGACAAATGGCTCCTGACGTAGCATATATCGTCTGCCTGCAGAAAATACAATCAAAGCTAAAGAGGAGTTCGCTAACACAAATCCCATCTGCTCCAGACATGTGCATGAGCATCTTTTGTAGTGATGCCAGAAGGTTCTGGCAATAGAAGCAATCGGATCTGATCCAGATCTTCCTGACACAGGTGTAAATCATAGTAATGGCGTGGATTCAAGGGACTTGGAGTAATGTGAAGCCAATCAGAATGAAATCAGAATCAGGCCAAGAGTTTGCATATTCCTCTTTAAAAAAAAACACCATAAAAATAGATCTCACAGTATGGACTGGCACAAAGAGAAATGAAAAAAAGCTTGCTTGGGGAGATTCACTTCATCTGGCAATGATGGAATTTTACTACACATTAGATTTAAGAGTAAATCGCACCTGAAATGTACCCGCAATGACAACAAACAAAACAGCATCTTCCATGGCATCTTTCATCCCAAGTGTCCCAAAGAGGCCTGGCAGAACAGAACTGAAGCAAGTGCTGACATGAACATTCAGATTGCAAAAGAACATTCTGCAGGAAAGCACTCAAGCCAAGTGGTTCAGGCAATCGGAAGTATGTAAGGACTACTAGGTGAATGAGATAAGGACTTAGGGCAGAGGCAGCTACTGGGAAAGGATACGAGGGGGCAGGGATGATGAATGAATGGATTTCCCCTCTTTCCTAAACCCCAATGTGTTCAGCGCTGGAATTATACTATAACTCTCGTAAATTGCATCTTGCCTCTTTCCCTCATGCCACCTGCCTCAATGATTTCTCTTAATAAAACATGGATGGAACTATTTGGAAACTGCTTTTCGTGTGTTTGTAGGTTAGTTATGATTTGCTACAATACAATTAATAACGTCTCCTGGATGACTTTCAATTTTCTCTCTGTGTTAGGGGTATAGAAACACAGATTCCTGTTTTAGGCCCAGGGAACTTGTCAAACAGTTCTCAATCTGCAGAGTGTAGATTTACACAGACATGTCCCTTCTACCCGAATGGATAATTACATACAGAATATCCAGGACATGAGGAACAGTGTTGTGGCTTTGCCAACTGAATTGCATATTGGTATTTTTTTTTCTAGAGATAAACCCAATACAGAGGTAGGGTCTGGAGTCCAAGGTTTGCATTAAGAGCCCATGGTCCTTTTCCCTGATTTCTACAAAAAACTTGACTATGATGAGGCTATGCTGAGAGCATAGCCTGTCATGCTGATCAGTATTGTTGCATTGTTTCATTATACTTCTCCATCTGTTGTCTCTTTTCTTATATTTAGATGGGGCAGAGCCTGTCTTTTTGTTCTGTGTTTGTACAGCACCAAGCACAATGGGTCCCAGTCTATGACAAGCACTCCTACACATGGCAGTATTACAAATAATAAAATAACAACGATATCTTCCGTCCCTGCACTTGTCCAGTAAACCTGATTAAGAAAACATTAGTAAGGAACTAAACATTACTAGACTCTGAAGGGTGGGAGCATTGATTTCAAAACATTGTTTACTTGCAGTTCCCAGCAATTGCCAATGGCTGTACAGCTAACACACGACAATTAATCTAGACTGGGTTGGCTAACTCACCGCTTGCCCCTGAAACTCAAACAAAGGTAGTGGATGTTTCAACTAACTTAACTAGATGGAATTGCTATTTTGATTTCCTCACACCCGATATTCACGCACATATTTCTTGCCTACTCCCATTTGCTCCTCCTACTTGTGAAACCAGGTTAAATTGCTTCTTGCTTCTTCCGACAGATTTTATATATATATTTACCTAGCATACACAAATACGCCAGAAACAGTGCACCTATCCCAAAGGAGTATTGGTGAAATCTTTTGTGATCCTACACTCCTTCTATCCACAAATAATATTAATCAGATTTTAGTGAGTGCACTAAATTGTTTATTGCTATATATTATTTATCTTTTCACCTCTAATGCCCAGGCCGTTTGAACTTGATTTAGTCCTGTTGAAGTCAACAAGCATTTTTCCATTGGTTTTCATGTCTACTGGATCAGAAAATTAGTTACTATGGCTAGGATTTCCAAAGGGGCTAAAGGAAATCAGGTATCTAACTCCCAATGAATTTCAATGGGATTTGGATACATAACTTCTTTAACCTCCTTCAAAAATCCTAACTCCTGAGTCCAACTGGACAGGATTCCGAGGAAGCCAAATGGGTACAATGCCTATTCAAGACCTAAAAATGTCACAACTTTGAAGTCCTTTATCCAGGGCCAGATTTAGGGACAGTTGGCAGATGACCCATTTACACCTTGGTGCCAGATTCCAGATGCTGTTTTTTCTGTTAGGAACAAAAGGGAAAATAGGCTAAAGTAGCATATTTCAGGAATCACATATATGGATTCATTTTTCACTAAGCTCCTAGAATGTTCTGGACTCTTGGGGCTCATCTAGACTACGTGGAAAGAGGATAGGCAAATTCTTCAGGAATTTGACCCTCCCCACTTTGTTGAAAAGCCGCTTTTTCTCAAAAAATGAGGTTTATGTGGCTTTTTGACAAAGGAGGGGATTCGCCAAAAAGCCGCTTCTAAACTACTTTGACTTTCGAAAGCTCTGCTTTTGAAAGTGCGATCAGAAGATATGCAAATTCCCGCAGAATTTGCATATCCTTTTTCGACTGTTCTGCATAGTCTAGATGAGCCCTTGCTGAATCTAATGGAACCTTCCAGACTTTGTGAGAACTACATTTTCCTCAAAACTCTTAGAATGTCATCAGTTGGGCCCTCTTGGGACTATAAGGGGTGAGGCTTCTCAAGTCAGTGAGTTATAGATGTAAGCAGGGGCTGAACTGCTGCTTGCTGTCAGCCAGCTAAAAGGAGGGGGGGTGCCCACTACAGTTGTTAGCTCTGCAAGGTAATTAACTGTTAACTGTTGACATGTAAATACTGCTCAGGAGAGAATCCGAGGTGTGGCTATGGAAATCCCATTCAGCCAGGGCTGATGGAGGGTCAGTGTTGGAATGGAATGTGGAGAATTGTATATAATTTGGGACTGTTGTGGGGGTCACTAATCATGCTACCCCTAAATGTGAGAACTGTAAAACATGCCACCAGTGCTTGCAGGAGAGACACCACCATCATGGTAAGAGGTCTCGGAAGAACAAGCCTCCCCCCTTCCAGAGTTGAGTGAACAGAGCTGGGGGAAAGTCAGCCTGCTTCACACCTGCCAGGTGTAAGCTATGAGACTGGCCCAGCCTGCACCTTTCCCCCTGGCTGTGTCTACACTGGGCCACTTATTCTGGAAAATCAGCCACTTTTCCAGAATAAGCTGCGAGCTGTCTACACTGGCCCTTGAATTTCCGGAAAAGCAACGACGCTCTACTGTACAAAATCAGCCGCTATTCCGGAAAAGCTACGCTGCTCCCGCTCGGGCATAAGTCCTTATTCCGGAACACTGCTCCGGAAAAGGGCCAGTGTAGACAGCCCAGTAGTCTTTTCCGGAAAAAAGCCCCGATCGCGAAAATGGCGATCAGGACTCTTTTCCAGAAAAGCGTGTCTACATTGGCCACAGATGCTTTTCCGGAAAAAGGGCTTTTCCGGAGAAGCAGCCTGCCAATGTAGACGCTCTTTTTCCAGAAATACTTATAACGAAAACTATTGTTTTAAGCATTTCCGGAAATTCATGCCAGTGTAGACACAGCCCCTTTGTTTTAAGGACAGACCTCAAGCAGACTCCCTGAGGAGTCTTTTCTTTTGCTTTCAGTGAAAGCTGGATTCATTTGCCAGTCCAGCTGGTGGCTGAAGAGTTGAAATCACTGTTTGGCTGAGTGCCAGACCTGTTGCACCAGTGAAGTAGCGGTGACCAGTGGCGTGGAGCGGCAGCAGGCGAGGAGCGGTGATGGGTGGCGTGGCGTGGAGCGGCAGCAGGCAAGGAGCGGCCATCAGCGGCGTGGTGTGGAGCGGCGGCACACGAGGACCGGCGGCGTGGCATGGAGCGGCGGCAGGCGAGGAGCGGTGATGGGTGGTGTGGCGTGGAGCGACAGCAGGCAAGGAGCGGCCATCAGCGGCGTGGTGTGGAGCGGCGGCAGGTGCCCAGTGGAGCGTCCAGAGGCGTGGAACGAGACAGCTGGTGGAGCGTGGCGGAGTTTCATATAAGGTGCCCCCCATCTATCCCCCGAACCCCATTTCTACCCAGGTTAGGAGGTGAAACCCTGCGGGTGAACTTTGGGACTCTGGGTGGCACGGACCAGGGACAGAGACCTTTGGGGTGTCGGACTTTTTGGACTTTGGGTGATTCTTGGCTGGGGTGGGGGCTTGGCTCATGTTGGGGGTTATGAACTCTGTGGTGTTTTCTCCCAAGTTAATGCCGTCTGACTTCTCTTTCTGTTTCATTAAATGTTTCTTTCCTACACTCAGACTCAGTGCTTGCGAGTGGGGAAGCATTGCCTCTCAGAGGCGCCCAGGGGTGCGTGAATTTCCCAGATTACTGGGTGGCGGCTCGAGCCGGTTCTATGTGAGATGGACCCCAAGATATTGAACCCAGCCCTGGTTACTGCCAGGCCTACCCGGCAGAAGGGTTACATAAAAATGAAGAGAAATGAAAACCCAGTTGCAAAACTTGTTTTATTGTGGAATTGTGGAAGTATATTTGAGTTTTAAGTCTTTAAAAGTGTAAGTAGCAACTAATAAAGAACATATTTAATGAGACACCAGAGATACCTATCAAACCTCTACACAACAATGTAAAAGAAATACCATTACTTTTTTTGTCATGCTTAACACGTAATGTTTGATGACTTTTAAAAATATAGACTTTAGTTCTCCCTAATACTGTCTGTTTTCCCCTGTAGATAATAAAAGTTGCTCCTGAAGAAGCCTACACAAGCTTAGTATAGGAAGTGAAAAGCCCAATTGCAATCTAGTTTGCAGTAAGGAGCAAATTTGATGGGAAAATATCTGAAACAGAACAATATAGCCTGGACTTTAGGAAGTAGCATTTGTCCCAGTGCAGAAGAAATTGAGGAGCAAAGCATACATGCTGGAAGTCCTATTACTAAGGAATCAGCAGATTTACCAGAATTGCCTAGTTTTGCTGGTTGTGTAAAGCAGAGTGATGATAAAGAAGAAACAGTCTTACACGAGGATGGAAACAGCAGCGTGAAAAAATTGCACACCACAAATTGATACATCAGATCATTCATTCTAGCCAGTGAACCTATATTAGGCTGATATTGATCAGGCTGGGCAAACCTGAGGATCTGACATTTTCAGTAAATGAGCAGAAGTGACACGTCTCAAAGTCAAATGGAGGAAGAGTGCGTGAGAAGGGCTAGAAACTGAACTGGCATAGTACTAATGTAGAAACCCAGTACTGGTCTGAGAGAGCTGCTTGGGAAATATGATTATGTCATCCATGAGCATCTACTTGGACCATTACTCCAGCAAAACAATTCAAAACTAATTGACTGACCTTATGGCAAAGAGGGTGCTTCATAATATATTGACTCAGCTTGGCATATTGAAGTACTATGCAATAACAATGGATTCCACAGTAAGGTTGTCGATGAGGATGGCTATATCCAAGTAAAGAAACAATTTATCTGTTTCTGGTCTATGGATGACTCTACTGGAAAAGTCTTAACAGAACTATTCATGAACCTTTTGAATGAAAAAATAAGGTTTCAGGACTGGTGTCGCCCTGGCTATGACAACATCATGAACGTGAAGGGAAGAAACAGTGGAGTCTAGGGCAAGGATCCTTGTGCTGACTCCAAGAGCTTTTTCATGCCTTGTGGCTGCCATTCCCTCAATCTGGGTACGTAAAATGCAGCAGCATCTTTAGATTCAATCCCTCCTCGGTAGTGGAAAAGGATTTACGCGCTATTTTCAGCCTCAGCTTTCAGGTGGCAGATACTCATGGACAATGTTACAAAGTTGACCATGAAGCCACATGGAGAGCATAAGGTTAGTGAGGCGCTAAGTGAAATTAAGGTTTACGATGCCCGGATGGAAATGGTGGAGTCGAATGAAGCTAAGGCTGCACTCAGACACAAGGCACAAAGCCTGGCAAACCAGATCATTGACTTGAAATTTCTGGTCTCATTTGTGTTTTGGCATGATATCCTGTTCCAAATAAACTTTGTAAGAAAGGCATTACACGCTTGGTCAATGGACACCACAACCACTACAACTTTGAAGCTGACTTGATTTTGTTGTAGCCTACAAGAGGCAATGGATTTGAAGATGCCATCACAGCTGCCAAAGAAAGGGCAGGAAACTTAGGAGTTCAGCCAGTCTTCCGGGACAAAGACGAGGTGCTGGGAAGCTCACAAGAAGTGTACAAGGAGTGGTTTTGCTCATTCGTGGATATTGCTTGTATGTCCCTTGAAAAATGGTTTGGACAAATGAAGCTCCATGAAAAGTCGGGGATGGGGAGATTGTATGACCCTACTAAGCTACGGAAAAACAGTCTTGAACAGCTGTACTGATCTTCACTAGGCACGGACACACAGAGAATGTTCAGATGTCAATGATAATGACCTCGTTGACCTGGGCAACATCCATCACAATTTGCAACAAGGGAAGCACCCTCCACTCCGACTGCTCAAATTCATTCGTGATGCAGAGCTGAAGGACACTTTGCCTAATGTGTGCATAGGTATGAGGATTCTGCTCATGCCGCCAGTAACGCTCTTGAGTGGTAAGTGCAGCTTCTAAGCTCTGGCTGATTAAATAGTTTCAGTCAATGATGGACAAAAAAGAATGACATCGCTTGCTATTTTATTGCTTGATAAGGCCGTTGGCCAGTCTTTGGATCTCTCTGATGCTGTGCTTCAGTTCATGAAGGCATAAGCTTAGTGGAAACAGTTTTTTATTTGCTCATACATGGCATGAATAAATACAGATTTACAGTTTCTAGAATACAAATTTAGCATCTTATATGACAGGCATAAATCAGACATACAAATTGTGCAGTCACGAAATGGGCTACAAATGCAATAAAAAACAAGGCATTCACAGAGTTTACAAGCAGAGGGGGCAGTGCTAAAAATGTTTGTCGCCTGGGATGCCATTTGGTCTCGGGCTGTCCCTGCTTTTATATCAGACCTTTGAACATTAGAAGGGAGTAGTGGGTTCTGTAGGGACTCAAACTCCCCTTTCCTAGGGCATAAAACTGCCTTTTCTACCTCTGCTGGATCACAGCTTTTGAACTTTAAAGTCACGCCATTGTTATTTGAAGGGAAATATAGCACTGTCTTTGGCCTGAACTTCAGCTCTGGGTAGGTGAAATCTGGAAGGGAAAATCACTATTTGTGAGGAGGAAGCAGCAGCGGCAGAGGAAGAGTAAACATTTCTGTGGCAGGCTGATTTTTGAGACCTGGCAGCAGTTTATTACTGGTGTTGCCATACTACCTCCCCAGATGTGGTAGATTTACACTGACACACCTATGCACACTCCTAACCACATTCATGCATGGAGTAAATCCATAGGCTTTCACACCTGTGTCATAACATTTAAACATTACATATGCCCACTAGCCCACGGGTTGCTCAATTACAAGCAAGCCGTTCCCCTGAAGCCAACATGGTGCCACCATGTAATTGAGCATCTCAGCATGTGTAGGTCTTTTATTGGTGACTCGTGTCAACTTCCATGTGGTTCTTTGTGGCCCTCTGGTGGTAGGTGGGATAAAGGGTACGTCTAGTCTACCGCGTTTTGTCGACGGAAGTTTTGTCGACAGATACTGTCGACAAAACTTCCGTCGACAAAGAGCGTCCAGACACATTGAGTTCTGTCGACAAAGCAAGCTGCTTTGTCGACAGAACTCCGTAGTCTGGACGCAACGTTACAGGCAATAACACCTTCTGTCGACAGAGTTCTGTCGACAGAAGGCGTTATGCCTCGTAAAATGAGGTTTACCAGCATCGACAAAACTGCTGAGTTCTGTCGACGTTATGTCGACAGAACTCAGCGGTAGTGTAGACGCTGGTATAGTTTTGTCGACAAAAGTCCACTTTTGTTGACAAAACTAGGTAGTCTAGACACACCCAAAGAGTGTGATGAACTGGCTTCAGTACTGGCTACCAGAGCTGGGTCTTTTAGCTCAGGTAAGAGAGGCTCAGAAGACCCGTCCTGGGGCATGATGTTACATGTAGTTATTAGAAGCGATTGCTCTTTCAGATAGAACCACACACGCCATACCCTCTCTGAGCACAGCTCGTGCTGCCAACGCCATGCATGGACGGCAGGCACAGAAACTGTCACTTGTCTGAGATGCACTCTCAAGAGATTTTCTTGATTAGCCAGTTCCTGCTGTCACCACATGGAATCTTCACTTTCATTCTTTCTGCTCCATCCTTCAAAGCATCCACATGCCAAATGCTTAGGATCCAAAGGCTGAGAATCAATGTGCTTATTTGCTGGCTTGGTCACAGTGAAATCCCACTGAACTCTCCGGGGGAGGGAGCATCTTAACCACTGCTGAGTCTGAAGTGGCTCTTTCCTCTCAAATAAAAACCGTATGCAGCTAAAGCAACTAAAATGTGCCTGCGGACTATCCCCTGCCAATGCCAACAGACCCCCCCTGTTCTAGGGAGAGAGGCCGCACAATATCAAACAGTTGCTTATCTGGGGTGAGCTGATGAGCTTGGACTGGTTCCCTCATTCTCCCTCCCCCCACCAACAAAATATTCCTCCAGCAGTGAACAAATCATTCATTTCACAGACAGTCACAAAAAATCAAAAGCTTAAGCAAGTTATTAATATCCTAGAGCATCTTCCCTGGAGAAGGCTAATGGTGAGCCCTTTATCTCCTCTGCATTCCTGCTTTCCCCAAGACTCTTTGATCTTTTTCAGTTGCAGGTAATTTCACCCGGTTTGATCAGGGCTCACTCAGCCCTGATATCTAATGATTTCAAATGATCTATTTATTCAGCTAAGTAACCCGATTTCACTGCCCTTCATTGCGCCTGATCTACTAAGCACTCCCGGATGCCTGGACTAGTCTCTTGTTGGCAATTTAGCCAGAGATATTTTCTGCCACTGTGGAGAATGGGGAAAAATGAATTCAAAAGCTGGGGAAGTCAATTAATTGTGCATCCCAAGTATCATTCTGTCCTAGTATTTCTAAGAGTGTTTCCCTAACTGCTACTTTCACCAACCTGATCAGCCTTCGAAACAGTGCAGTGGGATGGATTCCTAACATGGGCTACGTCTAGCCTGCAAGCTCCTTCCCAAATAAGCTTTTCCAGAAGAGATCTTCCAGAAAAGCGTATTTCGAAATGGAGCGTCCACACAGCAAAAGCACAACAAAGAAGCGATGTGCTATTTTGAAAGATAGTGGCCAACCAGTGTGGACGCTCTCTCACAGTTAAGGCCACTAGAACCAGTTCAGGCAGAGCATTAGGTCAGCAGTTGCTTCCAGGTGCTGTTGCCTACGGCTAGCTGAGTCGCATGCTTAAAGGGATCCCCCCGGACAGCCGTTTTGCAGCTTCTGCTGCGTGCTTGCCTACCTCTCCAAGGGTCTGTCTACACTACCACCCTAGTTCAAACTAGGGTGGTTAATGTAGGCAACTGGAGTTGCAAACGAAGCCCGGGATTTAAATATCCTGGGCTTCATTTGCATCTTAGCAGGTGCCACCATTTTTAAAGCCCCGCTAGTTCGAACTCCGTGCCCGCGGCTACACGCGGCACGGAGTAGGTAGTTCGGATTAGGCTCTCTAATTTCCGAACAAAATCCCATCCAGCACCTTGCCCAGTTGATGGAATACAACTTTGCTTTTACAACCATTCATAACAAAGGGCCTGATACAGCAGGAAGCTTATTGAATGACGTCAGGCATATATTTAACTTCAGTGAGAGTTGTTGTGTTCGTATGGATCTGCAGGACCAGGTTTATGAAGTTACAATGAAGTTGGTGGGGGGAGGGGGAGCAGTCACTTTACTGGCTCTTCCACTCTCTAAATAGTACAGTAGCTAGAAATGACCAATGCTTCCATTTTTTTAAATCTATTTGTTTCAAAGATTCCTCGTACAATGTTCCTAAGGGAAGTGTTCTATACATCTCGGCTACGTCTACACTGGCATGATTTTCCGGAAATGCTTTTAACGGAAAAGTTTTCCGTTAAAAGCATTTTCAGAAAAGAGCATCTAGATTGGCACGGACGCTTTTCTGCAAAAGCATTTTTTGCGGAAAAGCTTCTGTGGCCAATCTAGACGCACTTTTGCGCAAAAAAGCCCCGATCGCCATTTTCACGATCGGGGCTTTTTTGCGCAAAACAAATCGCAGCTGTCTACACTGGCCCTTTTGCGCAAAAGGGACTTTTGCCCGAACAGGAGCAGCATAGTATTTCCGCAAGAAGCGCTGATTTCTTGCAGTAGGAAGTCAGTGCTTTTGTGGAAATTCAAGTGGCCAGTGTAGACAGCTGGCAAGTTTTTCCGGAAAAGCGGCTGATTTTCCAGAAAAACTGGCCAGTCTAGACACAGCCCTCTTGTATTTCCCAATTATGTGGGTAGCTGGGGCAGTGGCACTCTTTATTTATGAACTTCTCTGTATTTTGTCTCATGTGATTGCTTACTGGACAGGCTTAAAGGAGATTTAGCTCTCCTTACAGTTTTGCAGGATTTGACTCCCTTTAGATTCCAAACTACCTGTCTGAACTCACAAATGAACTATCTAGTTATTTAAATGTGCATAATTCACAAATACAATTAATTGTGCCCAGAATTTGGTGCCTGCGTTTAGCTGCAAGCAAAACATTTGCTGACATAAAAAAGCACCTGCAGTTCTGGAGGCTGTTTTGAGCCTCACCTAAAAAATTAAGATTGAAAAAAAATCAACTAATGAAAATATACAAAATAAGGTAACTAATGAAATATACAAAAGCTTAAGTGTCAAACACAGTGGGCTTGAGTCTGATCTCACAAATGCTTATTTAAATCAGGTTCAACTCCCCTGAAATCACAGAGTTGCCAGGGATAAAAATGATGCAAAAGGAGAATCAGACATTCTTATGCAAGAATCTTTTATGCTTAAAATCCAACCACTTTCCTCCACAAAATTCTTTTTTCCCCTCCTAAATGTAAGCCCTGGTGCTGAATACAGAATACTAGTTTCTGATGACAAAAGAAAAAAAAAATCTGAAAACAGTACACTCATCTAACAAAGCTCCCTTTTCCATCAGACTGTCATTTGAAATGCCAAAAAATGTTCAAAGCTGAAAATGAGATGAGAGGAAGCGTAGAGAGGTTCATTACATCTGAAAATGAGATCTATGATCAAAACGCAAGATAGCAAGTATCATCAACAGATATTTGGAGGACTCAACCATACAAATGGGCCTTGCCAAGTCCCCCCTGATGGGGGCCAGTATTTAATAAGGGTTTTTTTAACTTTGACACAGAACATGGAAAAACGTCTAGAGAGATGTGATGAAAGAAAAAATGAATGGGACTGAGGTTTTCTATTATTAAAGCGAGCACGGGGCTCAGTTTCATGCTGCCATTTAAAGTTGTTCAAAACTAAAAATGAGGAGAGCAGAGCTCAGAAAGGCTTATTATGCTTGAAAAATGAGATTTCTAGAATGATTAGATGATTTGAATGGCAAGACAGCCTTTTAGACCGGTGCGGCTGGGCACACATGTGCAGACGTCACCATAAGCTTCTGGGGGTGAATGGAATCTGTATCTGACGTACTTCTATCACCCATGTTGCCACAAAATCAGAGCACCTCACAATCTTCTTCACACCAATTCTGTGAGGTAGGGAAGTGCTACTGGGGAACCGAGACACAGACATTGGGTGAATTGTCCAAAAGGTGTCTGTCAGAGCTAGACCATCCTGCTTCAGAACTTAACCCTTCTAAAGACAACTCCAGAGTATCATACAAATTACAGAGGATGGGCCAATTCCTGCATGGCTGTAAATCAACACAGCATCATGGAAGTCAATATGATATGCCCCCATTTGAGGACCTGAAAATATACCCATTAGTCATACAACCCAACCCCTGCCAATGCAGGCTTGGTCCCTATTAGCAATATTTCTCAATGACTGATCCAGTCAGTGGACTGGCATCAGTCCTTGAGATCTCCTTGGCACAGTTTAGGAAGGCAGCAAGCTGGTCCTTGGTATCAGAAAGTTGGAGAAACACTGCCCTATAGTATGTCTTTCCAATTCTTTGCCCAGTCTTTTGTTTTAAACAACTCCAGTGACAGCTTCTGTAAAAGTTGCCCACAAAAATTATACTCAAAAGCAGACCTTAAGACAAAATAATCACAATGATCTTTATGAGCTTCAAAGATAATTGCAATGTTGTTCTGAGACAGGCCAGTCAAATGGAATTTTTGATCAACTCGAGTTCAGGTGTCAGACTGTGCCCCATTGATATCAAAACTCCATTGGTGGAAGTAAAAACAAAACCACAAGGCTTGGCAATGGATCAGAACGTATGGAAGATGGCTGGCAGAAATCTTGAGAAAAATATTTGCAAGGCTGCTAGAAGAAGCTTTATGCAGCGCATCTGGGGCTGTCAAAAATTTGAGTTGTCAGGATAATTGAAGAAAAGCAATTTCCTAAAGGGTAATGAGCTAAAGAGAAGGAAACACATTTCCTTAGCTCTGGAAACAGGATATATGGAATTATCACGTAGTGAAGGGGTCCTACTGAGACATTTTGACATACGTCACTCAGGCATTAAAGAATTGCATCCTCCTTAGGATATTAAGCAATGATGGTGAATAAGAATAAAGGGAAATGATGAAATGGGATGAATGAAAAGTATACAGATGTGAATGCTTAATGTTCTTTGAGACTTGCAGCCTAAAAAACATAGCAGACGACTCTGAGGAAATAGGGAAGCCTTCACTTGAACAGTACCGAGTGAACCTGAAATGCAATGTAAAAGCACAAATAAAGAAAATGAAACACAAAAGAAAATGAGAAGTGAACAAGAATCTTCCCTTTAAAAGTAATAAAGATATCCTATTTCCCTACTTCTCTTTCCTTGTCTTGTTCTGGCTGGATACCACCAGTTATGCAGGAATTATTATATGTGCATGCTGGAGCAAATATTACACAAAGTCTTTTATTTCTGAAAGGGCCAAAGGATCATGAGCACTCAATATATGGGCCAGCTCCCCTACTGGTGGAAAGAAGCATAGCTCTGCAGAAATCACCAGCTGAAGATCTTTGTACCCAGTTACTACAGGTGTAAATCAGGAGTAACTCTCCAGGAGCAGTGGAATTACACCAGGACAAAGTAAGAGGAGATTTCAGGCCCACAGGAAAGAGTATTGATGAAGCTTTATCATTGTGTGCTCTAAAACACACCTGGCAAGTCAAGGAGAAGTGTAAAATCAAAGCTAATAGAAGTACACAGCTCTGTCTAAATAACCTGCAGGTACACGTTGGTGCAGCTCCCAAAAAAGCTGCACCAGAACCTGGCCCTGTGCCCTTGGTTTTTTTCATCCAAACCTCAGCTCTTTATATAGACTAATGTCATGTTCCACACTTGACAAGGGCTTGCTGATGACTGTATTTCTGACGGTGGTTCTTTCCCATGCCCTGAACCACAGCATATGGACTTGGGAGAATTCACATGTGAGACTGAATTTCAGAGCTTGGGCTCATTTTTAGTTCAAACAAGAGGGAACAAACAAGCTTCTTACTCGTCCAGAAAGTTTCAATGGAGTCAAAAAAGTCTAATTAGGGTACATCTACACTGCAGGCTCATTTCGGAAAAAGCTATTCTAGAAGAGATCTTCCAGAGGGACTTATTTCAAAATAGAGCTTCTATGCACAAAAAGTTCAACAAAATAGTGATTTGCTATTTCACTCTGATTGGACACTATCTCACACTTAAGGCCACCCAGAACCAGCTCAGGCAGGGCATGAGGTCAACAGGGACTTCCTGGAGCTGCTGCCTGAGAGGCGTGCTTAAAGGGATCCGCCCCCCTACCAGCCATTTCTCAGGTTCTTCTGCTTGCCTACCTGTTAGGGGCTATGTCTACACTACGGGGGGTTTTCCGGGTGTACACATCTGGGTGTATACGTCCAGGGAACATGTCTGCTCTCCCCCCCCCCTTTTTTTTTTCAGAAGAGCAGACACGCTCTTTCGGAAGCCCCGTCTTCCTTCTCCCATGAGGAAAAAGGGTTCTTCCGAAAGAGGAGGCTTTTCCAAAATTTGGCCCAGTGCATACCTTTTTCTGATAGATCATTGTAGTGTAGACATAGCCTGAGGATATGCACTTGCAATTGCGCTCTTTCCGACAGCAGTAAACCTCTGTCTACGAGGAAGAAGCCTTTTTTCGAAAGAGCTCTTTCAGAAAAAGGCGTGTGGACGGGGAAGAGGGTTTTTTTTCAAAAAAAGAGGCCTCCAGGAAAAAGCACAGGTGCCCTGGTGGCCACTCCGTCCATAGTAATCACAGCTTAAATGAGAGATAGCGTCCAATCAAAAGCAGATCACTTTTTCGATGCGCTTTTGCTATGTGGATGCTCTCTTTCGGAAGAAGTTTTTCCACAAGTTCTCTACCAGAAAAGCTTCTTTCCGAAAGAAACCTGCAGTCTAGACATAGCCTGAGGGACAGCAAAGCATTTCCACTGCATGTTTTGGTTGCCCTGTGCTTGGACACCACAGCACTCCCTGGCATGGAGCCGGAGCTGCCTCTGGCCACGTGACAGTCCCTGACTGTTGTGCTGCAATTTCTGCAGCAGTTTCTGCATGCTGCTCTCCAAGCCCTGGAGGAACATGATCCCAAGCTGCTCAAGGAGAACCTCAGCATGCATGTGGGCATGCAGCTCTTGCAGCCGTACCCTGCTGTGGAGTACTGCTTCTGACGGCTGGACACCAGTTCTGACTGGAAGCGGCTCATCATGGAGGGGTGGGAAGACCAGCAGTGGCTCCAGAACTTCCACAGGAGGAAGACCTCTGTGCCTGGCTCACCCCTGCCCTCACACAACAGGACACCCAGATGTGACCCGCCAACTCCCCAGAGAAGCGGGTTGCCATCGCAATCTGGAAGTTCGCCACACCCAACAGTTCATAGGCGAGCGCATGGTCCTGGAACGCTGGGGAGACCAACAGTGGACCCAGAACTTCAGGATGAAGGAGGACACCTTCCTGGAGCTCTGCGAGTGGCTCGCCCCTGCTCTGTGGTGACAGGACACTTGCATGAGGCCCGCCATAGCCCTGTGGAAGCTCTCCACGCCGGACAGCTACCGATCCGTTGGGAACCAGTTCAACGTGGGGAAGTTCACTGTTGGAGCAGTGCTCATGCAGGTATGGCACTCACCGACCACTGGGCCGGGGGCGAAGGGGGCTGCAAGGAGGGGATGGGCCGCCCCAGGGAAAACAGGGGGAAGGAGGCGAAAGTGCCCTGCACGGGAAGGTTTGGTCTGTCCTGGCTGTACTACAAGCCGCCAGCGGTGGCCAGGATCGCACTGGGGGTCACTTCCAGGAGTGGGGTGCAGGGCAGTGCCAGGGAACGAACACTCCCAGCCACCCGGGCGCCCCAGTGAATTTGCGGTTTTGTATGTTGCTCTGCAGGTGGTCAAGGCCATCAAACAGGTGCTGCTCTGCAGGGTGGTCTGCCTCGCTGACCCGGACGCGATCATCCAGGGGTTTGGTGCCCTCGGCTTCCCCAACTGCGGGGGGGGGGGATCGATGGGACGCACATCCCCATCCGTGCCCCGGAACACGAGGCCTTCCAGTACATCAACCGCAAGGAGTGCTTCTCCGTCCTACTGCAGGCCATGTGTGACCACCGGGGCCAGTTCATGGACATTAATGTGGGCTGGTCCGGCAAGGCACACGACGCACGGGTGTTCCGGAACTCCTCCATGTGCCAGAGGCTGCAGGCCGGGACAGCTGTTAGTTCAAATTAACTTTGTAGTGTAGACATACCCTAAGATACTTATTAATAACTTGGGTACCACAGTGGCACATCCAAACAAGCCACAAACTCAGTAATGGTGCATAACACAAAATTTATTGTGCTCAAGGGAGGAAACTCTTAGAGGGGACACTTCCACCAGCCTCTCCACCCCCCGAGTTAATGTCACACACATTGGGTTAATGCAATTGCAGGATAATTGCATGGGGGGGAGAGGGGGTTTCGTGAGGGCCAAACTAATCCCTATTGGTAAGAGGATGGTGGGAAAAGGGCTTTGGGGGGGGGGAGGGTCACATAACACCTTTTATTTCTGGTCATGTGTCCATATTGCCCTGAAAGTATTACCTCCAGAGGTGTGGCTAATGGGGGTCAAAGTACATTTTAAAAAAATTCTTTGGGTGCACACGCTAATGAAATGTGCTGCGCACGCCTATGTAAGTTACTGATCCGAGCTAGGTCTGCTTCAATGCCGGCCTGGGTAGGGCCCACATGGAGGCTGAGTGTGGTTCAGATGCCTCCTGACCTACCTGGATGTGGGGGAGCAGAACATCCCCCAGGTGGTGGCCACATATTGTGTCCTCCACAACATAGTGGCGAGGAAGGAGGAGGCCTTCCTTAAAGGGGTGGGGGGGGCAGAGGCCGACTGGGAGGGAAGGGCCTTTGAGCAGCCATGCGCAGCTGCCATCTGCCAGGCCCATCAGTTGAGGGTGCGCATCTGGGAGGCCCTGAGGGAGAGTTTCTCACAAGGACCCCAGTAACTCTCCCCAGGGCTTCCCCACTAAGGGCCTGTGCCTTGCCCCTCTCTGCCTTGCCTCCAACAACCTCTCCCTTCCCCTCTCCACTCCTCTCCCCTGCAGACACAATAAAACAAACTGGTTTATAAAACCAGTGATTTATTTGGGGTAGAAGTAACTGGGGAGGGAGCTTGGTGCACCCTGGCTGAGCGCCATGGCCAGCTGGCTGGGCAGCCACTTCTCTTCCCTCCAGCCCGGCTGCCCTGCGCTCAGCCCAGGGAGGCTGCATCTAGCTCTAGCTGTGCTGGAGCAAGCTTCCCAGGCTGAGCACAGGATCACAGATGCCCATCTGATGGATTGTATACGTTTAGCAATCTCAGACTTCAAGACACTGGCAGATACTGGTCAGTCACAGGTGTCACACTGAGACTTTGTTATTGGAAGAAAAAATATATAATGATCAATACTTGATTTTAGATTTACAGAATAGCAGAGAACAAAATGTATAATTGTAAATGCTTCATTTGACATTTAAACAGCATGAATTAAAAACAGACCATTTATTTCATAACTATAAACGTGTGATTTTAAGTTTATATATTTCAGAATTTAAAAATAAACTGTTTAACAGAGAGTATAAGGGCTGGGGATAGCAAGTGATGGACAGGAGAATAGAGAGGGCAGGGCTTCAAGGAAGGGGCGGGGCGGTAGATCTTCACCTGTTCTGAGACTTAAAAAGTGATCTTGGGTGTAAAAAGGTTGGAGACCACTGTTCTAGGCTGACAGGAGAGAGCTCACACTTTGGCATAATACCTCCCTGAGTAGGGGGAGCTATGCTGGCAGGGAAAGCTCTCCCACATAGTGAGGTCTAAACAGTGGGTTATAGTAGGTAAAACTATTTTGCTCAGGAGTCCCTCAAGGGACAAAAAAACTTAAACATAACAGACTAACCCGGCTACCCCTCTCAAGTGACAAAGCTATACCAAAGTATGTGTGTAGTGTGGAACTAGCCTAGGTGGTTTTTTCACTTGTATAACTGAGAAATAAGCCCACTGAAGTAGATGGCACATTCATGTAAATACTGCTGTGAACAAGAGGAGACTTGGGCTTAATAACCCAAGAAATGTAAGAAGCAGGTAAGAAAAACTGTTTTGTCAGATCACCTCTGATGTGAAGGACAACAATGACAATAAAATAAAAATGCAACAGTTGGGGGGGGGGGTTTAAAAAAGGATATTTTAAAAAGGAGAGATGGGAGACAAAAATATTCCTTCAAGCAACTAAAGCCTGCTGTTGACCACATTTATTTATACCAGGATATAGCACAGCTGGCTTACTTACCAGATCAGTAGTCGGGGCTCATCAGTGATGACAAATAGTGACAGATGTTTGGCTGCGTGTGTGTTAGCCTTGCATGCCGTCCCAGCTCTGCCCAGGTAGCTGGCACTGAAGACCTCAAGAGAACTGCCCAATGGCCACAAGATCTATTAAGGTGCAAAGGCACTTGGTCAAGTTAATTGCCAACGGTAATAGCACATGGCAGGCTTTATGTGGATGCTAAGACATGTGTGCTTGTGAGAATGGACACAGCTCAGTCAGTGGTGGGACTTTTCCCTGCCCCCAAAACAGCCCCTCTGAGATTTTACATATCCCATTCTCAAACCAGGCCTCTGATAACCTAATGGACAGTTATCTGTAAAACAACATCCATAAAAATCCAATTAGATCGACGTCAAACCCCAATAAAGCCAAAAAGCTAACAGTTCTTGTTTCCTGCACAACAAAGCTTACTAAAGTCTAACAAGGAGCAATAAAGGAATAACACGGACAGTACTGTAACTAATTACAAATATATCTAGGACTCATTTGTTATGATGCTAACTACTCCAAATTTGTGTTTTACTTCTCATATGCCGAGAACCGTGGAACACACTGTAACACTATCCCAGTGTTTCAAAACACTCAGCCTACCACCAATAACTACACAGGGAGTAATTGCCCTAATAGGAAAGTGTTGCTATCTGCAATATCTAGGGTTGCCATGCATCCAGTTTGCAATCAAAAAGGGGCTGGCCATGCAGCAGGGGCCCAGGGCTAAGAAAGGCTCCTAACTGCCTTTCACAGATTCTAGAAGTAGCCATCAGGTCCCTGTGGCTCCTAGGTGCAGGGAGGCTCCATGTGTTGTTTCTGCTCCAAGAGCTGGCTCCACAGCTCCCATTGGCCAGGAACTGCAACCAATGTCTCCTCCCAGAAGCTCTCACTCTCCCCATCCCAACGCCTTCCCCTGTACCATTTGGTAAGAATGAAGACTGAAAATGAGGCACTGACTTACACTGCTTTTGGTCATAGAAGTTAGAACTGGAAGAAGCCTACTAGATCAGTGGCTCTCTTCCTTTTCAGACTAGTGTACTCTTTTTAGGAATGCAATTTGTCTTGCGTACCCCAGGTTCCATCTCACTTAAAATTGTTTGCTTACAAAATCAGACGAAAAATAGAAAAAAGTGTCCCAGCACACTATTACAAAAAATACAAATAATTTTTTTTTACTTGATTTCTTTTTTACCAAGTATTAACTAAATCAACTGGGGGTATTAATATTGTACTTATGTTTCAGTGTATAGCTTGCAGGCCAGTATGAACAAATCATTTTAGTTTGTACTGATTTTGCTAGTGCTTTTTATGTAGCCTGTTGTCAAGCTAGGCAAACATCTAATGAACTGATGTACCCTTGGAAGACCTCTGCATAAACCTGGTTCAGAAACTCTGTATTAGATCATTCAGCCCATCCCCCTATGTCAGCATAGAGTTTCCCGTTTTCTGGTGTTTTGTTCAGTGATTTTAGACATCCAAACAAGGGGTCTTCCCCTCACTTTCCAGACCACTCTTACCCTCAAGATGTACTTAATTTGCAGCCTGTCTTCCCTTTGTTGATTCCTCACCTTCTCACTCCTAGCCAAATCCCATTCTGAACATTTATTTAGTTTTCTTGTCTTTTATACCTGTTGCATAAAAAAAAGCCTCCACCTGAGCTTGATTTTACACGTGCATTTTCTGAAAATACACTAACTGTAAGATCTAAGCTTTTAAACTGCAACTCATTGTAACCTTTGTCAAACCTTACAACTTGCTGTAATCTTTGTAACTCTCAGAAACTTACTGTAAGATGCACTTTTGTAATCTTTGTAACTCTCATCCACCACCCTTGAACTTACTCTAAACTGCATTCTCCTCTGAGTGATGAGTGTGTATGTTTGAAGTTGCAATGCTGAGGCTGGAGCACATGGTGATGGGTCATCAGAGACTGCTGCTTTGCTAAAGGGAAGTCTGGGCATGCTGCCTGGTGATGAGGTGGATGAGTCACAGGGGCCATTCAGACACAATATAAGGAAAGGGAGCACATATGAGACTCTCTTTCTTCCCCTGCTCTTGAGAAACGCCTCTCCACAGCCAGTGTCTTTTCTAACCAGCTTTCCAGCCATGATGAGCAGACAGTCTCTCCAGAATCTACATGCCTTGGCTCCTTCTGCAACCCATATGCCTGTGTAAGTGTGTGAGTGCCTGGGGGCAGGAATGAATGGGTGTGAATGAGTGAAGGAATGGAGGCATATGTGTGTGCTTTTTGGGTTGTGATAGCTGGTTCTCTCTTTCGTTTAAACCTTTGGTTGCAGCTCTACTTTTGTAGTGCATATAGTGGAGTGCTAATTCCTCAAACAAACCCATGCTAGTGTAACCCTGGGTGGTCTCCAGTGGGAATTTTTTGGGGGTAACAATACCCTTCAAATACCGGTATTATATAGGACATAGCTAGTCCCATTTCTTTCCTCATAAATCAATCCCTGCAACCTCCCATCATTTTTGTTGCTCTTCTCTGACTGGACTCACCAGTCTCATCTTTCTAGCAGTGTGGTCACCAGAGTCACCACTCCTCAGAACTCCTTAGCGCATAGCAAAACTCCCCACTGCCCTCGTTAGATTTCGCCTCATTTACAGATGTGCAGGTTCCTTAGCATGAGCACTTCTGATTTTTTCCAGCTGTATTTAGTTTTCATGTTTTCAAGTTAAACCTCCTTTGTTTTTTACCTTAGGGCTTCATCTTTCTAGCTCCTTTTGTACCACTATCTTAACTGGTGTTCGCACATCACACTAACACGTAGTTTACACCCTCTTCCAGGAAGGCAAGATGTTAAAATATGAACCAGTATCCTCCTCAAGTGTGCAATATGACAACACAGTGCACCACAGCACTCGTCACTTATCAAGCTAGATGTTGGATTGCACTGTAATCAGACACCAAGAAAAGCAGATGTAATTATGCCTTGTAGAATGCTTCAGGCAAAGTTGTTACAAAAGAATCAAAGTATTGATATTAATCTCAATTCTTAATTACTGTTCTGATAATCAGTGCTTTATCATTATTAAGATGTATTATGGAAAATGGGAGATGAGTGTTCAGGGCATTAGTGCTTTTCACCTGCAAGTCACAAATTCAAGCATCAGTCAGCACAAACTGGTATCAGCTGGAAGAATGTGTTAAAGGGAAGACTAGGAAAAAAGACACTACAGGAATAAATATACTTATCAGATCGCAGAGAGGGACATAAGCACCTAGCAATGAAGAAGTCTCTGTATAGCTACAGCAGCTCCACTCTGCCAAATTTAAAGAATCAACCTCAGAAAGACATGCTGGAAAAAAATCTCCCACAAGGTGGCTTATTCTGCTCTAGAGAGCTCGTGGGGGCCAGGTAGTCACAAAGGAAGGTGTAGCTTCTGTGTTGCCTATTACTATATTCCACACCATTTGAGGGCTACTCAGTGACCTCTCTCTGAAACAATACCGTGTAGGCAGAGCTCTCTGCATCTAGAGTGGCAGAAAATGACAATTAGTTTATATTAATGATTCAAGTAATTATAGTACAACCCCTTTGCATGGTCTTGTCTACAGCTTATGCATAGAAATCAAAAGTAACAGAATCAAAAGAATTATCCACCTCATGAGTAACCGGGTTGTGTGGTTATGCCTCCTCTCATACAGTAAGACAGTTCTATAGCGATGTATAAAAATGGAAAGAACTCCAAATGTGAAGTCTAGTTCTATTCCATATAACCTCAGATTGTACGTCAAATTATGGCACAGCAATTAAAGGAATCTTTACAAAAATCCACTTTCTGGGATCACTGCTCAGGAGTTGGGACAATAGTAAAACTGGAATCTGGAGTATGTCCTATGATCCCAATTCTCATCTTTGAGCTAAGAGTAAGTAATTCCACTGAAGTCAACAGAATACACATCAGCATACAACTAGTGAAAGCATAACCAGATTGCTAGATCTATACAAACATAGCATACATAGAAGTACAGTCATTCATCTATAGAAAACTGATCTATAAGATCTGTTTGGCTCAGGCAGTAGTCATAAATCTTGTATTTTGCAAAATATAATAGTACTAACAGTTCCATGAATTCACCAGTAATGATTTGTGAGGGGATTTCGCTATAGTAAACAAGGCTACTTCACAGCAAGATTTATTAATACATCCAAAAGAAAGAAAGAAAATCATTTTGTCACACTATATACAGATAATACATACAGTGTTTTATACACATATTACATCAGTTTTTACACAAGAAAAATATACATAAAAATGTAAACTTTTGTATACAAAAACCCTTAAACAAATTAAACAAGGACCAGATAACAAAAGGAGACCAATCTATTATCATTTCATTGATTTTTTTTTTAAAATGGTAATACAGTACATTCATTGAGAAGAATGAGGAACATGTGAGCTAACTCTTCCTATTTAAAGGGAAAGTACAAACACCAACCTGGCCACCCACCCCTGGAATGCTTTCTTCAAGTGCTCCAGCACTTAAAAGCATCAGTGTAAGTTTCTATTGATTCTGGGGACTGTATGTGAAATGAATATTCTTCTCAATCATCCCCATCCACCACATTCTTTTAAAGCAATGCATCTGCAGAAGCAAACTGGACTGGACTTTCTGTGTGTATTAGCTAGTCTTCCAGCTAACACCACAAGGATACAGCAGTGCAAGTTTGTATGTTCCCTTTAAGCAGTTAATGAATTCATTTGTAAGGTTTTTTTCCCCAATGTATGGCATGTACAATCAGAGAGGGGTGTAGAGACTGCTAGTCCTTGCTACCATGCAGTTATTTCAAAATCAGTTATGTTTGTAAGTTGTTATTCACTGGTTTCAAAATGCACTGCCTCACCTTTGCTTTCCCACTGCAACTTGTTTACATTTTAAACTTTAGTGGCCAAACAATTGCTATGAAGCTCTTTGTCACAAGGCTGTTTCTGATATCAAGCTGCTATCAAACGACCTTTTAAAATGGCACAAACACCAACTTCTCTAGGACAGCCAGCAACATTTCATATTGTTTATTTGCCTTCTTTTCTAGTAAATCTGGATAAAGATACTCACTGCTAATTGTTCAAACAAACGATATTTTACTTGTGTCCTTCGTTTTTCATCTATTTGTACCCAGACATACTAGAGATGGGGAAAAATTACATGATGGTGAAGAAACAACAGCAGAAATTCTTTGAAAAATGTATTTTCTGCTGACGGCCTTTATAACCTAAAGGCTTGACTGCAGGTATTTTCAGAAATTCACCCCCTGCATAGAACGAAAAGGGTAACAGAATAATAATGAACTGAAAGGGTGACTGAGGCAATATCTTTTATTGGACCAACCTCTGTTGGTGAGAGGACAAGCTTTTGAGATTACATAGTGGCCTTTCTTGGGTTCTGGGAATATGAAACAGGCTGTTTAGCAGAAGTAGTTAATACGTGTTCAAAGACCTATTCAAGGGGTAACAACGCTCCATGCATGGAGAGGGAGAAAGTTGAGGGGCAGTGTTAGTTGGTTATAGATTGTTGTAAATCCATAAATCCAATCCCTCTGTTCAGTCCATGATTTTGAGAGACTCGCACAGTTATGAATTTAAACTCCCAGGCTCAACTTGCGCAAGTCTCCTTAGAGGATGACTGACAGGTCAGGTGTGGGGCAATCATTTTGCGAAAAGTATTCACACACAAGTGACACGATGTTTTTGTCTTTCTGTTGGAGTGCGTTCAGAAGCTTAGTGGTTACCCTCATGTCACCTATACAGAGGTTATTGTGACATTAGATGAAACAGGAGAACCACCAGGCTCTAGAATGAACACACCCACAAAACTGATAAAAGACAAAAGCACCCTATCACTTGTGGGTGAACACTTTTCACAAAGTGATCACTCTGTATCAGATCTCAGTCTTCAGCCTCAAATGAAACCTATACAACATCTTCAAGTGACGAGCCTGGGAGCTTAAATACATAGCTTTGCTAGACAATAAAAACCATGAACTGAATAGAGACACGAGGCTTGTGGCTTATTACAATAATAATCCACCAATCTCCTCCAACCTTTTTTAGGCCTGACCTCATCTCCTGCCTCATGCTTGAAAGGGTGTAAAAGAGCCACTTCACCTTGAATGGTCCCTTGAAATATGTAACCACTTATACTACACAGTATGTTCCACCTTTTTCAGCTGTAACGCTGAGTAAGTTTTCCAGACCCAAAGAAGAACTCTGCATAATCTCAAAAGTTCTCTCTCTCACCAACAGAAGTTGGTCCAACAAGAGATAGTGCCTCAGCCATCTTGTCTCTCTTATATCCTCGGACCAATCTGGATACAGCACTGCATATGAATTGACATTTTTCCTGGAAAGGTAGGAGAATATTAAAACCTCCTTAGTGAAATCAATATTATTGAATGTCTGAGTCAAATGATGCAAAGGTGTTTGTATAGAGAAAGTCTGGAGGAGGAACATTTGAGTTGTTAGTTTAGTTGAACAAAAAGGGGAAAAAACCCTATTACTGTATTCCTCAGCTTCAGAAAACAAAACACAACATAAAAAAACCCACACCACAGAAACTAGTGTCTTAATTTCTTTCTGATGCCTTTCTAATGAATAACAGTTTTTTAAAACAACCTCCTTCTAGTTAAAAGACCATTCAAATGGCTTTTGTATAATTAAGTCTCTTTTTTTAAATAATTTTTTATGATTATTTTCCATTCATTATGTATAAAATCAGTTTCAATGAAATTATTCCATAAGGGACAGCATTTTGCTAAATGTAAAAAATTGCCAACCAAAATTCGCACATATACATATGTATATGCAGTATATCTACATTCTATATACATGTTTAATAAACATATGCATGAGTATATAGCGGCAACCTATGAATGTGTTCTCCACATATACTTAAAACTGAAATACTGTGTGTAATATATATGTGTGTATATAAATATATACACAGACACATACTCAGCACAGACATACCCATACACATACCCCAACATATGTATTACAGAACTCTTCATGTGAAAGCACAGATGGAACATTACCATAAGGTTACATTTTCCTACAGAACTGTTTGGAAGACAAAATTCCATAGCTGATTTGTGACAAAAATATTGAAAACAGTAAGACTTGAAAACACAATTGGCAAAACTAAAATACTGGTTAGCCATGAGTTTCAACAATCCTTAAATGTGGCTGAGCAGACTTTTCTGTCACTGTCTGATAAACAGTTATTGAATGTTTAAAGAGGTGAACTAAAATACTGTTTTAAAACAAGAAATACAAAAATTGTTTGTAAAAGCCAAATCATTTAATACATGAATAGACAGAAGATATTTGGTCAGGAAAGTAAAAAGAAGGATTGATTTTTCCCTATTTTGTTTTATAATTTTGAATTTGTAACTCGACATGTTAAAATCCAGACATTTTGGGATACTGAACAGTTTTGTGTATCATTTTGAAAAAGTATTTCAGTTCTGGATTTACATGAACAGTCAGGAGAGCAGCGGCGAGCGTGCACAGGGCCTAATTCAGCGGTCACTTTAGTTAATCAGAATCTTTCTATGGGGTACAGCGAAAGCTGGATCAGGCTCTAAAGAGGACTGCTGATGGAAAGTTAGATTCTGAAAGGTTGGGGTGAGAGATTAGTTGGGATGAAGGTAATGGCACAGAACAGCATGAGAGGTGGGTATTGGAAGAGGCCTCACAAAACATTAATATAGTATAAACATAAGCAAAAATGTACCATTCCATTTAGAAGGTTCAGATAACAAGATCAATGGTTACTATACTCAAGTCATAGCAACTTATGCCATCCAAATTCCTCACTGGAACTATAACAACTCATTTGTCACAGCTGCTTAATTGTTAAACACATTTTGTGGATATTATACATATCTGTAGCTCTCTCTCACACACACTACATATTGTGTGTATGAGATATGTATGTACATTTCATGTATATATATATAGATTTAGATCTGCTGCATTCATATATATGTACTGTACATCATGTGGGCAATTCCACGTTCAGCAAAGTGCTACCCAGATCTCATATACATCTCTCTATACAGATATTCACAAGAGAGTTCTATTCTTCCCCATAAATGCATAAAACGTTTATGCTGGTAACTTCCACGATGATCAACTAATGGGAGGAAAAGGCCTCAGACAACTTCCACCTCCCTGCCCTTCGTTTGTTGGCGTATATATAAGATATATTTAAAAAATAATCAAGATATTTGAATGGCTGGGAATGCAAAATAAACCTAGTTTAACAGCGTAAAAAGGTTTGGATTTCCTATTATGTTTTTAAAGTAAAAAATTAATTAAAAACAAATGAGAAATATCTCTAACGTTGGAAGCTCTGTTCTAAAACAGATTTTTAAAGTTTCCAGAATTTTCATGGGTCAAACTAACAGCAACAGAACAGACATCATTTAAGATTTTATTCTCTCCAGCCTGGATGGTGTAATGAGGAACATCAGGATGAGAGGAGAATAAGCAGGAATGTTTTGGGTTTCCTATGTCTCTCAGGTAAGCATCCTCATACAGACAGCATTTCCCTCTCAAAGTATGAAAAAAAACACCCCTATATGTCCATAATTGTTTCGAATTCACAGCACAGATGAAGCTCTCAGATAAGAAGTACAAATTTATAGAAAACAAAATGTAAGTCCCCAGCAGCAATTTTTAGGTTGCAGTTAACATACATAGGCCCCTTTAGGAAAACACATTAGATAACTTTAAAAATGAAACCCTTTACAGTAAATGAAGACCACTTACAAAAAATAAAAATCACCCTTCTCAATATTTTTTTAACCTGAAAACACAAGAATGACTGATTGGCAACCTATTCTGGGTCAGAATATGGGAGATTCTGGTATTATCTTGAAAATGGATATTAATTCCTGTGTCTCACCACCCTAATTATAAATGTTCCCATTTAAAATTTTCTTTAAAAATACTTGTTCTCCCCCTCCCCCCCTTTTTTAAAGGCTGTCTTAGGAGCCTGAGAGTTTCATGACATTTTAACAGGGCTCAATGAAAATCAATTAAAGAATAAAATTGACATGATATCAGAGATAGCCTTAGAACAGAAGACTATGTAGCAGAGAGAGTTTAGTTACTTTTACAATAGCGAGGACATAGTAACCCCCTACTAAATAATCACATTTCTACAAATACATTCCATCACCTCTCAACTACTTTTCTCTTTACAAAAACTATGACCTACATACAGTATGCACATTCATATCACACATACAACCCCCCCAAATGCATATTTTTGTGTGCGTATATAATACATACATGCACACAAGCAGTCTAATTCTATTTATAAGTCACAGTGGGAATTCCTTTTTAAGGAAAGGAGGGGGGAAAGTTCCTGAATAAGACACTGTGGATTCTGAGATTTAATGTTTCGTCTTTTCAAATTCCAACTTGCATGACTGGAAATAAATACGTTTAAAAAACAAGTTCTTACAAACTTGGTTCACAACTTCCAGCTACAGTAGTTGAATTTTTCATTTGATCCATTTACCCTGTAACTGAACTTCAAACCATTACAGGTACAAATCACTGATAAATTATTGCAGAATGTAACCAAAAAAAAGTTATAGGAGCAGTAATATTCGGGTTAACAAGAGTTCTATGTTTTGCTGATACCATTTTATTTTTATATATCTGCAAGGTAGCAAAGAATAGCTGTACACCTTGACACGGCAAAGATCCAGTGTAAAAAGGTGCTTTACTAGTTTTTGTTTTTCAAAAAAAGCTTGTATATAATTTTATAGCCATTGAAAACACATATGCAACATAATTCATTACACTCAATACAGCTTTAGTATAAAACTTATAATTTATGAGGTGATGTTAATAGCATAAATTAATATACCTTTCTCTTAAAATCTACAATAAGTATTCTGAAAGCTCATTGGGGAAGGGTATCTTTAAATAAAAGTTTAAAGCTGAGCATGATGGAAAAAGATTCTGTATGTTGACTTTGAGATGAGAACCCCAAGAAGAGAAACTCCCTAAGCCAGACACCAAGGATTACAAAACTGAACAAGATTTCTCTTTCTTGCGCTCTCATTTAGATGAAGCTCTACCTTAAATTATTATTTACTTTTAAAACTATTTACTTTTTATGTTAACTGCCCTTATTTCCAAAAGGAATCCCTGAGACATACCCAAAACTGTACAGTGAAATCACTGTTCAGAGAAACTGGTTCAACCCCTTCTAAATAGATGTAGATACTTTGTATGAGAACCAAACTGTCCATCTCTTCAGAATGGATCTTTTTCCACTGGAATCAATTGTATTTTTAAGATGCAGGTTAAAGAGTCATTTCAGGGTAGATCAGTCTACTCCAAAGTATAAGCAAGCAATTGTGTAGCAGTCAGCTGCATTGTGTCATTTGCACCACAGTTAAAGTTTTCCAGGAGAGATTTGGGAACATTATCTATCCAAAGCTTACTGGTGGGCACCAGATCACAAAAAAAAAAAAAAAAAAAAAAATTAAAATAAAGGGCAGGAAACACACCAGTTTTACTAGACCAAGTTCAACATATGTTTCCAATTCATACACATAAAATGTGTGTGTGTTGAGGACAGGAGGGGGAAAGGAAGAATGCACTTGTCTACATTGAGTATATACTGTTTCAAAATAAAAAAGCCTAGTTTTATTCTATTAGTTTTCAAACTGAGTTCTGTGAGCTAGGGAACGGGGGGCGGGGGGAAGCGTTGACTCAACACTTCAGGCTATTTAGGAAAAAATCCAAATGCCACCTCTAAACTGCAATTCAAAGTGTGTTTTCTTCTTTCATGCTTCCACTACATATCCTTGTTTCATTATAATTGGAAAATTGCAGCATGTAAAACTGCAACACCTAGTGTGTGTGTGGGGTGGGGGAGAAGAGAAAGAACTAAATCATGATACTGCCAATAGAGTTACAGATTTTATAGACTTGCTTAGGAAAAACTTTGTTTTTTAAGTAAGGCTAATTGCATGGAAAAATGTATGGAATATTCTACTGGCAACTTCCTTTACAATAAAAGGAACTTACAGGAAAAAAAACTTCATGTGAAGTTCTTGAGCATACATAGCTCTCTGTCAGTGGTGACCACAGTTGTATTCTCAGCAGCTAGCTAAAAACTTTCTGATATCACATAGCATCGTCATGTTACTCAATAGTCTGTGAATTCTTACTCAATATTCTATTGCACTGCTGCTCTGGCTTCCTAATTTATATTATGACTCACAGGAACCTCACCTAAGCCTTTGTTTAAAACAATCATAGTGTTTGCTCATTATCAACCGCACAGGCTTTTAAATGGCAATTTTTGTGTCACGGTGATGGCAGTGGAGAGTGAAAGAAGATGGTGAAGAGAGTGGGAAAGAAGGGATGAAATTTAAGGAGACAAGAGGCGCAGCCTAGAACACCCATTCGCTCCCACCCAAGCTAAAGAGTCTTATGAGGAGCACTGCAGCTTGAATCTATTCTTGTAGTCATTTCTACCAACATGAGGCTTAGCAATCTAGGCCTACATCTGATCTGGGTTCTTTCAGTTTGCCTCAGGTCTGTGTTAAAGGCTCCTTCACTGACAAGAAGGGAACTAAGCCCTTTGATAAAAGCAACTGTTGAAGAGGAAAATTAGGCTTAAGACACACTGCACCCCTCCTGGTGTATGTCTTCACTGCAGAGTTAGCCAGTGTTCTTATTCAGGTATTGCTCCAACTCCCCTCCTGTCCACACACAAACATTCATGTGCACAGCTGGGGATGTGGGCCAGAGCCTGACAATTGCTTTCCCGCATTCCCTGCACCACACCTGCTGTGTGCCCAGGAGGACAGATGAGTTCTCCCACAATTCCCTAGGGAAGAATCAGGGCAGCTCAGCTTACTGCAGCACCATTGGCAATGCCCGCAGACATCCCAGTGACAAACACAGAGGAGCACTGCCTGGCTGCTCACACTCAGTCTACACTAACATAGGTGCCCCAACTAGGATGCCAAACACCTCGGCTAATGTTACAGTGAAGGCATACCCTCAAAGGACTAAATCTTCTTCCTCTTTTTGAGAACTTAGTTTTCTAATGGGGAATGCCAGCGGTCACAGAAAGCATTAGCAAATTAAACTCTGTTCCATGTTCTTGGTTAGATTCTCACAGCCGGAGCCTTAACTCTGGTAAATTAGCACACAGCTCCTTTGAAGCTGAGATAGCCGGGCTTATTGACACCAGTTGAGAATTTGAGCTCTCAATGTCTAATTATGAGGATCATGATCTCTAGAGAAAGCAATTCATGAAGACAGTAATATAGTTTTCAATGAAGATACTATTTTTTAAACAGTTAACTTCCCCTGCCCTCCCTTTGAAGAGCAAACACACATTCCTGAGAGCAAATATATTTCTTGCACTTGCAATCTAATTTTCATCTCCATCTCCCATGTTTGCTCACAGATTACAAGCTTCTCAGCCAAGGAGGCACCCTAGAAATGCTTGCCAAATGAGAACCTTAAATTGCTTAAGAAAACAGTCCTTTGTGTCATTAGCCTATGAAATGAACCTGGAAAGTCCTTCTATTGCATAGTCTGGGACTCAGTAGGTGAAGAGAACTGTAGTACGTTATTTTTGAACAGATATTCTTTAAGATGTGCAGCCATAAGACAATTAACAGAGGCAAGAAAACAAACATGTGTCTTGACAAAAGGGAAAAAATGAGAATTGGAGATGATATAGCTTTTCACAGGTACTTTTCATAATATAGCAATTAGTAGAGCCAATGGATCAAATCCCAACTTCAATTTCATTCCCTCTTTCCAATTAAATTGCCAATGGGAGCTGAGTTAGGCAAATTTAGCACTGGCATAAGCTAATAAACTAAATGGTAAAGGGAAATGCTGACAGAATGTAATCTTATTTTAAATGTAACTGCTTTATAAACCAAGCCAGCATCATGCTGTCCCTCACTGTTCTCCATAAACTGCCCAACCAAAGTTAATCTTTGTCAAGAGTGAAATCTCTGCCAATTTTTATGTCAGTGTGCTAAGACCACCTGACATTACATTATTACCAAAAAGGACATTATTGCTTCTAAACATCTCTGTCAAATGCCTTCTAATTCTTTAAAACATCATATTTTTATTTTAAGATTTGTCTATTTACTTCATTTATAAGTGGCAGAATAGATACTGATCACTTCAACAAATGGATTGGAATTGCTACATTGACTCTTGGTAAAAGGATTATTAGTGCTAATTGCTGAATTACAGGGGGGGAAAAACCCCTTTCAAGAGAGCATGAATGAGAACCATATCAATGGCCCTAAGAACCAAGACAAATCCCACATGGAACACCCATATTTCCTGGTAGGGGAGAACTGTCTGGCTGCATAATCACTTGTCCTTGTGTCCGCTACTCTTCCCATAACAATATGGTGCTGATCCTGCACTGAACTCTATGTAGGCAGACTCCTGGTGAAGTTAGTGGGCTTTGTATGGCTATAGGGATCCACCTGCATGGTGCTCATAGCATAATTAGGACCTACAATCAGAACTGTATACTAGAATGTAACTTCATTAAGTTGGCTATACTTCAATTAGATGTAGAGAAGCTGCAACTGGCAACAGTCTTGACCATTTCAAACCGCTGTACTGGAAAGTAGATCGGGATTCCTTTTCTAAAGCACTTCAAATGGAAAACATTTTATGGGTGTAGATTTACTGCAAACTCAATCTGCTCATGAAAAATGTTATTCAGCCAATGTCTAGGAAAAATCCCCAACAGTTCCATAAAGCGGAGATCTAAAGGCGGAGACTTCCAAAGCTGCCTTTTGGGAAGATGATTTCAAATGAGAGCTGTGTACTTACATTCCCTTGGGCATTTTGGAAAATCCCAGCCTAAAGAAATTACCAGTTAAGAGCTAGATTCTGTTCTGAGTTACACTTGGGTAAATACACAGTAACTCACCTGGCTAAAAGAAGTACTCCATGATTTACACGGATGTAACGGAGAACAGAAATTGGGCCCAAGCGTTTTCTCTACTGATAGGTAAGGAGAAGTTTTGATGAGCATGAGAAATATTTCATATTCAAAATCTTCAAACTAATCTGCAGAACATCTTGCCACATGACATTTAATACTGGCAGATTTAACAATTGATCATTTTCCCATTCGGCAAACTAGTTCACCCTTCTTTTTCAGTCACTCATCTTGATACACTAAAGAATATTAACACAAGGAAAAACAATGCAATCAAACATTTGTCTCCTCACAAGCATTGGAGAAGGGAAAGCAGAGGACAGAATAAAAAACAAAACGAAAACAAATGCCCTATCAGCTCTTCCTCATTTTACAACGTCAAGTGGGCATTCCTCAATCAGCTGGGCAGCACAATAGGGTTTCGTAAGCCTCATTTCATTTAGGACATAATTTGAAAACACATAAATAAGGACAAACACACTTAAACCACACTTAGAAATGAATGTTTCCTCATCCATCCACATATGCAATTTCATCAAAGGGCTGAAACCCACAGGGCTTATTCTGTTATACTTGAAAACAGGACAAAGCTTTTAAAATGGGAATGGCTCTACCTAGAGGGATATAAACCCGAGATGAGCTGCATCCAGGAAGTGTGGATGCAGTTCTTAATCCCTACCCCTCAGGAAGTCTGGGCGCAGAGGGTTTGACTTTCATCATTAGCATAAACAGAATACATATATCGGGGGAAGATACATTACTCTCCACATACTAAGGAATAACTGAACTCAGTTCAATAATCCCTTGCTTAAAGAAATTTGCTTTACTTTTTATCTTTTCTTCTATGCATCTTAGAAAGAAACCAAAGAGTGGAGACTTTGTTTAGCAATCAGGTAGGAATTACTTTCACATAGTGGCTAGTTAGTTCTTTACAAAAGTCACAATTTTCACAAGCACATTCTCTTTTGGGGAAGCGGGGGAGAAGAGGGAGATGATTCAAGCAAACTACTTGAACCAATTTTGTTGTTACTCTTTAAGGAAGAGTCAGATATAAGAGGAATCCACTGCCTTTATAAGGAGCTGACTTTATGATCAAGGAGACATAAAACCATTTTCAGCAAACAGGCAATAAAAGCAACAAGGTGTTGTGGACAGAAGGATTTTCTTATTTCCCTATTTTGCTTGTAAGTTTGGTTTTGGTTAGTGGTAACCACAAATTTGTACCCGCCGGTTCCCACATACATTCAACTTCACATACAGGGCACCAGTTTCACTAATGTCCTAAAACCTGTATGGTTCCTGGTACAAAATCACTGCTATTACAGAAAGAGTCTCGGCGGCAACAAAGAATGTGAGAAATTCAGCTATTTTCAGTTTACTGAAGGGGCTTGATGTAAGTTTGTTTAAATGGGTTGCATACCAATACATACAAATAGAATTCTTCCCGTTTCAGCAAAGAAACACTTGCTGTGCAAAGAGTTCTGGACAAAGCCACATTTGAAAAGGCAAACCATCAACATTACAGTGCCACTACAGTAATTCAGCTCTGATGGGAATTTCTGCATGATTCTTGACTAGACCATCATTTATTCTACTTTTCCCATTTTCTTGTATTTCCTCCCTGGGCTAACCTTTGAAACAGCAAGAACCCCCAGTGCCCTGAGCAAACAGGTAGAGCCCATTTGCCCTTGTCAGTCAATCCCCTCTCTGCTCAATGAACCTAAAATAAAGAAAATAAATCAACGTTCAATAGGAGCAGTGACCAACGTCAGGAGGAGTCACAACCACTGTTGCCTCAGTAGTAGACGACAAGGCACTGCTGCTTCCCCAAACACACACACATGCCCACAGAGAAGGTCAAAAAATAATTTTAAAGGAGTTGTCAAATGAATAATTGAACCATGGTCTTGAGTGCTTTGGTGCACCATTACAAAACTGAGTGTGGAGCCAATTCTCCATGCCCATGTGTTACCTAATTTTTTAAAATCAAGAGACTTTTCCCCCCCCCCCCCCCCCACTATAAAAACTTCCAATGTGACATGCTAATGGGATGGAAATCACTGACCTGAACCCTAAGAAACAGTAACGTGCATTGGTAATCTGAGGTATCGTCCCATTTCTAGGTCTTACTGCTAAGGGTCTATTACATCCAGTAACTGTGCTGCATCCTTAAGGAATTGATTGGGTTATGTTGAACCTGCCAGTAATAAATGAGCACCAGTGCATCAATAGCACATGTGAACACTAGAGCAAGGTTTACTGAGGGGCCACCCTGGACTGAACTGCAGCAGGAGGTTTCCTTTTAACCCCCTCTGTAAAAAAAATCCTCTTCCAAGGAAGGGGAGGACAAAATAGGGAGGAGAAGAGAGATAACACAGGGTCCCCATCTGCCTGCAAATACTCCGACAGACTAGCTCAGTTAGAGGTGGTGGTAAAGGGAGCAGATGCATTATTGGTACTGGTAGCTGTGGCACCTGTGACTGTGAAGCCTGTGGGAGGAGCTATGGAGCTGTGGCTGGGCTGCAGGTCCTTAGGAATGCCACTGTGTGAGCTCAGCTGATGGCCAAAGGCTGCGCTGAACTGAGGGAGTTGCTGTTTGGGGGAAGTGGAGGCCATTAGTTCAGCAGAGGGAGGACCCATGCCACTAAAACTGGTCTGCGGTAACCCCGGAAGCACACTGGAGCTGTTGGGGGTCACAGTGGCGAAGGCAGGCTGGGTGGTCTCTGAGTGCGAGGTGGTAGGTGGTGTGGACAGGGAGGTGGAAAGAAGGTGTCCATCAGCACCAAGAAGGTTGCTAAATGGAGAGGGGTCACCAAGATTGACAGGGATATTTCCCCAGTGAGTTCTGGGGTTCACCACCCCACTAAGTGGCACCTCCAGTTGTGATGGGAGCAAGTGCTGTGCCATAATGGGCATCTCTGCTGAGAAGGTAGCTGCCAAGTTATCACCAGAATAAGAAGTGGCATGGGGGGATGTGATATGGTCGCTGTAGGGAGACGGCACATGCTCGCTATCGTAATGGCTTCCATGGGGTGAGGAGTGCGAATGGTCACTGCTGTATTGCTGTCGTGAGGTGATTAGGTCATCTGCCTTGCTCAGCAGCTGGGCAGAGTGTGGCCTCTGGGAGGCATGGCTGCCGTCATGAAGTCCATGAAACTGTCCTGGGAAGGCTCTCTCCCCAAGTCCACTCTGGCTTATCAGAGTGGCAGAAGTAAGGCCGACGTTGGCTGGGGCAGAGAATTGCCCCTGGATCTGCCCTGCCAGGGGCGTAGGTGGGTTAGACAAGGTAGCAGAACGGAGCAAGGTTTCATCCAGCTCCAGACTGGAGAAATTATCATGTACTATGCGCCCATTCAACAGCTCCCCCAGGTCCGTGTTAACCTCTCTACTCAAGGACTGCATTCCTGGAGCTCCAGCACCTGCGGTGAACACCCCTATCCCTCTATCTGATAGCTCCTGAACCGGCACACCGTCTGTCTGTGTAAGTACTCCAATGGTACTCAGGCACTCAAGAGAAGTTACAGCCTGTAGAGCCCGTTCCAGTTCCTCTGCCTCTTCTGTAGTAGGGAGGAGGTCTCCATTTTTACCTATAGAAACAGGAACAACAGAAGTTAACTGGCTTTTCATAGATATCCCTGACACTATGGTCTTAGGAATACAACTATCCAAAAAATACAATAGGGTTTCTACCAAAAAATAATAAAATTTCCAAAATGGTTCTTGATAGGATTGAAAAAGAAAATTCACTCTTCCTCTCCTAGTTGGAAAAAAAAATTCCAACTGTCTTTTTTTCCTCCGTGTAAATGCTAAAAATAACCCTTAAACATTTGCTTGATTTACATAAGTCTATAAAACAGGGGTCGCCAAACTGCAGTTAGCGAGCTACATGCAGCTCTTTTACAATGTGGCTTGCGGAGACCCACCCCCACACCCTCCTTTTCTTCACCTTCCAGATGAGCCTGGGGAGAGCGTGGGGCTTCTGTCCTGCAGCAGAGTGATGGGGCTAGTGGCTTCTGCCCAGAGGGAAAGGAATCCAGGGGTTTCAACCCAGTGGGAGGTGCCTGCCAGTGCTCGGGGCTTCAGCAAAAGGCGGGGGGTGAAGCCCCAAGTACTGGCAGGTACCTCCCGGGGGGCTGAAGCCCTGCGTCCCACTACTCGGCCATAGGACAGAAGCACAGAGCAAGTGTGCTCTGCTCTCAAACTTCTGAAGATTATTAAATACAACATAGAGGATCAATAAGTTTGGCCACCCTTGCTATAAAAGCTTAAATATCTTTCTAAGGTGTAACACTAAGCACAGTTTAGAACGTCCATTTTGCTGATTATGTTAGCATAATAATTTAAAATTTTGGATGGTTCTGTAAAAGACAAGTTCTAGGAATTAATTCGGGGAAGTTCTATGGCCCGTGTCATACAGAAGGCCAGACGGTATAAACACAGTAGCCCCTTCTGGCCTAGGATTCCATCAATAACCTCCATTTTATTAAAAGGATTAGAATGCCAAACTCTGATATGACAGCTCAGAAAAATGACAAAAAGTGCAGCAAGAGGTTTCCAAAACTACTGGTGGTTCTATTCTGAGCCTTTTCCTACCCATAGTGGGCCCTGAAAAAACACACAGAAATTCATGTGTATTTCAGCTCATACGCAAGTTCTTCAGGTGTTTTTTTTAAATCTGCTTTCCTCTGATAAAAAAACAGACCTGGTCTACACAGGGAGTTTAGGTATTAAGTTGACTTTCTAAGCAATGAGTCCACACCACCAAACCCATGCCGTCGACTTTAAGGGCCATTAAAGTTGATTTAATTACTCCTGCTTTTCACGGGGAATAACATTAAATTTGACCTTGCATGGTCAACCTAAGATAGTGCCAATGCAGTGCTGTGAAAGTTGATATTCTTGGCCTCTGAGATGTGTCCCACAGTCTGGCCAGGACTTTCAATTCTGATGTTCTCCATGTGCACAGGAAAAGCCCCAGGAAATTCTGAATTTCATTTCCTATGTAGCCACTGTGGCGAGCAGACTTCAGTGGACAGCTCACCTCAGCAGCACACCTGACCATGAATGCCAAGGGTCACAAATGAGTACCAGCATGGAACGTGCAGGAGATTCTGGGCCTGACTGCTGTGTAGGAAGAGGATTCCGTTCTCACAGAACTACGAACCAGCAAAAGAAATGCAGATATCTAGGCCGAGATTGCAAAGGGCATGGAGAAGAAAGGATACACCAGGGATGTTCAGCAGTGCTACATGAAAATAAAGGAGCTCAAGCAGGCCTATTAGAAGAAAAAGGGGGCAGACGGATGGTCTGGATCATCACCACAAACATGCCACTTCTCTGAGCAGTGGCATGTGATTCTGGGGGGGAACTGACCAGCTTTCCAAGCCAGTCTATGGATTCTTCTCAAGACACTCCTCTGGCAGCCTAGCACAACAGCATAAAGAACAGCATGGATGAGGTAGAGACTGGTCAACAGATGAGTGGAAAACCAAATCTCACCAACAGCCAGAATCTTTTTATAACTTTAGAGCCAATCCCCTCTTCCCAGGATGTCTCGCTGTTGGTCTGATGCTGGGGAGGGGACTTTTGGGGAGTTCACATTTTTGATCATGCTTGACGTGGATTAAGGCAATTAGGTGTGATCTGTGGCAGCCAATTGTCTCCACAATGGGGGCACCATGGAATAGTTTGTTAACGAATCTGGAGACGAAACAGGAATCCTCCCCGAAGCTCTCATAGGAACTCTTTCATCCTTCTCACAAGGTTTCTGGGGAGCCTGCCTTATTCCTTCCTCCAAGGTCGGACACCTTCCCAAGACAAGCCAGCAGTAAGTGGTCTGCATCATTGCAGCACAAGGCCCAGGTTTCTAGCCACATTCAGTCAGCATCCACCCCTGTCACTCTGCAAGATTTGGAGAAGACTGAGATCTCACCTGTGACCCTGGATGAAGCAGGAGAAGCTATTAACTGATTCCTCTGCAGTAAATCCCCATTTTCTCATCCCTAATGAAGCATGGCTTGTGCTCCTGCCCTGCCACCGCACCCAGAGCCCCTCTCCTTTCTCCCACCCACATGCTCTTTTGGGAAGGGAAAGTTGCACTCTCCCGGCAAATGGGGGGGACACATACCTCATGAGTCTCTGCACTGCCCTGCCACTATGCCTGGACCCCCTTCCCCTCTGAAGGCTCAGGACCCGACCAGTCCTTTACCATGTCTGCCACCAAACCAAGTCCAGCTGCTCCCCTAAGATCTCTGTGGGGTATCTGCTGCATAGAGGGTGCTTAAAGGCACAACTGTAGCCTGGTACATAACATCTCCCTATTGTCTTTAGACAGACTTTCCATTTATGCTAAAAGATTAGGTTTTATGCTCAACAATGTATGTCCTGTAAAGCCTGCCCTTCACTTTTCTTTACAGCAGGTGCAGCAGTGAGCTTGCTGCACACGCCCTCAGCTCTGCTAGCTGTCCAGCTAACACAGATCCAAAGGCAAACATACACCAGGGACGACATGTTCACAAAGCAAATGCAATCCATCCACTTGGACAGGGAGTAATTAAGTGAGTGGACTGTAGGAGATGCAAGTGGAGCGCGAGGAGGAGTGCGAGCAGGGAACTGGAAGTGAAGAACCAAGAGAGAGTCTTGATGGTAATGGCGCATGTGATGATCCACATGATGCTGTTCTAGAACTGCCACAGGCACAGGCACTCCCTCCAGCTCTTGCAGACTCTCATTCCCTCCTCTCCCAGGGGCCCTAGAACATGGGGAGCAGGGTGGCCAAGGGCAGCCTCACACACAACCCGCAAGGATGCATTCCAGAGCAAAAGACTCTCCTCACACTTGTGATCATCCCCCACAAAATTCCCCCCCCCCCGAACTCCTTTTCTATCCCTGCTGTGTTCCCTAAAAATGCATGATTTCTGAACAATACTCTCGTGTTTTGAAAGGGGGAGGGGGATACAGAGTTTATAGGCAGGCCCACTTAATGCAAGGGCACCTCATTAAGAGCAACATGCACAACTTTCTTACCGCTGTCTGGCCATTCATAAAGCTCTTTTTCCAAAGTCTCTCTGGGTACGTCTACACTAGCTCGTTAGTTCGAGCAAGGTAGGGTAGTGAGGGCAAGCGGAGTTGCAAATGAAGCCTGGGATTTAAATATCCCGGGCTTCATTTGCATGTTCCCGGGCGCCGCCATTTTTAAATCCCCCTTAGTCCGAACTCCATGCCCGTGGCTACACACGGCACGGAGTCGATAGTTGGAATTAAAGATCCGAATTCGAACTACCGTTACTCCTCATTACTCCGTGCCGCGTGTATCCGCAGGCACGGAGTTCGGACTAAGGGGGTATTTAAAAATGGCGGCACCTGGGAACATGCAAATGAAGCCCGGGATATTTAAATCCCGGGCTTCATTTGCAACTCTGCTTGCCCTCATTATCCTACCTAGCTCGAACTAATGAGCTAGTGTAGACGTACCCTCTGATTTGCAGTGCCCCTCAACGTGCTCTGCTTTTTGCTCTGGTGCCCGGCTGCTCATAATTACTGGCTAGGTGCTGCACCTTGCTCTCCCACCCTGCCATATCTCTTTCTCCTTGCTCCAGAATATCTACAAGAGTACACAGCTGGCTGCCACAACAATGGAAATGTTGCTTTCACTGGGGTCTAACCTAGGTCAACAGAAAGTGAAATCTTCCCTTTAAATGCCCAAGAAGCATTCTACCACCATTCTGCACTTGCTCAGCCTGTAGCTGAACTGCTCCTTCCTGTGGTCCCTGCTGCCTGTGTTCAGCTTCGTGAGCCATCGAAGCTAGGGGTAGGCTGGGTCTCCAAGGATCACTATTGGCATTTCAACGCCTTCGATGATAATTTTCTGGTCTGGGAAGAAAGTTCCATCTTGCAGCTTTCTGAAGAGACCGGAGTTCCTAAAGGTGCACGTGTCGTGCACTTTTCCAACCATCCCACATTGATGGTGGTGAAACGGCCCTTGTGATCCACCGGCATCGCCAGCACCAGTGAGAAGTAACCTTTGTGGTTGAAGTACTTTTTGGCAAGGTGGTCAGGTGCCATGATAGAAATGCATGTTCCGTCTATCACCCCACCATGGTTAGGGAACTTCATCGTGGCAAAGCACTCCACTACGCCCTGCATGTTTCCCAGACTCATTAACCTTCACAGCAGAAGGGTATCGATGGTCTCGGCTATTTGGATTACAACAGCCCCCACTGCAGGTTTCCTTACTCCAAACTGATTTCCAACTAACCAGTAGGTGTCTGGCATTGCAAGCTTCCACGTGGCTATTTGCCATTCGCTTGTCAACTGACAGAGCGGGTCTCATTTTGATATTCATGCGCTTCAGGGCAGGGGGAAGCAATTCACAGAGTTCTATGAAAGTGGCCTTAGGCATAAAAATGTTCTGCAGCTGCTGCTGATCATCCCATAGCTGCATCATTAGGCAGTCTGGTGCTTGTCTGACAGCACCAGAACCAGCGTTCCACTGTGTCCAGAGGATCAAATGCTGGCGGCATTTGCCAGGCGCTCAACTCACGTGCCTCGCAGAAGAGTTATGTTCATGGCATCCCAAGATTTGTCCTCATTCGGGCAGGTCCTGGACATGCTCTGGATATACTCCAGCATAAGGCACACCATGGTTAATATGACTGATATAATACTTTGCTGCTGAATGGGTTCCATGATGGGTTCCATGCTTACCCTACTATCCGTATGCACAGATAACCAGGAAAGAAAGGGCACACAAATCCTGTTTGCTGTTTCTTTCAAGTGAGTGTGAAAGGGTGAGAGACAAGGGCATTATGGGACGCTGACAACATGTACCTAGAATCACCCTCTACACTGTTTTGGTCCCAGCCTGCACTGGAAGCATAACCCAGAATGCAAAGGGGCAGCAGGAACTGTGAGATAGCTTACCCATAGTGCAATGCTCTCAAAGTCGACAGGAGCCACACTATTGGAGACTCACTGGTGAACTACATTGAAGTCTTGTGCACAGTGGAGATATGCACCTTTGACATTACAAAATCAGGTGCTAGAAAATTAACCTTAATAAATTCAACCTTCTCTCTCAGTGTAGACAAGGCCACTGACATTGATAAAACTGGGCTGGAATCCAAGTCACAGAATGATGCCTGACTGTGAATTTGGTTGATTAAATTGCAATGGTCAGTGACATACAGAAAAGCACAAACTCATTTATTAAAATTTTAAATCACTCAGGATTTCCATAGTACCAAGTATACAAACAAGCAAATAATCACATGCATGTCCTGTAAAACATATTCTTCTTAGAGGTAAGAGGTATGAGCAGCGGGCTGAATATGTGTTCTTTCTCTAACAGTCCTCTTCCCTGCAAGAAAGCAGGTGGAACCCTCAAATGCATCTCACTTCACTATGTGTATTAAATTAAAAATTCACATAAATTAAAACAAAAATGTACCTTCAAAGAAATCAAAATCTTGTAAGTCATCAGGCAGCCGTGGTAGGACATCAGAAAAGTCCTCTTGATTCAATTCCAAGTCATGTGGAATGTCTGTGATTTCATTGGCGATGTCATCGGGCAGCTCATCTGTACTTAGGTCCGGTGTGGAGGGGCTCCTGAAGAGACAGTGTTGTCAGGTCACACTTTAAAATCCTGATTTCTCAATACTGCAGCATACTTTACAGACACACACCCAGCCCTTTTTATTTTTCAATCAGTAAATGGAAAGAATGCCATTTAAACAAGTGTCATTTAATTTGTTCTGCTAATGACAGTTTTGAGTTGTGCATCGGCAGCAAAACAACCATTTTAACTGAACTGTGTTGAGATTTGAAATTAACATTTTTCAATTCTTCCTTTCAACAATGACAGAAATAAAAGACACCTGAAGATGTTCATTCCAGTTCAAACATCTAACATATTTGGAAAGTCAAAATATTAAGTGGTGGAGAAAAGAAAAAGGAAAGGTCACAGCAGACCTAATTAAGCCAAGCTCTGTTCAGCTTTCATTTAGCCAGACTCTGTGCAGTGCGTTGTCTCTGCAATCTTTTCCTGTCTTTAACTTTTTGATTATAAAGCTAAAACAAGCCCAGTACAAGGTGCCACGGGCACTGACCGTATGTGGGAGATCTCCACTGGCAGTGAAATGCTGGTGGGCATGCTGAGGTTCCCTTGGGGCACTGCAGGAGGAATAGGTTTCTGGGGCCTCCGTGGCCCCCTCCTTCTCTTCTTTTTGTGTTTTTTGGTAAGTGCAGGTGGCTTCGTTTTTTTCCTGGGTTTCCTCTGCTGCTGGTGCTGAACTTTACGGGAGCTGTCCCCTCTCAAGAAATTATCCTTTGGGAGAAACAATGAAGAGGGGACACGTTAGGATCAAATGAAACTTTCTTTTCTTGCCATTCCCAAACACTGAGACACAAGGTGAGTGAAGAGAGGATCTTTCTAACTGCCAACCTGCAAATCCAAGCATGGGTCTGAAAGTCACGTTACCTCCTTTCCTTCTCCTGCATTATCACTGAGAAGAACAATGAGCATGTACATTACATCCTTAGTTACACTTTTGCAACCTCTTTGGAGGCAAATAGGGCTGCACAGGTTTAATCAAGGGCACAGTCTGGGACTTCTACTACTGGAAAAAAGGAGTGTGAAAGAATGAACTCAGGCTAATTCTCAGATCAGGGGTGCAGAGCTGGCAGTCAGAAAAAAAAAAATCACATTGTTGTCATCGCTGAAATACTGCAAATTCGGAAAGCCCACGCTGTCTTTTTTAATGACTGCGTCAGTAGTACCACAGTTTAATGCACATAAAGTCCAAAACAAAATATTTGGAACATCTCATATAAGCACCCAAAAAATGACTATTGGAGTGACCTGGCGGTAGGGATTTGTGCAGGTAGGTGTAAACCAGAGTTCTGGTCATGTTCCCATTGCTGTAAGGAGCCATGAGCACTGAGGAGACATAGTAAGTGCTGTAGGACTGAGAACTGGCAGGGGGCACGGTTGCAGGGCCTTGTACTCCTGAACAGCAGCCCAAAGGCTAATTACAAAATGAGTGCCATCGTATAGGCTCTGAAGCAAGTCGGATTCAGTCTTCAATTTTGATTATGAAGGTTGTGGCACAGGGTTTTGATGTGCCAAGCAAAGGAAAAAAATGGGGGACAATCTTCAGGCCTTTGATAAGGACACTGAGGATTACCTAGAGAGAGACAGAGAGAGAGAACAATACCTGGATTAAAACGGTAAGGGTCTGTGTTACACGATAAAACACAATGGGAACCTCAGAGTTAAAAGTGTCCCAAAAGCATTTTTTGGGAGAGAAAAAAAATGACAGGCGAAGAGGCACATAAATTATCCTAAAAATGTTGCTTTTGGAAGAGGTAGGTGGAGATCAGAAAATCGAGGATACTGTCTCAAGTTCCGCAAGTTACTAATCTGTTCTAATGCTCCAGAATACACCATGCTGCAGGGCCTCGCGACTGCGATATGATGGGCAACCTCAGATGATGTAGCCTGAAGCTTTGGATGATTATATGAAAAGGTCAGATCAATTTCTGGTTTTTAGCAAATCCATTTCCCCCGCAAGAAAAAAAAAATGTAAAACTACTTTATATTTGTTGGGGAGATTATATATATTTGTAAAACAGCACACAAGTTGATAAACTTAGCTAAATAGAACTCCTGATTATCCCAGTTTATGGAAATAGTTACAGCTGTGGTTTGTACTTACCATTTTTTTGGCATGTTCTTCACACAGAGGAGTCTGATGTGTAATGTCAAAAACTGGCACAGAGCATTGCTGTCCATCTGCAAACTTGGCTGTGCAACTTGAAAAGAGCTGCTGAGAACGGTTCAATAGGATATCTATATGTTTCTGTGTCAGGAACAACACACCAGACAGAGGAGACATGCCAATATGATACATATCAAAGCCTTGAATTCTACCAGTCCATCAAGATGCTATTTTTAATTAGTATCTTAACTTTGTTATTTGAAAGTAGGTAAAACTTAAACTTGAATTGCCCAGGATTTTATCGTTTGTTATGATGTTTTGATTTTTATCATTTGCCGCTGATGCAGATATTTTGCTAATGAATCCTTATCTCTTTCCTGGAGCAGGGGTCGCAAATCTATGGCTTGCAGGACCAATCTAGTTCCAATATGTCCAGTTCAGTGTGACTGAGGGTTTTTATTTTCCCTTCTCACTTGGAGGTGACTAGAGAGGGGCTGTTTTCCATCGGTGTACCTCCCCGCCCCCCAGTGACATTTCTGTCAGTGGCCCCTCCTCTGTCTGGAAACTCTTAATCAGTAGTGTCAACAGAACTATTACCTCACTATTAAAACATTAAAACCAAAATGTCTTAATTCCTTTCTTTACGTTATTTTTTTGGCATTTACCTTTCTAGCTAGAGAACACAAAAAGTTCTAAAATCCTTCTTGCTTCTCTGAAAGCTGATATGTGAATGGACTGGAAAGGTCAAATAAATTTAAATTGAAACTTGTGTTTTCAGACTTTACTGCAAGTCAAATAGACATTTCATAGTGGACTTTTCTTTCCCTCTTTCAAATAATATTAGCAGCTGACTCATACAGTTACCTACATGCATCCAGCTCCCATCCAGAACACACCACACGATCCATCGTCTATAGCCAAGCCCTTCGATACAACCGCATCTGCTCTAACCCCACTGACAGAGACCAGAAGCTTCAGGATCTCTACCAAGCATTTATAAATCTCAACTACCCACCCAGAGAAACAAAAAAGCAAATTGAAAGAGCCAGACGAATACCTAGAAACCATCTACTTCAAGACAGACCCAAGAAAACCAACAATAGAACACCACTTGTCATCACCTACAACCCCCAACTTAAACCTGTCCAACACATTATCAAGAAACTACAGCCTATATTGGAACAGGATACCATACTCAAAGAGGCTCTGGGAGACAGACCCATAGTCTCCTATAGACAACCACCTAACCTCAAGATGATTCTTACCAACCACCACAGGACATACCACACTAATACCAACCCTGGTACCTTCCCTTGCAACAAACCCCGTTGCCAGCTTTGTCCACATATTCATTCTGCTGATACCATTATTGGACCTAACCAAGTGAGTTATAAGATCAAGAACACATATTCCTGCGCATCCAGAAATATCATCTACGCTATCATGTGCCGAAAGTGTCCGTCTGCTATGTACATTGGACAAACATCTCAGACACTTCGCCAAAGGATTAATGCCCACAAAACAGATATTAGACAAGATCACAAAGAGAAAACAGTTTCTTGCCACTTTAACCAGAAAGGACACTCTCTAAATGACTTAGCCACCTGCATTCTGCTACAAAGACCTTTTACATCTGCACTTGAAAGGGAATCCTCTGAACTGTCATTCATGTTAAAATTCGACACTTACCACCAGGGACTTAACAAGTCTTTGAACTTTCTCACCCATTATCAAGACAGTTTCCCCAATTATCACCTGTAATACCATTAACTCACAAACATCCCACTCTCCCTACCTTTAATATCAGCAATTCACAGACACTTACCTTCCTTCCTCCCCCTTCCCACCCCCCCGCATCCTCCTTCTGTTCTGCAATGTGATTTGTCCTTTTCATATTTGTTCATTTTTTTAAATTGTATCCTTTGGTATATATGGTTGTGACTACTTTCTTCCACTATTTGATCTGAGGAAGTGGGTCTGGCCCACGAAAGCTATCATCTAATAAACCATCTTGTTAGTCTTTAAAGTGCTACATTGTCCTGCATTTTGCTTCAACTACCCCAGACTAACACGGCTACATTTCTATCACTATTAGCAGCTTTCCTTCTGCCCACAGTAGCTCATTGTCAAACTGATGCTAACATCACCATCACCACATGCTCAAAATTGTAGAATGCAAAGTCAACAGAATCACAGAAGCATGGGGCTGGAAGGGATCATGAGAGGCCAACAAGACAAGCTCTATGGACGAGGCAGAACCAAATAAACTCTGACCAGTTATCTCTCTCACCAGTTCTTAAAAACCTCCCGTGATGGGGATTCTACAACCTTCCTTTGAAGCCTATTCCAGAATTTAACTAACTAGCTCAAATTAAAAAAAAATTATTAACATTAATAAAGAGAAAACCTAAGGAAGGATAAGGTGGAAAACAACTATTTTCATTGAGCGGGAGGGACAGAAATGATGTGTGAAGGAAGGAGAAAAGCAAAATCAAAACATTCTCTATTCTTTGAACTGGATACATTGCAAAATATTATCTCTGTGGGAGGAGAGGGAGGAGTTGCATTTTTAATATATTTACATACACATGCATAGATCCTTTGGGTGCAGAGCTGTTTTGAAAATCTGGTCTCATGTATCTAAGCCTTGTAACTTCCCCACATTTAGAGGTTCTTGTTCACAGAGATCTGTATTTTTAAGATAGAAAATGAGAAATCATCATTGTATTTTGCAGCCATTGCAGGAACAAGCAACATGTCCTGCGGAGCTGCACTGTGTCTCTGCGGAGCCAAAATGCACCATCTACTTCCCAACCATACCTGCCTTCTTACATGAAATTTGAAAGGAGGAGTTTTGCGTGGCCTGCAGATACAGATACAGCATGAAATGTAACTTCCCGTTGTCTGCAGACAATTAGTTATAAGAGCCAAATAGCTCATCATGCACAAGTCTCAAATAACCTACTGCCACCCTCATTTGCCAGGCAGAGAAGATAAAGGCATAGAGAACCAACGTGATTTGCTCAAAGTCAAACAGAAGGCCAGTGGGATGGATTGAGTGATGGAGATCTGGAAGCTGAACCTCAATCAGCCCAATATGCCTTTCCACTGGATCTTGGCGCTCATGTTGGATAAGATTGTCAGTGGCCACTGATAATGGTTTTTGCTTTCAACTGACAATGTATCTTCAAAATGTATATTAATTAATACTGCGTACAAGTATTCTATACAAAGCAACTCCATGCATGACAAGAACAGGAGGGATGTTGGTTTTCCCTGTCAAAGGAATAGAGGGACTGGTTTTTAAAGCTTTTATATGGTTACTCCATTTCTTATATCCAACATTTTAAGATGCTTTGCTTTTGTCCCATCCGTTTAGATCTTTTCTACCCTTTGTCTTCATTCCCCATTCTCATCATTTTGCAACACTTCTTCAATTCCTAAGTAGGCTGTGAAATCACAACTATAGTTTTATGGGGAGGAAGGAAAGGAAGAAAACTGAGAAGATGCACATGGGTCTTTCCAGGTAAGAAATAGAGTACTTAAAATAATCATAAAAAATCATAATACTAATCAGCCTGTCTAGCTTCGGGTTCAGATATGGAAGGTGGTTTTGAATCCCACAAGGTTTTTTCCCCTTTTTGAGGAGAATGTTATACCTCTCCAGATCACATTTCTTTAAGGGTTTCCTGAAATCCCATGCATTCATGTAGAGTTTCTTCCTCACCCAGAGTTGTGTTTTAGGGAATTCTCTTTCTTTCCTCTGCGCCATTCTGATTAGCAATGCAGGATATTAGAACCTTCACTATTCATTCACTCTAGGCTACCACTGTACTCCACAGTATTCCTAGTTTCTTCCTACAGAACTGAATCATGCAAGAATATCCAGATATTCTATGGAAAGCTACCATCAACTGCAGGAGAACAGGAGAGGATACACCTTCCCATCAAAGAATAAGATCATCTGTAAAGTTGCTGGCAGGCACCAAGCTATGGTGAGTAGGAATGTAACAGTATGCTAGAACAGATACGGGTCACTTGACAAATGGGTCTGCTCTGTTAACTGTGAACAGTGCACATTTCCACTACCATAAATACCTATAAGGAGACAGACACACGACCAAAATGGTTTAGGAGACATTATTTGCAAATAACTATTTCTGATACAAAATGATGTATCACTCTAAGAATGAAACTTGACCAAAAATGTTTCCTTCTGCAATGAACACGCAAGGTAGTTAAGAGGATACGTTGAAAACAATGCCTGGTGAATGGAAGGGCCTTGTTAGTGCACTTTTCACCCTTCACAGATCCACTACATGTTGTTGGGTCTGCATCTCTCTGCGTGGCTTGGCTTGTGCTGAAATAAAAACACATTACAGTATGGAGTTTAAAATAAGAAATCCACCACCAGCAGATATCATGGCATAACTATAACACTAAATGTGACAAAGTGAACCACAACAGTCTGGATACACGTGTATGGTTTCCAGCTACAGGACAGATATAAATAAGGGGCTAGGGTGACACTGGCGTAAGAGCATTACAAGATGAGGCTCTTGCAAGACTTCCTCACAACTGTTATTTGTTTACAGCATCTGACTAACAGAGCCAGGACCTAATCAGAGACTCCAGGGCTGTGTCTACATTGACACCCCTTTCCGAAAAAGGGATGCTAATGTAGCACGTTGGAATAGGCAAATCCGCGGGGGATTTAAATACTTGAAAGTAGGAATAAGAAATCCTCTGGAAAAAGCTTTATTTTCCGGAGAATAACGTCAAGACTGGCGCTTTTCTCCGGCTTTTCCCCAAGCCGGAAAAAAGCGGCAGCCATGTTAATGCAAATGCTGCAGGGGATATTTAAATCCCCCGCGGATTTGCCTACTCCAACGTGCTACATTAGCATCCCTTTTCTGGAAGGGATGCCAGTGTAGACGTAGCCCAGGATTGCAATGTAAATATTATGTGCTAGAACCCAGAGTTGTACTCACACTGTAAATGAAATTCACCGGACATACAGAAGGCTGGCACAATGCCTATGCAATGCGGAAGACCTGTGTAAGCCCTCAAAACAGGACTGGCCCTTTGCATGAAGTGAATTTTACCTCCTATGCACATTATTCTCAACGCTGAAAGAAGGCTCTTTGCAGACATTCCAGCTATTACACTTAAAGCTTCATCAGCTCTTTTATGCTTGATCACAAGACAGAAACATAATTTCTAGGAAATATTATCATCCCCTAAAGCCAGCATGAAGTATCTGGAGTCATAAAATCATTGCAGTTCCTACACTTTGAGACTGAAGGAGTGACTACAGAGCTCTCTTACTTTGTCAGACGATCTTCAGTTTAATTTATCATTCACTTCTAATTGCACAAGTAATCTACGTGCTACAGGGTAGACTTTACTCAGGTTACCACATAATCTGACCACGTTGCACTAAATTAGCCTGGGAATTCTGGCATGGGCCAGAATTCACAGTTTAAGACTGAAGACATTTATTTATGGATTTACTTTTAAAAGTTCATTAGAAACCATACAGTTAAACTGCAATTCTGAGCTGTCCTTATAAGATGGGAGCCTTTTCTTCTATCCTCAATGTATCCCCCACCATAAAACAGAGCCCTTAGTCCTTCTTTACCCCCACAAAAGCAAAGACCATACCCAAACAGGGTGCCCTCTGTGAACAGGGTAAAGTCTGTTGTCAGCCTACTGCCACCGCCCCTCTCCCCATATTTCTCTTCATAGTCCTCCAGAGCCACCTCTTGGTGAGTGAGGAGAGAAGCAGCAGAGGAAAGCTGCTGGTACAGAAGACTCAACACTAGGGCTTGCACAAGTACTCTATACAAAGCAACGCCATGCATGGCAAGAACAGGAGGGATGTTGATATTTTCTAACAGGAATTCCCACAGAAGGTAGCCTTCAGAGGATATTTGTTTCACTGTTCAATATCGTTTACTGTTAGATTGAGTCAAATCTAATAAAAAGCTATAGGAGTTTCTGAAGATATGCCTGAAAGAGGTCAAGAGAACACAGACATTTTTAAAAAAATGTGACTTGCCGAGGGACTCTGCAGAACAGGCTGTATATTTCTGTAAAGCATTTAACTAAAACCATAAGACACGAGAGTGGGATATCACTGTAAAATGAAGGAACAAGTAACAACTTAGAACCTAAAATATTCTGGGTGAAATCCTCACCTCAATGAAGTCAGTTAGAATTTTGCCGTTGACTTCAGTGGGGCCATGATTTTATGCCATGTAATTCAAATCATGGGCGTGTATTGCTGAACAAATGATCCATCTTCTGCACTGCACAGCTAAAAAATGCCTAACCTTTTCAGAAATAAACCATGCTTTAATTTACTGTACTCTGTTGCTAGGCCTTTTTACGTCAGGATTCTTATGTCATCTAAGAGCAGGATCCATATGGATATTGGATTGAAAATGCAACATTTCAATTTAACCTACTGGTTTCACTGCTGATTCTCCTCCGGCCTTGCCTACTATTGCAGGCATGTTGGAGTGTTTGGGTTCTAACCTGGTCCAAGTGCATGTAGCTCTTCGGAGTTCCTGTATGAGTTGCCCCGCACATTCCGGCTCTCTGCTGGCCGCATGTAGCAAAGCTTTCCGGAGCGTATGCCGGCATTTCTTTTGACGAGATTCCGCCCGCTCCAGGCGGCAGAGGTGCTTATATTTCTGCTGAAAGTAAGTGCAAAGTTGGGTCACCCTGGAACTCCGGTTATCTGCATCATCATCTGACCTGTGAAGAAAAACACAAACCAGGTGGTCTTTTTCAAAGAGAACTAATTTATAACTCTCAAAATTATTCAACAAATATCTTTCTTCTAATTCCACATAGAGGTAAAGACTAAAAATAGCCATGGATATGTTCCCTAAAAGAAACTCAACCAATTCAAACTGCGGGAATACTTTTACATTTTAAATGTATTTAAACTTCTTGGTATGTCATTATTAGAGATTACATTAATTGATCTTTGAATCGGACATTTAAATGTCTGGAAGTTGCTGTTAAAATATTGTTAACCTTTATTCACTGTGAATGTTTGAGAAAACCCTCAGTGGAAATTGATGGAAGAAAGCTTATGTCAGAGAAGTATGGTTGAATTCGAAGACCATGGCATTAGCCAGTTGACCTTGCCTTCCTGGATAGTCTTACTGGGTGATTTTTTTTCCCATTAGCCAAAAAGCTGGCTCCAAGTTCTGCTCTTATTTTGGTTTACACCAGTGAAATTCCAGTGACATTAATGACATTACTTCAGTTTTACATTGTGGCAAATATGATTAGGATCTGGCTTTTGCTATTTACTAACCAAATAGACAAGCAATTATATTGTTTGCAGTGTTACTGTAGTTGTGTTGGTCCCAGAATTATTAGAGACTAAGGGGGTAAGATATTATTTTACTGGACCAACTTCTGTTTGTGAAAGAGACAATGCCTAGAGCTTTTGATCTTAGGTAGCTGTGAGGTGAAATCCTGGCACTTGTCACTGAGATCCTCACAGACTGCAGGGGCAAAATTCCCACTGACTTTAGTTGGGCCAGCATTTCATGCCATGTAAGGATGTTAAATTGCGGATAGCTAGCTAATCGTAGAATTGACTCAATTTGTATTGACCATATGATTAGTCAGTAGGACTGCTCTGCAGAGCCAGCTCGAGCCAGGGCTGCTCAAGTCAGGACTGCTCAGTCCAGGAGCCACCCATGCTGCGGCTCTTCACGTTCAATGTAGTAAGAGCTGCTGGGTTCTTCCTCTATTTAAAATGCAGAGGTGCAGCGTCACAGACCAGCGCAAGCCGAGATGGCTCGGTCCCAGCTGGCACGGAGTCCAACAGCCCCTTTTGCGTTCAGCAGCCCTGGCCGCCATGAACAGGGGCTGCTTAGTGGCAGCAGCCCCCGTCTATGGTGGGGAGGGGGACTGTTACCTGCTGGAATCACTGTGGACAGGGGCCGCTTCGCAGCAGCCTCCCCTAGCCACCTCCCACCCCAATGCCTCTATCAGAGGCAGCGAGGAGAGGGGGCATGTGGCACCCCAGAGTCAGTGCTGGGAGGAACCAGCTTTTAAGCCAGCTCCCCCCAGTACTGCCTCCCTGTTCCCGCACCTTGCTGCTGTGGGGGCAGGGGAAACAATGATGGGGGGAATCGACTGTTAAGCTGGGTTCCCCCCCCCCCCCCAGCACCAGATCCTGGCCCCCCCCCCCACTACCTCTCTTTGATAGATGCAAAAGGGGAGGAAGCAACTAGTCGAGTCACTACTCGACTATCCGATAAGGTTATGCTGATCAGATAGTCAACTAGTCACTTACATCCCTAGCCCCGGGTGAATGAAGATAATTCCAATCCATGTAGATGCACAAAGTGATTTTTTTCTCATTGTCTTTAGTACACTGGGCAATTTTTAAAGAAATAAAACCAAGAAGCTTATATTAAAGACCACTAATGTCTTCCCTGCTATGTGCTGTAATGATGCAATACAGTAAAAATCACACACAAAACAAGCAGTTTTGCATTTGGTATTTAGTTAAAAAGCAGAGATTATTGTAAAGTCACCAGCCTGGGTAGTGAGAGAAGGATCTGGGCAGGCTTAGTCAAGAAACTCAGCAGAAGCATGAACTGAGGTGGGAGCCCCTACTCAGTCAATCCCCATTTATTCAGGAAGATTTTTCTTCTTTTTTTTTCTTTTTCTAAATGGCAAAGCACACATACCATAAAAATCCTAAAACATGCCTGACAGAAATAATCATCATCACTGGCACTTTTTTTTAAAATATAGGGGGTCTCACAGTACCAACTAGTGAGCTTCACCCTACCAATACTAAGCAAGTGAAGGCTTTTGATCAAAGAGTACTAGAGTGAAATTTACTTCAATTAAGACAACTCCCAGTTCAGTCTTCTCTGGCAAAAATAAAATGGGGCAATTTTTGATAAAGATACCAAGCCTAAAGCAAAGAGTTAAAAATCGAAGTACAAAGTTCAGAGCGTGATCAGCAAGATCAAATACCTTGAAATCCAAATCTGTGAACATCAAAGTGTATTGCAAAACTAGTTACAAGACAGCATGGATGTTCACTATCAACTGCAATATTTATTAAATACAATAAGATAAAAAAATGTCAGAGTGGTAGGTGCCTAAGAGAAAGGAATTCACATTTCATTTATTTTATGGGAAACCCTGTAACAAACATTCTTAGGGTTTGATGTAAATGTTAATGCTCATGAGAAAAGCCCATAAATACGTTCAATGAGGAAGTTCTATCATAACACACATATAAACCCACCTATATATTTTTATGAGTAAAACCTACTCGTTATACATTTTTCTGATTAAATGCAATGCATATTATTCCCAAGAAACAGCCATTACAAGAACTAAACCAAAAATAGACACTACTAATTAATAAATGGAAAACATTATTAGTTAATATAATTTACAGTAACCCTTAAAATATTTAGCTAATGATATAACAAAAAGTGAATGGGTAAAAATGTTAATTTGAGCTATGTACAGGATTTCATGGCCTTGCAATGATTCATTTTCTATCACTCTCTATCAACAAGCATAGTGCGGACGTGGAAGGAGGGAGGAAGATAGGTGGACGTGATTACCTTCTCCTTGTATAAGGCAGTGAACACAAAAATATGTAATACACACAGATATACTTATATGTTCCTGATACTGATGTCACTTAATATATTTGCAATTGAGCATTAGCATAAGAGAAAGGAGAAAGGAAACTGTCTGCGTTAGAAAGTGGTTTTGTAAAGGTTTTGCTTTCTGATTTCAGATGGCCTTCTTACAGAGAATGTCTTTATAATTATAATAAACCTTTGATTTGTCTCCCATTGAGCTGAATGTAAAAAGATCAAAAACATGTATAACTCCTTTTGACTGATGAGTTATGAGATGATTCTGAAAATCATAAGATAAGAGGCACACAAAGGCCATGAACGCACTTCTGAAGTGGCTCTAGTATTTGATTGGAGACAACTAAGTTTTAAGTATCAGAGGAGTAGCAGTATTAGTCTGAATCTGCAAAAGCAATGAGGAGTCCTGTGGCACCTTATAGACTAAGGGTATGTCTACACTACAAAGTTAATTCGAACTAACAGACGTTAGTTCGAATTAACTTTAATAGGCGCTACACATACAAACCGCTAGTTCAAACTTAATTCGAACTAGCAGAGCGCTTAATTCGAACTAGGTAAACCTCATTCCACGAGGACTAACGCCTAGTTCGAATGAAGTAGTTCGAATTAAGGGCTGTGTAGCCACTTAATTCGAACTAGTGGGAGGCTAGCCCTCCCCAGCTTGCCCTGGTGGCCACTCTGGGCACCACCAGGGAAACCTGTCTCCCAGCCCCGAAGCCCTTAAAGGGGCACGGTCTGGCTACAGTGCCTGTGCCAGGTGCAAGCCTGCCAGCACCCAGCCAGCATACTCTGCACCTGGCATGGCACGAGCCAGCCACCCGCTGCCACCCAGCCCTCCGCCTCTTCCCGGGACCAGGCTGGCGGCTCCCAAGAGCCTGCCCGGGGCCGCAAGAGGCGGGAGCCCGCCTGGTCTAGTGCGGACATCGTGGACCTCATCCACGACCTCCGCACTAGGCACAGGAAAGTGGCTGTCTAGGGCAGGATAGCTGCCAGCCTGGCCACCCAGGAGCAGGTGTGCATGAAAATCAAGGTGGTCCAGTGAGACCCCCGACCCTGAGCCCTGAGCTTAGAACATAAAAACATAAGAACGGCCGTACTGGGTCAGACCAAAGGTCCATCTAGCCCAGTAGCCTGTCTGCCGACAGCAGCCCACACTAGGTACCCTGGAGGTGATGGACCGAAGACAATGACCAAGCCATTTGTCTCATGCCATCCATCTCCAGCCTTCCACAACAGAGGCCAGGGACACCATTTCTACCCCCTGGCTAATAGCACTCCATGGACCCAACCTCCATGACTTTATCTAACTTCTCTTTAAATTCTGTTCTAGTTCTAGCCTTCACAGCCTCCTGCAGCAAGGAGTTCCACAGGTTGACTATTTGCTTTGTGAAGAAGAATTTTCTGTTATTAGTTTGAAGCCTGCTACCCATTCATTTTATTTGGTGACCTCTAGTCCTTCTACTATGGGAACTAATGAAGACCTTTTCTTTATGCACCCTCTCCACACCACTCATGATTTTATAGACCTCTATCATATCCCGCCTCAGTCTCCTCTTTTCTAAGCAGAAAACTCCCAGTCTCTTTAGCCTCTATTCATATGGGACCTATTCCAAACCCCTGATCATTTTAGTTGCCCCTTTCTGGACCTTTTCCAAGGCCAAAACATATTTTCTGGGGTGAGGAGACCACATCTGTACACAGTACTGAAGATATGGCGTACCGTAGTTTGATACTTCCCCTCCTCCTTCTTTCCCTGGCTTCCCCCTTTCAGCTCCCTCCTCCCAGGTTTCCTCTTCCCCTCTCCCACCCTCTCTCTTCCCCTCTGCCACCTCCTTTTCCCAGTCTCCCCAGAGGTTAATCCCCTCCCCCCCAGTTTTTTTAAATAAAGAGAGTTTCTATTTTTGAACACACGTATCCTTTATTTTGTACATCAGGAAGGGGGGGCTAGGGAGGGGTAAGTGGAAGGAGGTGAGGTACGAGCCCCCGATGGGGAGGACTGGGGTGGCTCTGCGGGCTCCTCGGGGTGGAAGCTCTCCTGCAGCCCCCCGATTGACCCCTGCCCCGGATGGCAGCCTGCGGCAAGTGCAGCCGGGCTGATGGCCGAGTGCTGTGATGTGCCGAGTGTGGGCACTCAGGGCACTCCAAGCCAGGACTGCTTTGCTGTCCCTCATCGAGTTAGACAAGCGAGCGGGGAACCCTGAGAACTGTCTGTCTGGGGTGGGCGTTGGGTCCCTTTAAGCACAGCCCTCGGCTAGCCTGAGACAGCAGCTCCACGCTCTAAGTCCTCATCTGATGCCCTGCCGGCACTGCTTCAGGCCATCCTTAGCCTCGGTTCAGGGTCCACTCAATGTGGACATGCTAGTTCGAATTAGCAAAATGCTAATTCGAACTAGTTTTTAGGTCTAGATGCACTAGTTCGAATTAGCTTAGTTCGAATTAACTAATTCAAATTAAGTTAGTTCGAATTAGTGCTGTAGTGTAGACATACCCTAACAGATTTATTAGAGCATAAGCTTTTGTGGGCAAAGACCCTCTTCATCAAATGCATGTGACGAAGTGGGTCTTTGCCCACAAAAGTTTATGCTCCAATAAATCTGTTAGTCTATAAGATGCCACAGGACTCCTTGTCGCTTTTGCAACTAAGTTTTAAATACTACTCAGGACTTTCATTTTCCAAGCAAGTAAGACTAGTCAAAACATATTTATATGTCCCAAGAGACCTTGAAATAGCATATTTTCATCCACCACTTTAGGTGTTAAAATTTCAAAAACACATTTTATTTTCACCCTTTTATGCTGTGCTGTTTAACCAAATCACATTTGATTTATTCTCAGTAAGCATGTATAACAGGGGACTATGGACCAGTATTTAGAGCAGTGGTTCTCAACTCGTTTCAGTCCACGGACCACCAGGCCAATCAAAAAATTTTGGTGGACCACCTCCAGCACATGTCAGGACGAATGACATAGCAACCGCTCAGCACAACGGCAGCAGCTATATGGACGTTCAGAGCCTCAGGCGGAAGTTACTGACAACACAATGCGGTTCCGTCCTAGGCGACGCTATGGATGATGCGCTGCGTGCTTGTGAACACGGTGTAAAACAGCCTAGTGGCAGCGCCTCCTCACACCGTGTGCCTTTGGACAATGCTCCTGTGGGCCACCGAAAAAGTCACCACCAGTTGAGAACCACAGATTTAGAGTCTTGCATTTCACTTTTAAAGTATTGAAACTGCACACAAGTCTTTCTAGGAGCAATCTAACATGCCATCTGTCTTAATTAAGTGGAATTGTGACAGGATGGATTGGTCTTGGAGCCCCTCAATCCTCGCTCAGGAAAGAAGCAGCTGAGATATCTTACAAGCATACAAGAGTGGCTGCAAGGGAAACAGCCAGACAGCCAATCATGGCCCAGGAGGGCTCTGAAAAGGAGTTGTAGCATCAGAAACAGGCAGTTTCTTGCTAGAGCTAGAGGAGTGCAGGCAATGTTCCTGTCTGGCCAAAGAGAGCTGCAGCACAAAGGACTGCTCAGTGGGTATGTCTACACTACCTCGCTAGTTCGAACTACCTAGTTCGTGCCCCGTGTAGCCGCGCTGCACGGGGTTCGAACGAGCGGGGATTTAAAAATGGCGGCGCCCCGCTTATGCAAATGAAGCCCGGGAAATTCAAATCCCGGGCTTCATTTGCAAGTGCAGTATGCCTACATTACCCTCCTAGTTCGAACTAGGAGGGTAGTGTAGACATACCCAGTGCTAGTGGGGTCTGGAGGAGCAAGGAAGAGCTCCTGGCTGGCTGTTGGGCCTGAACATGAATGAGCTCCGAGCTAAGAGTAACGGGTCAGTAACGGCTGGGGTAGTGTCAAGGCGGTGTCTGGCTGCTATTCTTAGGCTCCCCGATCTGGGACTTGGAGTAGTGGCTGTGCTCAGGTCCTCCCATCATAAACTACTGGGGAAGGGCTTACAATTGGACAGCAGTAAGTCCCCAAAAGAGGATTAAATTGTCAGGAGGCCCAGCTGGAAGAGTGGGGCCAGAACAGATTAAGACAGTGAAATCATTGCATCCAGGGGTAAACTGGATACCAGGGCTGAGATTGATTTTAAGATGCACCCACACCTGACCAGAAGGGGATGCTTAAAAGGGATCTATGCCAGGACATTACAGGCTTGTTTAACGCCATATACAATTCAGCTGTGTTTAACACTGAGCGAATAAATGTTGACGGTCTAGCATGAAAAACTAAAAAGGTACTACCCTACAGAAAAGAAGAACAAACAGGTGGTGTCCACCAATCCACTACTGCTAAAGTCAACAAAAGGAGCTTGGAAGAGTCCAGAGTGGGAAAAAAAAAATCAGAGATTGCTGGAAAAGGTATCCCAACTAGTTTAGCGGGAGCTCTCTGATTTTAGGAGAGCCAATACTCAGTAATGCAAAATACAGCATATCCTTGCTTTTAAAGTGCTGTGATAAACAGCTTCTCTTCATGCTAATAGAAAGTTCCTGTCTTGAGATTAGAAGATAAATCAATGCACATACCTAGTGCAGTGGTTCTCAAACTTTCTGGCCCAGAAATCTTTCCATGGACCATCAATCAACCACCTATAATGATAAAATGAGTGTGGGAAGGGAGGGTGCCAGAGTCAGGATGGGGCTCTCAATGGTAGTGTGTGTGTGCACGCGCGCGTGCGTGATGGGGCTGTAGGGTATGGCATGAGGGGTATATGGGACGCTTACCTTGCTCCTTGCCCCCAGGTACCACCCTCTGCTGCTCTCATTGGCTTGGTTTCTGGCCAATGGGAGCAGTTGAAAAAACCTCAAGGTGAGCAGTTTCCAGCACTGCTGGTCCCCCTGCTGGAGGGAGGAGAAGCAGTATGTGGTGTTGCTTCCTGCCCCTGAAAGTCAGATCTGCCCTGCAAGGCTCAGGCACCACAGCGGGGGGCCAGTGCTGGCACTCTAGCCTTGTGAGGAGCAGGGTACAGAGCTGAAGCGCCAGTGCGGGCTCCCTACACCAGGGAAAGAGGAAAGGCTAGTCCCAAGCCTGCAGCCCACCTATAAGACGGTCACAGATCACTAGTGGTCCGAGGTTCTCTGACCTAGTGGTTCTCAACCTGTGGACCCTTTTATTGAAGGTGAGAAACAAGAAATGTGGAGATGGGTAGAGTTCTTAAGAAAGTACTGTCTTCCAGGAGGCAGCATTCAGAATAAAACGAGTTGGAAAAACGAATAATCCCAGCATTACTGCTATCAGATCGGCAGATGTTACAGGTCTGACTGCCCTCTCTCCATAGGCAGTCATGCTCTGCCAACTGAAGCTCTTTGCTGGTTACTATTGCAGCTTTCAGAAAGGGTTTTAATAAAGACTCTTATGCAGTGATGGAATTTGGCAGGGCAGACAACCGGGCATGCCAAGTAGCATGGAGAAAGAGACAGGACAAAGGTGACTCTATAGGACTGGACTGTGTAGTGAACTCTTGTGAATTATTTGCAAAGCAACCACACTACACACACTACAGTGGTAGTGAAAAGTATTTTTTTTTTTTATACATGATTTTTGAAAATTTAGGAAAATCAATCCAAAATTCACAAGATATCAAGATAACTAAGCCCTGGACTACGCTAGGGAGTTATTTTGAAATAACCTCCCCTTATTTCAAAATAATAAGCGGAATTTCCATACTACCACACCAGTTATTTTGAAATAATGGGCTGATTATTTCAAAATTTGTACTCCTGCCTTCCTCAAGGAATAAGCTTATTTCAAAATAGTTATTATGGGAGTTATTATTTCAAATTTAGTTATTTCAAAATAATTTCCTAGTGTGGACATACCTTAGCTGCTTATATATTGCTATTCAAATTGATGGCCAGCTATTAGATTAATAAGACAGAGTCACTTTAACAAACCAAACTCATCCGTGGACTAGTTTAAATTAATATACCTTGAGAAACAGAGCATATAGTGCAGAATGTCAAAGTAGAACAAGGAATAGATGCTTCTGTTAATAATCTTTACTGAAGCTTGCCAAATAGAAATATAATTTTGGAAGATTGAAATCAAGCAAATGTGTCAACGTTTATCCATAAACAAAATTAGAAAAGGTGCAGAAGAGTAGAATGAGGCAGATTAATTGAAGCATGAGAGTTGCAAGTGCTATACAAGAATTTATCAATTATGATCAATTAAGAGGGTGTTTTAACTGAAGTGCACAAAATGTTCAATGAAATAGAAAATGTCAATTAAACTTAGTACTTTCCATCAACATAGAAAAGAACAGAGAGAATGCAGCAAAAGTAAAAAAAACAACAAAAAATCCACCCTAAAATAGGCAGCTAATGCTCAAAGCTGAAAAAGAAAATGGGATTTAAGTAATGTTCCTATCAAATGTCAAGGAGGAGGAAGACTGTAGTAACAGGATGAGTTATTTGATTTGACACATGGCCTATTCTGAAAGTTATATTTGGTTTAAAAGATTAACTGGAAAACTATAGTCAGAATGGAAGTGTGTGTGTCTGCTCCCTAATGTTATGTTCCCCTAATAGCCAGGCTGTGAGGAAATCACCTGGAAAAAAAAAAGCTTAGATTTAGCTTTATTTAAAAATGTGTAACTTCTGTGAAAGCTTGCTAGTTTTCTGCCTAATGATCCCAAAAGAGCAACTGATTTTCATGTGAGCTAAAAAACTTTTTTTTAAATTTTGGAAAAAGGAACATTAAATGAATATTTTTGGTTTCCTAATTGGCACCAAAGTTTGATTTAGTGAGGGCATTCACCATATGTTTCTGGGCTCCTCTCAATTTTGATCACAGCTTTGCAGTTCACTGTGAAGATGCTTTTATAAATTGGAATGGCCTTCTGCAAGCTGGTGTCCTTGCAGTTCTGTTTTAAATATCACATTTGCAGGGGCAACTGAAGAACTATGACTGCATCCCTCCATGTCATTTGGGAAAAGGTGTAATGCTTTTAGACACAATGAAAATACCTGGCTGTGTACTGAGACTGAACCACAACATAGAGTTATTACAAAACTTGTCAAGGCTGTGATTTCATTTTGTGAAATGAACATACCTCAACCTCCTTTCTTGTAGTTTATATCAATTTAACTACAATACTCTGCATGGTACATTTTACTCTCTATATGCTAGAATAACATTAACACAGAGGCATATAATATGATCATATCCTCCTGTGAGATTGCAGAGTCATGAATTAACTATAGTTGCACAACATTTTAAGCCTTTCTGCCCCAGCAATAAAAGTGTATTGACTATTTATCCCTCATGATCAAAACTTAGAAACCTGATGTTGCTGGTTAGTCAATGGGGGCTTAGTATCACTCTCAGTTACTAATTAAAATAGCATCTTAACATTTTCAAAACAATTATACAAACTATTAATCCCATATTCCTCCCTACTATATAACAAACATAAATGTACAAATGTAGTATATTTATTAACAAAAATATTAGTAAAAGGTAGTAAAAGCAGGAAAAATAGCTCCTGATTTAGGCCCCAATACAGAAAACCATCCTTAGTGAACAAAGCATTTCAGTGTGTGCTTAAATCCCATTAAGTAGGACTTAAGCATCTGCTTTTCTGAATCTAGGCCTTTATCTCTTCCTTGCTTCAGCAGCAGACTGCAAAAATGGCACTTCTCCAGTGGCTGTGTAGGACTGGGTCAGGAATGTAGCTCTTACAAATAAATGGACTGAAGCAATCCTCACTGGGAGGGGGAAAATGTCTGCAGAATCGTAGCCCTACTTAAAATACCCTTCATTCTAGTTGTGAGCAACACCTGAAAATGACATTTCATCTTTTAGTAGGATTATAGTAAGACCAAACTCGAGACCAAAAGTGAACCCACAATGTCTCAAGAAGTAAAATAAAAATTCAGGAAAAGATTAGCTCAATTTTCAAAACACAAAAGATTTTGAAAAATACTATTCAGGGCTGCTATGATGAGTTTTAAAGTTCAGACTCCCATTTTATATACTAAGACTTATTCTACTCTTTTGGAAAAACTTAAAAAACTACAAATAGTCCGGTAGCACTTTAAAGACTAACAAAACATGTAGATGGTACCATGAGCGTCTACATGTTTTGTTAGTCTTTAAAGTGCTACCGGACTATTTGAAACCTTTGAAACTTCTACTCTTTTGGACCACTAGTTTTTTAAAGCTATTCTCCTCTTCCAAAGATGTCAATGTCCTCATGAAATGTAAAATGGGATTTAGAAGTCAACTCACAATCCATTTTCTGTGATTCCTGATCTCATTTCTGGTATCTGGGGCAGAGCTTCTGGACAGAGAGTTCAATAACTAACAACATATTGATCTGGTACTGGGTTATATTAAAAGGTCCTGATACACAAAGCACTTAAGCCCCACTAACTTTGGTTAAAGTAACGCCTATGCTTAAGTGCTTTGCCGAATTGGGACCAATACAAACAATTACAAAAAGGATAGATATTTTACTTACTCATGTCTTTCGTATCGGAGGGTTTCCCGGATAGACCATGCAACCTGGTATGGTGAAGTTTGCTCTGAATCCTCTAATTCTTCTCCACTGTCTTCAGACCAGTCCAGCCCTGAGTATGGAAGAATTGGAAACATGAAGTCTGGATGAAGGAAGACTGCAATCCTCAAATATCTGTGAATAACCTCTGGCAATAACCACCATCAATGGCCTCTGCCAATTCTATGTCATACATAGCACAGTAGGGAGGATGCATTCTATTTGATTCATCATGTAATTTCCTCAATAACCTATGGGCAGTTATGATAGCAATTCACTACAGTGTAGAAACAGCATGTAACTGCATTTTTAATGACCAGTTTGTTATCCCTTTAATATCTTTATTGGATTTTTTGATCCATAAATATATTAAATAAAAACTAAAATTACCATCAGTCTTATGTAAAGACTAATATTGGTTGTGCCAAATGTTAGATTTTTTACAAAGATAGAGAGAAAGTCTCTACCATGAAGAGCTGACAGTTCAATGATTAATAGTCCATAGTTTAAATAAGAGATATATAGTCCTGTTATTTTTATACATATCATAGACCTCCTGCTCCCCCTGCTGAAAAGTGTGGAGAATAGAAAAACTATGGGTGAATGCTACAGGGACAGAAGGGGACACACAGTTACACTTTATGTCCTCCTCTGTTCTTTTCTGAGCAAATTGCCTGCAATTTCCACCAAGTATCAGTGAGAAAGGGACTTCAGCTCCAAGGGAAAGAGAGAACCTGGGGACAGTCACTCGTAAGCAGCATATTCTCCTTCCTACACAGCTGAAGTACACATAAAAATACCAGATGAAGTGAACAATTTTTGTAACAGGATCAGTTCATTCTGTGATCACTGTGCCGCTCACTAGCAGAGTCCAGGAAAGTGTCTTACACTGCAGGACCTTGTGGAAAAGGGCGAACAGGAAGGACTGTAGAGGGTCTGGACAGGATCAAGTCAAGGTTCCGATGGATTCTCATCCTGTGCATCTTTTCATGGTCCTATCCTATCCTCACTGATTCCTCAGAGCATCATGGGGAAAAGCAGTCTACCTTCCAAAACAGCTGTTTTTTCCTCCTCTCATGTGTTTTTATATATGGCCCTAAATATACACCAGGAGTTGGGGAGAGTATGTTAAGGGACTCTTTATTTTAATTTATCTAAAAAGATTTGGGGGCAAGTTTCCAAATCAGGTAGCTATAGGTTGGTACTCTAATCAGTATTTAGGCTCCTCCGGGTTAAAGGCCTAACAACAGATTTGGGGTAAAATTTTCAAAAGATACTACATGATTTGCAACAAAGAGCTGGGAATTAGAAGCCTAAATTTTGGTTCTCATGCCGTTTACGCATTTCTGAAAAGGTTTCCTTTGGGCCTATTTTTAGACCTTCAAGTTTGGGCCAAGAATATATGCTAAGAAACTTAAAAAATAAAAGTGGACTTACACTTAAATGTATTTTACTTGAAAAACAAAGTAGCTAAACTGAAGTTCCATAAAGCAGGAGTGGACAAGATATGGCCCGCGGGCTGAATGCAGCCACCAAACCTTTTGATACAGCCCGTGGCCCACGCTGCCAGGACTCCGACGCAGGCTCTCTGCCTGCTGCAACCCGAGGCTGCTCAAAATGGCTGACGGCTCCCTCTAGGCGCCATGAGCCCCTGGAAGGGGAGAGAGGGGAGACTTTGTGCACTGGCCCTACCCTCAGCCCAATCACCCTCTCCATAGAAAATGAAGCCCTTGACCACTTTTACCACTATCTTGGAGTGCCCCCTCCCCCATCAAAAATTATTGCCCATCCCTGCCATAAAGACACATTCACAATGGATGCAGTGTGATTATTCTGGGGGCACAAATTAAAAACTAGTATCCTAAGTTGGATTGTTAAATCCTTTAACTCCTGAAGGAAGTATGGGGAAAAAAGGGAAACTAAATAAAATATTAGCATTGGACCTTTTCCCCATTTTGCTTATGCAAATAGCAGTTTGCACCTTTTTACAAAAATTAAGGGTATATTTTTAAAGATTCTGAAAGTAAGATTCATTTCTTATGCTTGTCAACTCTTACATTAGGTGTTTTCTTAAACAGAAATCCCAGAAGTCTTTCCACCAAGATAAAAATGTCTCTAAGAATAGTCTGTACTATGAGCTTGCAATTAAGTATTTATCTACTCCCACACAGCTAATGTATAATTAAGAGCATTATGTTAATTAGCAATTATAAAATGCTAAAATCTAATGTTCATTTTCACATTTATTATAGGATAACATTTCCACAATTTTGTATCTATATAGCTCATAGTTTTAGGAAAATGTACCAGGTACAACAGCAAAAGTTATTTTTATGTTACTGTAGAATGTGACACCTCAGATATAGAATGCTACCGTTATGAACACTCGTGAGGCTAGGTGACTTTCTAGCCTATTAGGGAATCTTGACACTTGGGATGTTCGCGGTGTCCTCATTCCTCAAATTAACTGCATTATCGAGAGAGCCATTGAACAGTTCTTCCACAGAGCAACATCCTTACAAGACGTGCTGTAGGATACTTATTAGCTTCCCAACAAACAGCCAAATTATCCCACAGGCACTAACAGGCAGTTCTTAACACAAAATTAAAAAAGATTAATTGAAATAACAAAAGTTACAGATGTTTGTGATGTGTACCACTAGTGTAAATAATTGCCCAGATAAGACTAGAAGGAATTTAAAAAAAATACAAATGGTTTGTCTTTTCCGTTTCTATCATAATACATGTCTAGTTCTTATTTCTTCCATTATGGCCTTGTAAAACTGAATTATAATCTAAAACTAAATTAAAAGTTAAATAAAAGCAAGGTAAGTAAGAGCAGGTTAGACAAACACCTGTCAGGGATGGCCTAGAGCTGGTGCTTGGTCCTGCCATGTGTGCAGGGGGCCTGACTTGATGTCCTCTCAAGGTTCCTTTCAGTTCTATGAGGGAACATTAGGCGTTTATGTATCTCACTCTCCATTTTGAATTAAGACAAACAACCACCTTATTTATATTTAAGTGCCTCTTAAAATTTCAAAAAGCCCTATTTCCATGAGAAGTCAGTAACAAGTTGCAATGGGGGAGGTCTAGGTTGCATGTTAGGAAAAACTATTTTCCTAGGAGAGTGGTGAAGCACTGGAATGGGTTACCTAGGGAGGTGGTGGAATCTCCATCCCTAGAGGTTTTTAAGTCCCAGCTTGACTAAGCCCTGGCTGGGATGAGTTAGTTGGGGCTGGCCCTGCTTTGAGCAGGGAACTGGACTCAGTGACTCCCTGAGGTCTCTTCCAGCCCTAAGATTCTATGATTTTAACACAATTTAAATTAAAAACAAACCTAACATATAGGCAGTCAACATAATTAATAACGTATTACTGCAGCATCTGGATAATGAACTAATGTTATACATTATATATATAAAAATGGACAACTTCTACAAAAAAAATCAGAAAAGAGCTGCACCTCCATAATCAGCTTCTGAATCCTTGTTCTCCGATGGAGTACAATGCTGATGTTTCCTTTACTGAATCAGATCTCACAGCTTAGTAGTTTGCATCCGAAATTCTCAAAGAAGTCAACTGGTGTTTTCGGTGTGCAGAGAATGTACAATCAAAGCCTCAAAGTTGTATTTGCACTTTCATTCTACAATCTCCTTTTTTCATTGGTTTAATATTTGAGTTTCACATTATAGGCTCTAGGTCTAACTTGGTCTACTCTATACACTCAGTCTAGGAACAGTCAGTTATACCTCAGTTTGAACTCTCAAATAATTAACTAGCATTTTAAAAAAAAGTTATAAAGTCTGTAAAAAGAAGATATAAAGCAGACATGACCGCCCTAGACATCTGTCGATAGATTTCCCCTTTCAGAACAGTATAAGTGCACATCCTGAAAATTTTTAAAAAGTGGCATATAGTAATCTAGTACAGTTCTTGTAAAAAGGCATAATCTCATAGCAACCTGAAAAAACAGTTCAGAGATGTATGTAATTATCTACCTACCTAAATGTGGAAACAGATCAGTCTCCAGCTGCTTTTTTCGAGTGCACAGTTTCACCAGTCTCTGTAGCCGGCTCATGCAGGATGAGTGCGGAGAGAAGGCTGTGGCTTTCATAAGGACCCGATCAGCCCTTTGCGGGTCCATGACAGGAGCCCTAGTGGGTGGCAGGAGAGGCAGGGGTCTCTTGTTAGACATCTGCCTTGCTTGTGCTATAGTGTGTGTGGTGGGCGCCACTCCCTGCATTGGTAGGCTGGTGTTCTGAGGTTGAGGTGACTTGCAGACTACGCCCTGCGGTAGCGCTGGAGGCTTTAAAGAAGTTGATAAAGGTGGCAGATGGGAGTGCTGCTGCTGCTGCAGTGGCTGCTGCTGCAAAGGTGCAGGAAGGGGGCTAAAGTGCTCTTGGTGAACTTTTAAAATCTCTGTTTCTCTCTGGCGTTGCCGATTTTGGGCCAATTTGCTCTGCAACTTTTTCCTCACTGTTGCCCCTTTCTTTAAGTCATCATCCTCCTCGTTGAAAGCAAAGGGATCGTCTAACTCTGCTTCCAGGTAGTGGAGAGGAAGCCTGGCCCCTGGTGGAGAGAGGGACATCCCATCCAGTCCATTGGACATCTTCAAAGACAGTGTGGGCACTGTCAGACTGAAGGCCATAGCATCCATCTGGTGCCTGACCTTCACTTCCTCTACTGGATCATTCTTTTTCTTCCTCTCCTTTTTAGGTATAAAGCCAAGCACCTGTAGGTGGCTGTTGCAGTACCTTCAAAAGTGAAAACAGTAAGTTCCTTTGTTTGTTCTTTTTAAACAAACACTCTTAAGAAAGCAAAAAAGATGAAACCACAGATAGGAAACCCCAACAACAACAAAAGCCATCTGACTACCACTGAAAAAATTAGATTATTAATTCATGTTTGCGTACTAATGAGATCCTACAATCATTTCCCATGATCCAGGCCCATAAAATAAAAATAAAATAACTTCCACATAAGAGAAAGTATCATTTTTGGATTTTTAAAAAAATGATGTTATTCATATAAAAGCCAAACAGCTATCCTTCCAAAAAATCTATTCCTCATATCCTTTATCGATATCAAGGGCAAGCTGAATTAGACAAATTGCTCTGTGAAGAGGGAGAAACAATAACTTGGAAATGGCAGAGGTGCTTAATGAATTCTTTGTTTTGGTTTTCACCAAGAAGTTTGATTGTGACAGGATGCCTAACATAGTGAATGCTAGTGAAAATGGGATAGGTTTAGAAGATAAAATAAAAAAAGAACTAGTTAAAAATTACTTAGACAAGTTAGATGTCTTCAAGTTACCAGGGCCTAATGAAATACCTCCTTTATCAGCTCCTTGAGTATTGTAGGATGTATCTCAACCTTTAGCTATGATCTTTGAAAAATCATGGACGTTGGGAGAGATTCCAGAAGACTGGAAAAGGACAAATATAGTGCCCATCTATAAAAAGGAAAATAAGATGCCAGGGAAGAGAATGGAGCAAGTAATTAAGGAATTCATCTGGAAAAAATTGGAAGAAAATAAGGTGATAGATAAGAACCAGCATGGATTTGTAAAGAACAAATCACGTTAAACCAATCTGATAGCCTTCTTTGATAGGATATCAAGCCTTGTGGATAAGGGAGAAGCAGTGGACGTGGTATACTTAGACTTTAGTAAGGCATTTGACACAAGTCTTGCATGACCTTCTTATCATGACCATTGGAGAAGGTCCACAGAAAAGCAACAAAAATGATTAAAGGCCTTGAAAACATGACCTATGAGGAAAAACTCAAAGAATTGGGTTTGTTTAGTTTAGAAAAGAGAAGACTGAGAGGGGACATGATAGCGGTTTTCAAGTATCTAAAAGGGTGTCACAAGGAGGAGGGAGAAAAAATTTTCTCCTTGGCCTCTGATGATAGGAAAAGAAGCAATGGGCTTAAATTGCAGCAAGGGAGGTTTAGGTTGGAGATTAGGAAAAACACTGGAATAAGTTGCCTAGGGAGGTGATGGAATCTCCATCACTGGAGATATTTAAGAGCAGGTTGGATGGACATCTAACAGGGATGATCTAGACCAGGGGTGGGCAATAATTTTTGATTGGAGGGGCACTCCAAGATTTTGGAAAGTGGTTGAAGGCTGCACTTTTCCATAACATTAATGGAGGAGATGCAGGGGATGGAGGTTTGGTGCAGCGCTTGGGGGAAGGGATTGGGGTGCAGGAGGGAGACTGGAGTCTGGGAGGGAGTTTGGGTGAAGGAGGCAGTTGTGATCTAAGACAGGGGACTGGAGTGCAGGGGTTTGGCATGTGATCTAGGGTGGAAGGGGATTGTGATCTGGGGCAGGCGATTGGGGTGACAGATCTGGGAGGGGGTATGGGTACAAGAGGGGAACAGAGGTTTTGGGTATGTTGAATGGGGGAGCAGAGCGTTTGGGCAGGGAAGGTGTGGGGTGCCAGAGGCAGGTTGCGGCCAGGAGACTTACCAGCCAGCAGCCAAACCAGGCTGCCTGCCTGCTGAGCGAAGGCTTGCAGAGCTTAAAATGTTTCTCAGCCAGCCTGCTTGCCCAGCCATATGCTTCAGTGAATAACTGAGTTGAGGAGAGGGGGTATAGTTCTCCTTGGCTGCCTATTATTCAAACAAGTAGCTCCCACTGGCTGGTTTCTGGCTTAGGGTGGCTCCTAAAGCATCTCCCCTCCAGTTCTGAAACAGAAACAGAGCCCGGCAGTTGCGTTTCTGCATGGTGCACGGGGCTGCAGAGCAAGCAGGGGAGCCTGTCTAGGGCTCCCTGCTGCCTGTGTGAGCCAGATCTGGTGGCTTGGTGAGCCAGTTCTGGCCGATGGGCTATATTTTGCCCAGGCCCGATCTAGATAGTGCTTGGTCCTGCCGTGAGGGCAGGGGACTGGACTCGATGACCTCTTGAGGTCCCTTCCAGTTCTAGTGTTCTATGATTCTATAGTTCTATCATAAGAACATAAGAATAGCCATACTGGGCCAGACCAAAGGTACATATAGCCCAGTATTCTGTCCTCTGACAGTGGTCAATGTCAGGTGCCCCAGAAGGAATGAACAGAACAGGTAATCATCAAGTAATCCATCTCTTGTCACCCATTCCCGGCTTCTGACAAACAGAAGCTAGGGAACACCGTCCCTACCCATCGTGGCTAATACCCATTTATGGCTCTATCATCCCATCCTAGATCTTTTTTGAACTCTGTTAAAGTCCTGGCCTTCACAACATCCTCTGGCAAAAAGTTCCACAGGTTGACTGTGCATTGGAAGTATTTTTTCACACTTTTGTTTGTTTTAAACCTGTTACCTATTAATTTCATTTAGTGACCCCTAGTTTGTGTGTTATGGGAAAGAGTAAATAACTTTTCTTTATTCATTTTCTCCATTCCAGTCATGATTTTACAGACCTCCATCATATCCCCCTTTAATCATCTCTTTTTCAAACAGAAAAATCACAGTGTTAAAAATATGACACATTGGAATATAAACTGAAGGGCCTTGCAATAAGAAAGTTATTAAGGGACAATCAAATGGAACCATTTTAAGGCATCCCACATTTAAAAGTTTAACAGAGACTACCTCCTATCAGGCTGTTCTTTCATTGTGAGTGAATTTGCATGGATTTTGTGCAGTATACATTACAAAGATAGAGTTAATACATGTCTGTGATTGGGAGACAAATTACAAGAGGATTTATTCAAGGAAAGTCTTGAATTGAAGATATTTTCTGAGAAGAACCACTGTCTGTGTTTTATGATTAAGCAACTAAATAAATATCTTTAAATGTATAAGTTATTTTACATGGTTAAGTATTATAAAGAGCAACTAAGTCAGATAAAAAAAACTATATTAATATAGGCAAACAGGTTCTATCCTGTCATCACTGTGAATTGCTTATATAATGCAATGAAAACATACACGTTATAACACAGATATGGATTTCAAGTGGCTATAAAATCAACTCTTTTCTAGTTTTTACTTTTAAATCACCAACAGTCTAGTCTGTCTCAGATGTATTTACACAAAGGACTAGATTAATGATGATCTACAGCAACAGATGACATACTAGATTAAGGAGCTAACAGATAAACAATTATTTCTAGGCTGTTTAGATAGTTGCTATTTTCCATTCATCAAGTCTGATTTCTCTGCACCTGTGTAGATTCTCTGATGTCAATGGTCAAATTACAGGGTTGGAGATTATAATTCTTTTATTTAGAAAGAAAGATTCAAGGAATGAAACTAAAAATTACAGGCTTGAAAGTCTAACATCTATATTAAAAGCTGGAGATATCTATTGATAGTTTATGGACATATTTGGGGAGATATTATTTAACTATGAATCAATATGCATTTTAAAATGAAATTATTTTTTGTCTACATGGAAAGGAATCAATTGATTTAATACCTGGATTTTCAAAACCTCTTAATAACATTTTAGATTTGCCTAAATGTGCTAAGAGATTACAAAAGGTAATGATTTAATAAGTGGCAAGCAGAGGGCTGATACTTAGTATGTGCAATCTTTGTGGAAAAGTGTGGAAGGAGATTTCTGTAGAAGACATACTGTGAAGTACGTTTTTAAAAACTGACTGCTGTTCTAGATAAAAGTTATTCAGGATGTAACAACAGCTTCCATTGAAGTCAATGGAAATACTCACAAGCATAATGTTAAGAAATTGAGTATTTTTAACTAATATAGGTGTCAGTTTAGCAAGAGACACTGTCATGATGATAAGAAATGGAAGTAAAAACAAGCACAATGGAAATGTCATGGGGGTTTTTTGGAGGGGGGAGAACGGGGAGTTATTTCAATGAAAATAATTGTGTTTGTCTTAAAACATTTCTCTATAGTGTTTATACCCCAATAAATGCAGCCCTGTGCTTGGAAGAGCCAGAAGGTGAAACTGACTTACCTATTTTCATTGCGCACATCAAAGAAACACAAAACAAAAGTAAGAAAGGAGGATAGGAAGTTAAACTGTAGAAATTGTCGGTTTCAGGCTACAAAAAGATTTTAATTTGCTGTTATCTCTTTAACATGACAGAGGAAAAGGTTTGGATCTTTTAAACTCTTAGCTGATAGTGCAGCAGGATTCAAGATTAATACTTTACGTATTTTACTTAATGTCAAATGTGATAATTTCCCCCTCCCAACTCCAAAAATCAGTAATAAAAACATCTGTCACTCTGGCGTATACACGGTGAATTGTGATCAACACATACTGTAAAGGAGTGCGACTGCTGCCTAATAGAGCTAGCAATCAAATATGGAGTGTACAAAGGTTGTTAAGCTCCACTGGCTTCCAGCAGAACAATCATTTCAAGGGTGAAAAGATTGGGGGAGCCATTTTTTCACCTGATGTATAACACGTTCTGCTTTCTAGTGTATGCAAGACCTTGGAGAAATCCTGAGTTCTAATTATCTTAATTAAAGAAATATCTAGTTAAGCTGAGAAGTATCATGTATGTTAAGAAAGATGATAATATGGAAAGCGGGTGTTTACAAATCAGAAGAGATTAACAAATGTGAATTTGTTTCATTTTGAAAGAAGACGAGTAAGAGGTGAAATGATGAGTGTTTAATCTATGTAAAGTGTAATGGCAAGATAATTAAAATAATAAAATTAAGCTTCATTATCTATTTGCAATACTTGGTCAAATCAGAATTAGGGGACATAAATTCGATGTTAAGAGGGAACATGTAATTTTACAGAGAGGCTTGAACAGGCAGAATAGACATCTAATTAAAGTGATGAAATCATGCACTAACAACAGATTTAATCTGAAAAAACTGAATAGTTAATAATGAATTTAATAAGTAATATTAATTATTTTTTGCTTGAGGGCTAGAAAATAGTTTTATTTACAGTCTTTTGATCAGAGCTGAGGCTTTTTGCAAGAGAATACTTTTGCCGTCCTTTGCTGTAAAGTTTTGTTATAAGCTTGCAAATCATATAGCATGGAGATGAACGTTATCGGTGTTCTAGGTCTCACTTCTGAGTCTCAAATTATGTAACAAACTGTGTAATGAAAATGCATGGTCAGATGTCAGATGAAATAAAAAGTCTTGGAACAGAAAATTAAAGTTGCAAGCAAGGATGAAGAAATGGCAAACATTTCTATATTGAACTAAGTGTGAAAAGTAAATCTCCTAAGATATAGGTATATCCATATCAGCTAAGAACTATCATTTTATGCCTGCTCTAAACTTATTATTGGAAATTCATGAAATCCTACTGCTAAACTGAAAACTCTGTTCTGAGAGGAAGTCTTTGAAAATATCCATCCCAACATCTCTCATTTGAGATTAAAGTTTTATTTCTTCTTCGCACACCTGTGATCCTCAACTTTCAAATACTTGTCATGCAGTATAATTATTCTAATAGTTCAGAAGTTATTACCAGTGAGTGTACTGTACACAGTTTGATATGTTTTATTTTACACAAAGAATAATAATATCAAATTACTTAGGGACATATGGGAATCTTCACTAAGTTTTGGAGGTTTCATAAAAAATATGAGTAGAAGGAGAACAGAGACTTTGGCCCGCTTTGCATCTGAAATGACAATATATCATTTGATTTGACAAGTCCCATGATTTTTTTGGGGGGGAAGGGGGGTTAGCTTATTTCTAGACCAGAGTGGGAAAGAGGTGGCTAACGGGCTGGATTCAACTTGCAAGCCACCGGATTCAGCCCACAGCCACCTCACTGGCACCCTTACTACCAAGCAGCTGCAACCACTTTAAACAGCAGGCTGTTAATTGCTTTGCAAGCTGGACAGGAAAGAGAAAGCTTTGTGTGCTGACCCAGACATCTAGCAAAATCACCAAGCTCCCATTGGCCAGTTTCTGGCTAATAGGAGCTGAAAAATGATGCTGAACGTACAGGCAGCCAATGGGGCAGCCAATGAAGCATCCTCACTCCCTCTCTCTCTCCTTCCCTATGCTGGAGCAGAGCCACATGGAGCTATCCACATAGCATATAGGCACAGAGCCTGCAGAGCTGCTGACTGAGAGCCCCCTAGGTAAGCACCTCCCAGCCACAGCCTGCCTCTGGCACCCCACCCGTTTACCCCCCCTCCCAAATACGTGCCCCAGGCCCACCCAAATCCTCTGTATTCCCTCTCTCCACCTCCTCCAGGTCACAACTCCCTCCCAGACAGTGCATCCTCTTCTATAGCCCTTCCCCAATCCACAGTCCCTCCTGGATCCTGCACTCCAAGCCCCTGCCCCAGATCATAACCTCCTCCTTCAGCCAAACTTCCTCTCAAACCCCACACTCCCTCCTGCACCCCAGTCCTCTATCCCAAGCTCCCTTCTACACTCCACGCACTGTCCCAGACCCCGTATCCCCTCCGCAGAAGTGTTACCCTTGACCACTTGCCAAAATCTTGGCGCGCCCCCCCCCATTAAAAATTATTGTCCACCCCTGCTCTAGTCTCTGTTTGATACGAACAGAGGAATGGACAATGATTGCCAAATTTGAAATTACTCAAATTGTGCCACCTGAGCACTTGCCTTGGTTTTTGATAAACATTCTTCTCACTTCAGTCTCCTTAACTGAAACGGCAGGTGAAGTGCAAGCTAATTTGGAGCACAATCCATCTGTTGTTTCCGAGAAGAGAGGACGCTGTGGCCCAAGAAGGAAGTTATATGTAGGGCACAGTGGGAACACTATTAGTAAGTTGAAAGGTTAGCGAATGGCTGCTGGTAACATGAAAGGTCAGTGAATAGCAGCCCATTTCTTTTTGGCAAACTTTGTTTAGTTTTTAGGGTAAAAATAATGATTTCCATGGAACAAATCCCAATCTGAGATATTTAATACACATTTTATTTCAATGATGAAATAACATCTAGTGGTGATAAGTGTGATACCGGCTCTTCTGAAATCTAACATCATGGGCACCACGAAGCCAAAATTAGAAGTCAGCCACACTTCTGACCACTACTTGGATGCTAATCAGAAGCCACATAAGGAAATTAAAAGTCAAATTCTGGCCTTACTTACACACTGTGGAACTCCAATTATGTCAATATTCAAACCAGTCTTAGGGTGTGTCTAAACTACATGGCTCCATTGATGGAGCCATGTAGATTAGGCTGATCGGCAAAGGGAAATGAAGCCGCGATTTAAATAATCGCGGCTTCATTTAAATTGAAATGGCTGCCGTGATGAGCCGACAAACAGCTGATCAGCTCTTTGTCAGCTCAGCGCGCTAGTCTGGACGCTCCTGCGCCGACCTGAAAACCCTTTATCGACCTCCCCGTTATGCCTCGTAGGATGAGGTTTACCAGGGAGGTCAATAAAGGGCTTTCATGTCGGCGTGGGAGCGTCCAGACTAGCGCGCTGAGCCGACTAACAGCTGATCAGCTGTTGGTCGGCTCAGCACGGCAGCCATTTCAATTTAAATGAAGCCGCGATTATTTAAATTGCGGCTTCATTTCCCTTTGCCGAACAAACAAATCTACATGGCTCCGTCGACGGAACCATGTAGTTTAGACGTACCCTTAAAGTCTGAGGAAGAATGGTCTTGAGGCTCAGGGACCAGACTGTGATTTGAGAAGTCTGATTCCAATTCCTGACTGTGCCACAGGCTTCCTGCGTAACCTTGGGTAGGTCATTTAATTCTGTGCCTCAATCCTCCCATTGTGAGAAGGCTAACACTTCCCTGCCACACAAAGATGCTATGAAGATATATTTATTAAAGTGTATGAGGCACTCAAATAATATAGTGATAGGGGCCATATGACTACCTAAAGTGAGGGAGCCCTGAACTTTGTCCTGAACACCCAAAACTCCAACTAGGAGCCTATGCACTCTTGAAACTCCGCAACTATACATTTTGCCAACTCCACCAACCTACATGTCCAGTAATAATTTTCCTCAAGCAATTTAATTGCTTTTTAAGAGCATCAATTCTCATATATGATCAGTAGCTCAACAAATGAAATGGAAAAGTAAGTATAACATAAGACTTTGATCAGCAGAGGTCAAAATGAAATTTGGGGAAAGGCAATAACCTCGCTTGAAAATAGACTTTGCTTTTCCTTATCCCCTCCCCAATTCCCCACAAATAACAAAAATCATATTCATTTTTTTTAAAGGGACTTACAGAAACACACTGGTACTCCATCTATCTGACCACTTTCTCCTAACTGTGATGACAGTTCTCAAGCAGTTAGACCAAATTTGTAGCTAAGCTGGCTGACGCTATTTCCAATTCACTGAGGGCCTTCAGCACTCACCTACGGTCTTCAGATTTGGGGATAGGGTTGGTGCACCGTTGGCTGTTATACTTGGCCACATATTCACATTGCTTGAAGGGGGCAGTCTTGTCCTCCAGAACGTGTCTGATACAGAAGGCGTAGCCGTTAAGTCGCCTCTGCTTGCACAGTTTGGGGCTATATGAGCACAAGGGCTTATTGTCAACCTCAGAGAAGTGTATGTGTTTGCCTTCATACATCACGTGACTCTATTCCTTGTGAACATCAGCTGAAAGAACCAAAAATATTTAGATAAATTATAATGGAGAAAGATGCAGTAAGTATTGCATTTTGTTTTTTGATTTTGGGGTTGGGTTTTTTTGTTGAGGGGAGGGGCAGGCAACAGTACCTGATTTTAAATCTTCTGTACCATATCAATGTTAGGAGAGGGCCCAAGGAAACCACTATCCTGGAATGATGATGAGTCAGATGAAGCAGATTGTCTAAGAAAAAGATCAAAAAAGTCTAAGTCAGTCAAAATTAAAGCAGACAGGACCATTCTGCATAGAAAGTAAAGTGTTGGATGTTGCTTCACAGCTCTTGGCTCAGCCAATGCCCAACAAAATGGATTCATTAGACAGTCCACACTCAATTATTAACTGGAATGTAAATATATCACTATTCCAAAGTTTTACACTAGCAGTTAGTGGAATACTTTGCTCAGGATAACCATGAGGAATCCACCTTTTGAAGACAGTAGCCCTGATATGTTAGAATGTAATGTTAGTACTCATGCAGCACAGAAAGTTTTTATTGTAGATGCCTGGCTCACAGCTGATGTACAATTTTCAGAACCGCTAGTCCCCAGAGAGTCTGCACGAATCAGCCTTTTCCAAGACCAGCAGGACTCTGCAGATTTTTCTTACTTTGTCCTACTTATTGAGTGAACTACTGAATCTATGGAAGTCCACAGCAGAACCCCCATTTGATTTCAGGAAAAACAGGATTACATCCATTAGTTATAGCAGAGAGTCACTTTTTAAATGCAGAGAAAGAAATCTGTGTTATCACATGCCACCCCTATCATTTCTGACTCCCCACCACTCTGGAGTTTTCAGCAACCACTTCTTTCTTTTCCAGAGCAGCTTTCAGGTAGGTTCAGCTCTACAAATGTGATGCAGCTGCTTTGCTGATGCCCAGTTTACGTTGTGCAAAACTGTTTATAATGATCAAGTTTAACTATTAACTAAACAAGCAATCTTGAGGAATTGAAACTGTCTTGAACTTGATGTGCTCCATTTTTCAATTATTACGTTTTTCACACCATGCACACAGAGGTGCTGTTCACGTACTAAGTTGATTTGTTACGTTTGTGTAATTTAACACATATCTAGGACAAGTTAACCTACCCTCTCCCCCACTAATCCTTCTTCCTGGGAAATATTTTAATATTGCAAACCACTATGGAGCTTCAAAGTCTGTCAAAATTTTTCCCTTTCCACCCAAAACACTGAATTCCTATCCAAAGCCACAACAGCTTTTCTATAAATGAAAATATCAGAACTTAAAAGACAATTGTCTGCTGGCCCCACACAAATAGAAAGGGAGCTTTTGTACCTTGGAAAGGGGAGCTTCCCACTATGATCGAACGATCACTTTCAGCCTGATAACTCCCTGAGAAAATTATTTTAGTGCTGTGACATTTTTAGGTACAGAAAAGCTGTTTTTAGTCATTTTTGTTAGCATTATTTAAAATGTCTCTCATGTCAAGCACTCCATAGTGGGACTCAGGGTAACAAAAGCATGTGGATTTACAAGTAGAGAGATAGAAGAAACAGTTCCAGTCAAGAAATTCTACAAAACATTCCAGACATACGCTGACAAATCACACACATGACATATGCTGCTAAATACATGAGGCAGCAATGTGCTGTAAAGTGTTTTTTGATATGTAGCTGCCCCCAAACTTCACTCGTTTATGAATAACGAGGACCATTCCAAAACGTTTATACCAAACCACTCTCCATGCACACACATGCTCAATGTTAGTACTTCATTTGCTGCAGAACAATGAAGCACAAATATGGGTCAATATATTATCAAACGACAAATTAATCCCAATAATTATTTATACTATTCAAGCCAATATCATTCACATTAATTAATTTATCTGAACGCACCAAGGGAGCTTGTTCAATAGAAATTTAAAACCAGTCACAAGAATATATCCCTTCGGAATGGATTGGAGACCTATTGTTTCCCTGTAATTCCCGGTCTGTCTGTATCCATCTGTTGTCTCTTGCCATAGTTAGATTGTTAACTTTTTGGGCAGGGACCATCTTTCCATCCTATGTTCCTACAGAGCCTAGCAAAGTGGGGGACTGGTCCATGAATAGAGAGTGCGGGCCTGGTCGGTTGGGTGGGGAGAATCCTCAAGCCCCATAGCAGAGTTGGGTAATAGGAGAACCTTATCCATAGAAGGGGGCCTGGCAGGCAATATGCAGAGCCTTGCATCTATCCAGTCAGTGTCGTGCTGGTGTGACTGTTACCAGTGTTCATTCTGCACTGCCCTGTCCGCATTCGCTGCCCCCAGTGGGAACTGTGAGGATCGCGCCCCTTCTCGCTCTGCCCCTGCCTTTCCATGTTGTGGAAAACAGCCCCATTCTCACCACTTCCTGTGTTCCCGGCACAACCAAACCCTGACCTTGCTTTAAGTTAGGGTAAGAGGTAGGGATGTTAAATTTCGATTAACTAATTGAATAGTTGATGGTATTTCCATCGACTATTCAATTAGTCAATACGAACTTCTGTGTTCTGCCTTTGAAAAGTACAAGAGCCCCAGCGGAGACACCTGTACATTTCAAAGTTGGCTGCCGCTGCGCCACTGCCCCCTCCCACGGAGCTGGGGAAACCGGCTTTTCAGGCGGCTCCCTGCACCATCCCCGCCTCCTCCCTCCCTTGCTGCCTCTTGGCTTAGTGGATAGTCGACTAGTCGCTTACATCCCTAGTAAAAGGACATTGCCTACCAAGTTTGGTGGTCCTAACTTATTTTTTAGGAAGAGTTCTTGCATGGACAGACATTTTATTTCTGATAGAGAGATAGATAGATAAAGTTTGGTAGTGCATTTGTGCAAATAATTACAGATTTAGGTACCTAAATAAGGTAGCTTGAATTTCGTAGGTATAGACCGACCACCGGTAGCAACCATAGCCATGTCTGGAAACTGGGCGAGTCATAAAGAAATTAAATTATATTTTTTATACATTTTCTGTAACAAAAACGTAGATGAAAGTATTTTTTCTTTATTTGTATTCAAGTTGTTAAACGTTTTATATGCTACCAACTTCATCCTCCTACTGCCCACCAAAAACCATTCTATTGCACATACTAAGATGCAAAGATGGCCGACACTGGGACTTATTCCCCGCTGCCTTAGATCTTGTGTAGTCATTTACCTGTGTACAATCAATGTAAATACTACAAAATTAGCAGCATTTTATGCCTTCTTTGCACTGGCATATGTGACTGGACAAGGAGCATGGCAGTGAGGAATCAGGCGCAATGTTTCAGTAAACTGATCTCACTAAAGCGGATTCATCAAGGGAAAGTTCTTTCTATAAAACACACTTAAGTAGCCTTATGAGGAAGCCCTTGCCAGCTGTCAGACATTAGCATTCCCTTTTGAAAATATGGTTTGGAAAGTTATCACAGTCAAAAATCACACTATTCGGGATCTTATAAAAGGGGTTTTATTGTAACTGTGTAGCAATTAACATTTCTAGTGATTATACAGTTATACTCTGGCTCCATGGGAGCGGGACCAGCAGCCAGTGTATTCCCAGCCAGTGTATTCTAATACAGAGGCGCCAGAAGCAACAGTATGGGGTGGCAGTAAGCTCCCCGGGAGTCAGTGCATGTTCGGAACCAGCTTTTAAACCAGCTCCACATGCATACTGGCTCCCACCTGCTGCCCCGCTGCCAGGCAGCCGGCTCCTCAGGAGTCTGATGGGAGCCGGCATGTAATAGTTTGGGTAACCAATAAGCTCATGCTTATGGGTGACTTGTTTAAACAGTTGCACTTGCATCCCTACCATTGAGTGTTTTTATATATATGTAAACTAGAAGACTTACTTGACAGTGCCTGGGTCCGGGGCACGCAGGCGGTGCTCTGGGGGTGGGGGAAGGAACAGTGAGGCTCTACCCCTCCTCCCCCGTCTGGCACTGGGGCCAAGAGCTTGGAGTAGGGGGGGCACTTACCAGGGCTGATGGCCAGCAAAATGGCAAGCCATGTCCCTAGCTGGCCACTCCCTTCCTGGTGTGACTGTCCCCAGTGCTCACCCCAGTGGTATAGCTGTTCCCCATGCTTGCTGCTCCCAGCGGTCACTGTGCTATATCGCATCCCTCTGAAAAGCCCCCTCCCTTTCAGCCCCCTCCCTTTCCATGTTCTGGAAAACAATCGAATTCCAGGCACGTTTTCCTGGCACAACCAAACCTTGACCTTGTTTTAAGTTAGGACAAGAGGAAGCAGCATACCAAATTTGGTGGTCCTAGTTGTTACCGTTTAGGAGGAGTTCTTGAACCAATGGACTCAGACAGACAGATGCACAAATCTCTAAATTATATATGTAGATATCACTGAAATGGTACCAAAATGAGAATCATTCTCTGCATCATTCAAAAACCTGTTATCCATTCTCACCATTTAATTTCAAGGAACTGATTTTTATAAAAAATGTCTTAAATCCAGAGAATGCATTCTGTCATATAAAGTATTTTATTCATTGCCAGGCTATGTTCTTCCCCCCTCTCAATGATGAGTATTTGTAGAACAAAAACAGAGATGATAAACCTGACAATTGTATTAAAAAAATAAACACATTTTAAAAGTAGTAAAGCTTTATGCAGATCTTTAGGAATAAGAGCTTCTCTGATACAGATTAGTATGTCCTGTTCATTCACCTGTTTCACCAGTTGTGTATATCAGACTTTTTTCCAAAAAGTTTATTTCTACTATTGTTACAAAGAACACCAAAAGTCACTAGAACAGAAAGCAGCTGAGAGCTGCAAGAGACTGGGGAAGAGGGTAATTGTGAAAGTCTCTCATATAGCACAATGGCAAAGTATTTTTTTAATAGGGAAATTTGACTAAAACCATAAAAATTACCATGGGACCCTCTCAACACAAATTTAGCTCATTTAACTGACAAGACAACAAGTCTATCATCTTGTTATTACAGAAACCTGGTGGGATGGGACGCATGATTGGAATGTTGGTATGGAAGGGTACGGCTTGCTCAGGAAGGACAGACAGGGAAAAAAGGGAGGAGGGGTTGCCTTGTATATTAAAAATGTACACACTTGGACTGAAGTGGAGATGAATGTAGGAGATAGCTGTGTAGAGAGTCTCTGGGTTAAGCTAAAAGGGGTAAAAAACGAGGGTGATATCATGCTAGGAGTCTACTACAGGCCACCTAGCCAGGTGGAAGAGGTGGATGAGGCCTTTTTTAAACAATTAACAAAACTATCCAAAGCCCAAGATTTGGTGGTGATGGGGGACTTCAACTATCCAGACATATGTTGGGAAACTAACACAGCGAGGCACAGGCTATCCAATAAGTTTCTGGACTGCATTGGAGACAACTTTCTGTTTCAGAAGGTTGAAAAAGCTACCAGAGGAAAAGCTGTTCTGGATTTGGTTTTAACAAATAGGGAGGAACTAGTTGAGAACTTGAAAGTGGAAGACAGTATAGGGGACAGTGATCACGAAATAATAGAGTTCATGATCTTAAGGAAAGGTAGAAGGGAGACCAGCACAATTGAGGTAATGGATTTCAGGAAGGCAGATTTTGATAAACTCAGAGAACTTGTAGGTAAGGTCCCATGGGAAGCAAGACTGAAGGGAAAAACAACTGAGGAGAGTTGGAAGTATTTCAAAGGGACGTTGTTAAGGGCCCAAAAGCAAACAATTCCGCTGTGTAGGAAAGATAGAAAATATGGCAAAAGACCAGCTTGGCTTAACAAGGAGATCTTGCATGATCTCAAAATAAAAAAGGAGTCTCATAAAAAATGGAAATTAGGACAAATAACAAAGGATGAATATAGGCAAGCAACACGGGAATGCAGGGGCAAGATTAGAAAGGCAAAGGCACAAAATGAGATCAAATTAGCTACAGGCATAAAGGGAAACAAGAAGACCTTTTATAAATACATTAAAAGCAAGAGGAAGACCAAGGACAGGGTAGGCCCACTGCTTAGTGAGGAGGGAGAAGCAGTAACAGGAAACTTGGAAATGGCGGAGATGCTCAATGACTTCTTTGTTTCGGTCTTCACCGAGAAGTCTGGAGGTGTGCCTAACATAGTGAATACAAGCAGAGAGAGGGTAAGTTTAGAAGATAGGATACACAAAGAACAAGTTAAAAATCACTTAGGAAAGTTAGATGTCAGCAAGTCACCAGGTCCTGATGAAATGCATCCCAGGATACTCAAGGAGCTGATAGAGGAGGTATCTGAGCCTTTAGCTATGATCTTTGAAAAATCGTGGCAGACAGGGGAGATTCCAGAAGACTGGAAAAGGGCAAATATTGTGCCCATCTATAAAAAGGGGAATAAGAACAACCCAGGAAACTATAGACCGGTCAGTTTAACGTCTGTCCCAGGGAAGATAATGGAGCAGGTAATTAAGGAAATCATATGCAAACACTTGGAAGGTAATAAAGTGATAGGGAATAGCCAGCATGGGTTTGTGAAGAACAAGTCATGCCAAACTAATCTGATAGCTTTCTTTGATAAGATAACGAGCCTTGTGGATAAGGGAGAAGCGGTGGATGTCATATACCTAGACTTTAGTAAGGCATTTGATACGGTCTCGCATGATATTCTTATTGATAAACTAGGCAAATATAACTTAGATAGGGCCACGATAAGGTGGGTGCATAATTGGCTGGATAACCGTAGTCAGAGAGTGGTTGTTAACGGTTCTAAATCCTGCTGGAAAGGGATAACAAGTGGAGTTCCTCAAGGGTCTGTTTTGGGACCCATACTGTTCAATATCTTCATCAATGATGTAGATATTGGGATAGAGAGTACGCTTATTAAGTTTGCAGATGATACCAAACTGGGTGGGGTTGCGACTTCTTTGGAGGATAGGGACATAATTCAGAATGACCTTAGCAAGTTAGAGAAATGGTCGGAGGTAAACAGGATGAGGTTTAATAGAGAGAAATGCAAAGTGCTCCACTTAGGAAGGAACAATCAGTTCCATACATACAAGATGGGAAGCGACTGTCTAGGAAGGAGCATGGCAGAAAGGGATCTAGGGGTCATAGTGGACCACAAGTTGAATATGAGTCAACAGTGTGATGCTGTTGCAAAAAAAGCAAATATGATTCTAGGTTGTATTAACAGGTGTGTTGTAAGCAAAACTCGTGAAGTCATTCTGCCGCTCTACTCTGCACTAGTTAGGCCTCAGCTGGAGTACTGTGTCCAGTTCTGGGCGCCACATTTCAAGAAAGATGTGGAGAAATTGGAAAGGGTACAGAGAAGAGCGACAAGAATGATTAAAGGTTTAGAGAACATGACCTATGAAGCCAGGCTTCATGAACTGGGCTTGTTTAGTTTGGAAAAAAGAAGATTAAGGGGGGACATGATAGCGGCTTTCAAATATCTAAAAGGGTGTCACAAGGAGGAAGGAGAAAATTTGTTCCTCTTGGTTTCTGAGGACAGGACAAGGAGTAATGGGCTTAAAGTGCAGCAGGGGAGGTTTAGATTGGACATTAGGAAAAAATTCCTAACTGTCAGGGTGGTCAAATATTGGAATAAATTGCCAAGGGAGGTGGTGGAATCTCCCTCTCTGGAGGTATTTAAGAACAGGTTAGATAGACATCTGTCAGGGATGGTGTAGACGGAGCTTGATCCTGCCTTGAGGGCGGGGGGCTGGACTCGATGACCTCTCGAGGTCCCTTCCAGTCCTATGATTCTATCTCCCTTTCAATGGAATTACTTCAGATTTACACAAGTGTAAGTGAGCTCAGAATAAGAATTTGTGTCTACAACAAGCCAGAAGTCTGTTTTTTAGTTATTCCCTCTATAAATGTTAGTAGAACACTGTGTTCTGCCCTCACGTATATCATGCAAAACTAATGGAGGCAATAAGGTTTCAAGTGTATAACACAGAGATTGGAATTTGGGCTGATAGGTCAACTTTGTCTTCCTTTCAGAGAGGATCATTTTTTATTTACACACACACACACACGCACAGTCATACATTTGTATATAATATATACACGTATATATGCAAAAAATTAATTGTGATAAAAATTCCAGCAAACTGGAAAAAGGCACATATAATGCCCATCTATAAAAAGGGAAATGAGGGCAATCCAGGGAATTACAGACCAGTCAGCTTAACTTCTGAATAAGGAAAGAGCAAATAATTAAGAAGTCAATTTGCAAACATTCAGACGATAATAAGGCGATAAATAACAGCCATGGATGTGTCAAGAACAAATCTTGTCAAACCAATCTGATAGCTTTTTTGACCGGGTAACAAGCCTTGTGGATGGGGGGGAGGGGAGCGGTAGATGTGGTACATCCAGACTTTAGTAAAGCTTTTGATAGAGTTTTTCATGACCTTCTTGTTAAAAAACTAGGAAAATACAACCTAGATGGAGCTACTATAGTAGGTGGGCACATAACTGCTTGGATAACCATTCCCAGAGAGTAGTTATCGATAGTTCACAGTCATGCTGAAAGGACATAATGAGTGAGGTTTTGTAGGAATCAGTTCTGAGCCTGCTTCTATTCAATATTTTTATCAATGATTCAGATAATGGCATAGAGAGTACACTTATAAAGTTTGTGGAGGATACCACTCTGGGAGGGTTGCAAGCGCTTTGGAGGATAGAATGAAAATTCAAAATGATATGGACAAACTGGAAAAATGGTCTGAGATATTTTTCCTGCAGGAAACCAATTTTCATGAGTTCAATTTTCACCAAGTGAAATCAGAAGGAGGCACAGGTTTGCCCAAGCATCAAGGTAACTTTGTGTTGCAGCTGCACTGGACTCTGCTTGTGTCTGTCTCCTGTACCTACCTCGTTCCTGATTCCTGCTCTGTTCTTGGTTCCTGCCTCACTCCTGCCTTCACTCTTTCCTACTGTGCTTGATCTTTGCCCCTCCTCCAGCTCCTGCCTTTATACTTTGCCTCCAATGGTCAATTACCAGTCCTGTTGCTATCCCCAGCCTCTGATCCTGTCTCTGGCATCTAACATCTGCTCTGACTCTCAGCTTCAATTCCTGGTTCTGATTCTGACTTGATCCCTGGCTCTGGTAAATGGCAGTTGACTCTGGTGCTGACACTTGGCTTTTCTCCCAAAACTGTAAATCTGCTTGCCCAGTAGACCTGACTCCTGCTCAGACTGCTAGGCTAGTCCACATACATCCCAGTCTATAACCAACACTGAGGCCTTGTCTATATTACAAAGTAAGATCACATTTATTAAGGACTGTTTTTTAGCATTCAGTTTTGTAAAAGTTGATGATGCTGGACCCCACCGTGTACAAAAATTCAGTGTGGTACATCCTCAGTAGGATGGCTACAGTCGACTTTACAGCGATGTACTGTGGATAGCTATCCCAGAGATCCTATTGCCTTTTGCATTCTGGGTAAGGCTCCTAGTAACCAAAGGAACCAAAACAGTGTAGTGGATGGTTCTGAATACATGTCCTTAGCATCCCATAATGTACTCATCTCCTCCATCCCCCGCTGCTTGAAAGCAATGGGAAACAACCTTTTTGTGCCTTTTCCCTGGTTATCCACGTAGACATCATTACAGGACAAGCATGGACCCTCTTCAGCAGCAAAGTGCTATGTCAACCCAGAATGTAGCCAGGAGCCACTGGAGTGAAGAAGAATGTAAGGCGACCATGAACAGACACATGCATGAAACGAGTGGAGCCATTGGTAGATGCTGGAGGCAGTTGATCCTCTTGACATAGTGCAATGACAGTTCTGGTGCTGTGAGACAAGCATAGACTGGTGGGATCACATAGTTAGGCAGCTATGGGCTGCAAAACTTTTGCGTGCATAAGACCACTTTGATGGAAGTTTGTGAATTGCTTTCGCCTGTCTGAAGAGCAGCAATAACAGAACGAGACTCACTCTGGCAGTTGAGAAGCGAGTGTCAATACCCTTGTGGGATCTTGCAACACCAGACTACTACCGGTCAGTTGGGAATCAATTAAGAGTGGGTAAATCTAAGGTGGGGGTTGCTGTGATCCAAGTAGCCAAGACGATCAATACCCCTTCTGCTATAATGACAGTGACTCTGGGAAACATGCAGGGCATAGTGGAGGGCTTAGCCACGATGGGGTTCCCTAAATATGGTGGGGCAATAGATGGAATGCACATTCCTATCTTGGCACCCAACCACCTTGTACATAACCTTCAAGGAGTATTTCTCAAGGGTGTTGCAGGTGCTGGTGGATTAAAGGGGCTGTTTCACCAATATCAATATAGGGTGGTAGGAAATATGCATGACACGCATATCTTTAGGAATTCCTGTCTCTTCAGAAAGCTGCAATCTGGAACTTGGAGACGCAGCCTACCGCTTGCTTCTATGGCTCATGAAGCCGTACACAGGCAGCAGGGACCACAGTCACGAACAATTCAACTACAGGCTGAGCAAGTGCAGAATGGTGGCAGAATGTGCTCTTGGCTGTTTAAAGAGAAGGTTTTGCAGTTTATTGAATAGGTTAGAATTCAGCAAAAGCAACATTCCCATTGTTGTCGTAGCCTGCTATGTGCTCCATAATATCGATGAAAGCAAGTGAAAGAATTTTTTGCCAGCTTGGGGGGTGGAGGCAGAGTGCCTAGCCACTAATTATGAGGAGCCAGACACCAGGAAAATACGGATAGTATATCGTGGGGCACTGCAAATTAGAGGGGCTTTGAAAAACAGCTTTGTAAATGGCCAGACAACGATATAACAGTCACATATATTGCTCTTTGTGAGGTGCCCCCTGCATTAAGTGTGCTTGCCTGGAAACCTCCTCCATCCCCGTGCAATAAAGATACTGTTGTAGAGAAATCACGCATTGTTCTTTAGGAAGCACAAGGAAGACATGACAGAAAGGGAGCTCAGGGTGAGAGGGATTGGGGGGGGGGGGTGACATATTACAACCCCCCTGTTCAGCAAACACACAGGTGAGAGAATGACAGCCTTGTCTTCTGGAAGACATCTCTGGGGCTTGAGTGTAAGGCTGCCCTTGACTTCTCCCCCTGGCATCTAGAGCATTTGGGAGAGGAAGCTATAGAATATGGTTATGAGGGAATGTGATTCAGTATGGGGGTCTCTCCCATGAGCCTACCAGGTGAGCCATCAGCTTCCCCAGGATCAAGACTTTCTCCTGTGTCTTCAGTTTGCATTCCCTGCACACTCTCCTCTTCTCATTCTCCATTCACATCTTCTCCATCACTCTTCTGAAGCATTTAATTGCTCCCTGTCCGTGTGGGCAGATTGCAATTGCTCATTGAACACGTCATCCCAGTTATGTTTTTGCCTTTGGATCTGTGCTAGCTGAACAGCTGGAGAAGCCAGCGCAGTGGGCTAGACGCTTACTGTTGCATCCACTGTAATGAAAAAAGTGAAGAGCCAACTTTACAGGAGCTGCATTGTGGAGTGAAGAACCTAATCTCTTAGCATGAAAGAACATCTGTCCAAGACAATAGGGATGTGTTCTGTACAAGGCCAAAGTTGTGCGTTTAAGGACCCACTGTGCAGCAGTTACGCCACAAAGATCTTATGGGAGCAACTGGACTAGGTTTGGTGGCAGACATGGTAAGGGACAGGTCAGGGTTTGCTCTTTTGAGTCTACTTTGAAAGCAGGTGTGACACAATGGCTGCAAATAGCAGCTCCTGCAGCTAAGCAAGCGCCTGGCAGCAATATATCCTGTGAGGAGGGGATTGGCTCCCAAGTCATAAAAAGGTCCTGGCTGTCAGTAAGATCAGATGCTCTGCTCTCCTGATGACTATTCTCTTCCTCCTCATCCACACTATCCTCTCCGCTGTTGCCTGAGGCTGCCCAAGGAGTCTTGTGGGAGGAATCCACAAACTGGGTTGACACTAGGGATGTGCACTGCTGGCTCCTACTACTGACCCACCCCACCCCACCCCGGAAGGGGGAGGGGAGAGGCCAGTAGTGACAGTCCCAGATGGAGGGCATGGGGCAGGACTGGGATCCCGCTTAAACCTAAGATTTAACTGGTTAACTGGGATTTTACCTCCCTAGTTGGGACACTGGTAGGGTCTCCACCTAGAATCCCATGCAGCTGCTCATAGAAGTGGCATGTTTGCAGCACTGACCCAGACCATCCGTTTGCCTCCTTTATCTTCCTGTATGCCTGCCTCAGCTCCTTTATTTTCACACAGCACTGCTGGGCGTCCCCAGCGTATCCATTTTCTACCATGGCCTGTGCGTTCTCGGCACAGATATCAGCATTTCTTTTGCCGTTTCAGAGTACTGCCTGAACAGATTCCTCTCCCCACACAACGATCAGGTCAAGTACCTCCTGCTCACTCCATGCTGGAACTCATTTGTGACCATGGGCGTTTATGGTTGTGCTGCTGAGGTGTGCGGCCTGCTCTGAGGTCTGCTCACCACACTGGCCAAACAGGAAATGAAATTCAAACTTTCCCAGGGCTTTTCCTGGAGAGCAGCAGAGTTGAAAATGCTGGCCAGAACAGGCACTGTGGGACACCTCCCCAAAGCCAAAAATATCGACTTTCACAGTGCTGCATCTGCACTCCCCTGAAGTTGACCATGCAAGGTCAAATTTACTGATACTCCTTGTGAAAACCAGGAGTACCAAAATTGACTTTAATAGCCCTTAAAGTCAGCCGAACATGCTTGGCATGTCAACGGAATGTGCTTGGCTCGTTGTATAGCTAATCAACCTAATGCAGCTAAGTTTGACCTAAGCTCTTAGTGTAGACCAGGTCTGAATTAGAATTACTGGATTCTGTGTGTATTCACCAAGACAAACTGATGAAAACAGTAGCTTGTGAAACATTCTGCTGACAAAAAGTGATTACTTGCATCACTGTAATGAAAGCGCAATGTATTTATTAATATCCAAAGGTAAGAAAATAAAGCTAACAAATCTACACATTCTATAAAACTGTCTATAGTCTTAATCTTGCAATTAGATCTTTAGGGGCAGACTCCTGCACCCATGCAGAACCACAATGAAGTCAGAGGAGCTGTACAAAAATCTGTCTACACAAATCTGATTGCAAGATCAGAGCCAATATAAACAAATTTCACCCTGGATCTAAAGAAGCTTTTTCTTTTTACTTCCATAGCATATACACAATTTTATATTTTTTCATTTTGACCTGAATTTGTATTTTACAGTGAGCAATATACAGCTCTTTTTTATAGACTATTTCTTGTTACCAAATAAGCATGTAGAGTAATGCTTTGCAATAAGCACAAAGAGCTTATCTGAAAAGAACAGAAACCATGTTTGATAAATAGTGGTTGGAGGAAAAAAAAATTTCCCCCCCCACAAAATTCAGCAACAGATGAAGACTGTGAAATGCAGACTCTCTCTGAAAAGCCAAGTGTTTAAGCTCCTGTATTTTGCATCAAAATATCAGTGTAAAAAAACCTTCTGAAACTTGATTTGTACTCTTTATTCCTATGTTAGAAACTGAGTCTTCAGATGACTTCAACTCACTTCCAAATTTGTGCCTGCGGTTATCCTATGTGTGCACACAAACTGCTCTTTAAAAACCAGATTTGTGTATGAAAATCAGAAGTCACCTTTTTAAAAGCATGAACTATACACTGATAGACAATTTTAAAGAAAGAGGTTTAATATTAGTCAGCGGCAACAGGGAAAAACACACAAGACCCAGAAAACAGATAAGTTTGCAGTGAAACATACGTTTGCAGTGTCACCTGAAGAAGAGCTCTGTGTTGCTCAAAAGCCTCTCATTTTCTCCAACAGAAGTTGGTCCAATAAATGGTAGTTCCTCACCCATTTTATCTCAGTAAAATACAAGAAACATTTCAAATTCAGGATCATCTTATTATCTCCACATTTTACTACTGAGAGGATGAATAAGAGAGAAAATGTCTTCCTCTAGTAAATAAGATGTGAATGTGAGCACTGACTCAGCATCATGAGGGAGTTTGTTGTGAGGCTGGTCTGAACACAAAGCAAAGCCACTCTCTGTGGCATGATACCTGAGCACATTGGCAGAGGTTTCCTCTTATAAGACCATATGCTGAATGTCAATATTAAATTCGTAGTCTCTACCATATATTTGAGAGAATTTGTCTGTTTATTCAAGAACTCCTCCTAAACGGTACGAGCTAAACCACCACATTCCGTTTTCAGCTTCTTATAACTTAAAGCAACGTAAGGGTTTGGTTGTGCCAGAAAAACGAGATGTGCCTGGAATAGGAATGCTTCTCATAAAGCCACACAAAAAAGAGAATCACTAGGCAGGTGAAAGGGGCTGGCTGAAGGTGTGCCTCCCCCCAATCCAGGACTGCTCCAGCCCTACGCCTCTACCTCTCTCCTTCCAGGCACCCTTTATGTAGAAACTTGCTATGTAATAGGTGTTCTACCTTACAATGGAAATTAGTGCGCCAATCACAGAGGGATTCTAGCACTCCAAGGATACACTAAATAATTTTGAGAAGACGCTTATACTGCAAATATTTTAATAATGTGTTAATGCACACAGATTAGTTACATTTTAAAAAGTATGCTTGGAGCTAGACATTTTTATGTGCATGAGGCACTTTTAGGGAACGGAATCCTCAAGTGCATTGTAAATTGGATTGCAATTATCTGTCTGAGGCTAAAAGATGTATAATTATGAGGACTAAGTTTAAAGATTCCCATCATAGCTTCCAAACACTTGTCGTCATTAAAGATGTGTCTTCAATTTGGATGTTTTGTATTTTTAAGTCTTTAGTGTGGATTTAGTGTTATGATATTTGTTGACACGTATGCACAGCATAATGACAGATACATGTATTTTCCACGTATGAGTTTCTAAAATGTGCCAGTTTGATGGCCAGGGAGAACAAAGTTGTTTATCTACTCACAGAACAATATAGCAAGGAAACTATTTGGGCTAGTTCCAACAGTATTCCTCACCCTGACCTGGAAAACCCATCTCTAGGTATAAGAGGTTTTCACTCATGATAATCTTTAGCTTCCCTGCTGAGACTGCCAATAAAAGCATAGCAATTTTAGTAGCTTGTGTGACATGGATTTGATCTTCTCAGAACTGGACTGAGACCATCCCAACTCATCACACAATCCAGCCATTTGAGAGCCACTATACAGGAATAATTTGCAGTTGTTACTGATAAGAGCTAGATTAGAATCAGTGATAGAGCTAAAATGTTCAATTTCATATTACCAATGTTGTATCATCTAGTCTTTCCTTTGTTTTCTGTTCTACAGAGAAAAGTCATACCACACTTCATTTTGATCTTCATCAGCATCATAAATCTACAGCCATTTATTCACATCTAATCGTTAGTTTAGTTTAATTTAACAGCTCAGGTCACTACTACACTAAGTCACAAAACCAAATCTGCTACAATTCTGGAAACAACTGAATAAAAATTAAAAGACTCCATTAGCCAGACAGAACTATCATCCATCTTCTGATAGAAGAAACTTCTAGTATGATGAAGGAAATGACAGTAAGCTACAACAGTTAGCAAAACATCGTTTGAACATCCCTGGCCTAGGGATGAGACCGACTATTCGACTCTCTGATAAGCAAATGCTTATCGGATAGCTGACACACTAGTCTATCAGAAAGAGGAAGCAAGGGGGGGAAACGGAGGGGGTGCTTCAAAGCAGCAGTGCCGCGTGGAGCCTGGGGCCAGAGCCTGGGCTCCACATGGTGCTGCCGCTTTAAAATGCCACGTGCAGCTCAGGGCCAGCTGGGAATGCAGCCCAGGGGCCAGCTGCACACAGCGTTTCAAAGCTGTAGTGCCACATGGAACCTGCGATCAGCGGGAGTCCCTGGTTGGCCCCGTACTCCCCGCAGCGCTTTCACTTTTGAAGTGTAGCTTTTGCTACACTCCAAAGGCAGAGGTGCCCTTATCGACTAATCGAATAGTCAATGCAAATTGCACCAACTATTCAATTAGCCAATTCATCTAAATTTAACATCCCTACCCCAGCCCTCATGTGTAAGACTTTTGAAGAGCCATACCAAAAGCAACAGTGCTCCATGTGAGTATCAGTGTTCACTCAAGATCCATTTGAGAGATTGAGGCTCGTTGGGATACAACAGTGACTGATCAAACATATGCACATACACAGACACGCTCTCCCTAAAAAATGTTGCCATCGTTTAAGAAAACAAAAAAAAGTAATACTTGATACTGAATGTTATTTTAGGAAACAAAATGATTCAGGTCCTATATGGCAGCTGCATAGTCATGCATAGTCAGATTTTAGAAACATTTTAATTCAATCACAGTAGCATTTCCCCCCCCCCCAATTATCTGTAATTCTATATTTGACTTTTTTCATATACAGGCAGTCCCCGGGTTACGTACAAGATAGGGACTGTAGGTTTGTTCTTAAGTTGAATCTGTATGTAAGTCGGAACTGGCGTCAGCCGCTGATCAGTTTCAACCGCAGCTGAATCTGGACGCCAGTTCTGACTTACATACAGATTCAACTTAAGAAACCCAGGTGTCCCCAAGTCAGCTGCTGCTGAAACTGATCAGCGGCTGATTCCAGGAAGCCTGGGGCAGAGCAACTCTGCCTCGGGCTTGCTGTAGTCAGCGCTGGTCAGTTTCAGCAGCGGCTGACTTGGGGACGCCTGGGGCAGAGCAGCTGGGGTGCTGCTGGGTTACTCCAGTAGCACGGCTCCTCTGCGCTACTGGAGCAACCCAGCCGCACCCCAGCTGCTCTGCCCCAGGCGTCCTGATTCAGCCGCTGCTGAAACTGACCAGCAGTGGCTGAATCAGGACGCCTGGGGCAGAGCAGCTGGGGTGCTGCCGGGTTGGTCCGGAGCGGCGCTGCAGGACCAACCCGGCAGCCCCCAGCTGCTCTACCCCAGGGGTAGGCAAGAAAAGCCTGGTCTGCTGGGGGGGGGGGGACACTAGCTGCACACCCCCCCCCAGCAGACCAGGGAGACGGGGGTGGCGGGACCGCCCAAGTCCTCCCTGCTGACCTGGGAGACGCGGAGCAAAGCCGCAGAGCACGCGGGCAGCGGGACAGTCCAGGCGCGCTGCGGCTGTCCCACTGCTGGCGTGCTCCCAGGCTTTGCTCCCCATCTCCCTGGTCTGCTGGTCGGGAGACGGGGAGCAAAGCCGCGGAGCACGCCCACAGGGGGACAGCTCAAGTGCGCCCGGGCTGTCCCGCTGTGGGCGTGTTCCAAGGCTTTGCTCCCCATCTCCCGACCAGCAGACCAGGGAGACGGGGAGCAGCTTTTCTCGCCCCAGAGGACGGGGGCGGCGGACCGCGGCGCATCTGGGCTTCCCGCCGCTCCCGTCCTCCGGGGCGAGAAAAGCCCCGTTCGTAACTGCGGATCCGACATAAGTCGGATCCGAGTAACTCGGGGACTGCCTGTATTAAAATCTACCTAGGAAGCTAGAAGTGACAACCTTGTCCTCATTTTGTCTTCTCGGAACAATTAGGGCTCAAAGCCTGGAGAAAGTGGGTGTATGGAACCAAAATATATTAAGGGGGAATGTAGTACCTTTTGGTTCAGTACTGATCAATAGAATTAAATTTTAAAATATACTAAAATGTAGTAAAATAAGAGTTACTCTGATTAATAATAGACAATGTTTGGATTACAACTGGGAACAGCAAACGGACCTATTGAGAAAATAACTTTCATCAATACAAAACTGAAGGAATGCTTCTATTTGTCTCCTTTGGAAAGTGACCAGAAGTATGGATTTTAATTCTAGCTTATCCATTTTACCAAAAAGTCAGCACATGGAATAAGAAGTACAAACACATGGCTTTTTAATGTTTGTGCAACTATTTAAGATGGGGAAGTAGGCAGTTAAACTACAAACAATAGTTACAGTAGGAGAGCTCTGTAGAGCAAGATAGCCTGATACTGCAAACCTTATTCAAAGAATCACAGAATCATAGAATAATAGGACTGGAAGGGACCTCGAGAGGTCATCGAGTCCAGCCCCCCACCCTCAAGGCAGGATCAAGCTCCGTCTACACCATCCCTGACAGATGTCTATCTAACCTGTTCTTAAATATCTCCAGAGAGGGAGATTCCACCACCTCCCTTGGCAATTTATTCCAATATTTGACCACCCTGACAGTTAGGAATTTTTTCCTAATGTCCAATCTAAACCTCCCCTGCTGCACTTTAAGCCCATTACTCCTTGTCCTGTCCTCAGAAACCAAGAGGAACAAATTTTCGCCTTCCTCCTTGTGACACCCTTTTAGATATTTGAAAACCGCTATCATGTCCCCCCTTAATCTTCTTTTTTCCAAACTAAACAAGCCCAGTTCATGAAGCCTGGCTTCATAGGTCATGTTCTCTAAACCTTTAATCATTCTTGTCGCTCTTCTCTGTACCCTTTCCAATTTCTCCACATCTTTCTTGAAATGTGGCGCCCAGAACTGGACACAGAAGTATTCCCACAGAATTATTCATGTCAGTTAAGATTGCAAGATCAGGAGCTAGGTCTTCTGAATGATCATTAACACAGATATCAGCATTTAAACATAAATGCTAAAGCCCCAATCCTACAGTCAGACCCACAAAGGCAGAGACATGTGCCCACTCAGAACCACATCAAGAACTACATGTGCTGCTCTGCTGGAGCACACTGTCTTTGCAGGGTAAAAGTCTTTGGGAAAAAGGAACAGATTGAATCTTTCCACTATTATAACATTAAAAAAACAAAGTTATTGTACTGGTACAATATAAATGTCAAAACAAACTAGAATCCAGTGAGAAAAGAGGTGAAGGACAGACAGTGAAAACCTTTGATAACTCAGAACATACGCTCCTGAAAAGGCTTCCTTTGTAACTTTAACTTGCACAATTTGAAAGTGAACAGTCTTTAGAAAAATTCTGCAATATATCTAGCAACTATTCTATACCTACATGGGGAGGACCAGGACATTATGAATTATTTATTTTAAAGAATTAAATTATGCACTTATGTGTAAGGATTAATAAAAATCAAATTAAGTACTTTTATTCAATGCTGTTAAGACTTGCACATGAGTTTTACCTTTACACACTGTGAATAGCAGCACTGATTTCAATAGGACCCACTTACAGTGTGTAAAGTAAGTCAGCAGAAGTATTCACAGAGCAGCTGATTAAAATGTCACAGCTCTACAATGGAGCTTTGGTAATTTACATCAAATAATGTGTAAAAATAGGCACATGCATAAATGCTTGCAGGATCAGAACTGACATTTTCAGCAAAATGTAAATCACACATAGCAAAAATATATATAGATATATCTACACACACACACACACACACACACACACACACACGAAATACTGGGGTGTATTCTTAATATTGTTAGTGTCTATAATTTTTCCAAAAATCAAGAATAAGTAGAAACTTTGTATAAAGTCATAGTCCCAATGGTTTCCAGGTGCCAGGGTCTCACAACAGAATAGTGCTCCAGAGGTTGGGTTATCAGACAGTGTAATACTTTGCCAGTAAAGTCTTGGCATGAACAACTGTTGATACAATGGAAGGCAATATATGGGTAAGACATATTGCTCTAAATTTACAAGACAAAACTAACAAGTGGCAAATCAAGTCCCAAGAAGTGCTCACAATGGGGAACAAAGACATTTACTGCATATTGCTACATAACAAATTGGTCATTTTGAAATCAGAAAATGGAAAATCAGGTGTCAAGCCAAGCATATTTTTGCTTGCAAAAATACTTCAAAGTTATTTGTACAAAGCAATTAATAAATATTTTAAAGTACACTGGGACAAATCATGGGCTCTATTGCTATTAAAAATCAAAGCTATTTCTCCTATGCTGTGCAAGAGGCATATGTCTCAGTGAACCCTCTTTTCAATTACAGCTACCACTCATGACTTTCCCCCGGAAATAAAAACTGTGCTTTTGTTTGCAGTTTCATATACTAGGATTTTAAACCAGGTTCCTGAGGAAGAATTATACATATTAAATTCATTACTTGCTATTATAAAAGACTGATAAATCAGGTCCTGATCCTGTAAGTAGGGGTTGAAATTAGGGATGTTAAATAATGATTAATTGAATAGCTGATTAACCTCATGAATTCTTAACCGTTACTCAACAATTCTATAGTCCTTGGGGGTGAGGCTGGCAGCCAGTGCGTTCTGGCCCCACTCCTGAGGAGCCCCCTGCCACTCCATGCTGCTGCCTCTGTATAAGCAGCAGGCCATAGATGGTCCGCGAGGGGAGCCAGTTTAAAAACCAGCTCCCCTCACGGACCACCTGCCTGTTGCACCCTGCTGCTGCCTCGAGACAGAGGCAGCAGTGCAGGGTGACAGCAGCCCCTGTCCCAAGGGGCTGTCTGAGCTCCCAGACCTGGCACGAGTCAAAACTGAGCCATGCTGCCTGCCCGCCTGGCTCCTACTACACTTTAAATGCAGAGCTGCAGGGGGGTAGGTCCCAGACCCAGTGCAAACCAGGACAGGATAGGCCTGGGCTACCTGCCTGCCTGGCTCCTAATTCACTTTAAATGCAGAGCTGCAGCTGGGATAGGTCCTGGACCCAGCGCAAGCCAGAACTGAGCGGGGCTGCTGGCCAGCCTGCTAAAAAATTTACTGGTGGAGGTCGGGGGGGGGGGGAATGTCTGTAGTCTACAGTATTAACCTGTAAGATTTTGCTTATCTGTTAATCAACTACACTATTCCATCCCTAGTTAAAATTCCATACAGACATAATGACTTGCACACAGATTGTCAGATTCAGATTATAGGATGACATTCTGAGTATAAAAACACACCCGAATGCAAAAGTTTCTCTTTTCTTAGTTATCAAAGAAAGGTCTGTAGAAACATCTTTCCCTTGACTTTTTATTCAAAACTGACCAAAGGCCACAACCTGTGAACATGTAGTACCAAGCACAGATTTTATATAAATTAAGTAAAAACTACCCAAGATAATTGTTGGCAGGATCAGGCCTCAAATGAGGAGGAGTTTACACATCCCATTCACAAATCTAGAGTCAGACCAAGAACTGGGCAAGTGTCAGTGTGCTTTTGGTCTACCATTGACAGCACCTGCTCTCAAAACACAGAAGTCAGTTGGAAAGATGGAATGACCCAACAAGACTATAGAATTTAGAGGGGGCACTAAAGAAAGATTTGTTCAGACCCAACATTGTAGACCTAGGGGAAGTCAAATGTTGCAAGGCTGCTTCCAGTGAGACCAACCCATGCCCATCTGAGAACTCTGCAGCTCCCAAAACCTCTGCCACGAACCAGGGAGGGAGCCCCCTAAAAAGTTGCGATGCTCACAAAACAACTCGCAGCACAAACTGCCATGCACATGGTGGAGGAAGTGATAATGGAGCAGGAGGGAGACGCGGGTGGGGGTGGGGAGGGTCCAGTCCTCGCTCAGGAAAGCGGACAATAGCCTCCCGGAGGTTTGGCTTGTGCACAGAAGCCGCGGATGGAAAACGGGCCGGTTCCTGGGGGGGGGGGAGGGGAACCTTAAACTTTCAAGGCCGCCGGCTGCTGTGAACGCCCCCTCCCCCACCACTCCCCGCGGGACCTGCCTCCCGCGCTGCCATGGGGGAGGGGTGTTGGTCTCCACCCCGAATGATAATTAAAATAACTTCGTTAATTGCACGAACCCCTGAAATGCCCCCTCCCCCCACGCGCCGCGCCCCCCACGTCCCCGTGCACGGAGGGGGGGGGGGGAGAATCCGGCCCCCGTCCCGGCCTCGGCGCCCCCCCAGCCCCGCGGCGCCCCGGGCAGGAGCCCTCCCGTCCTCGTGAGTGGGGGGCCGCAGCGGGGGCCCGGCGGGGGCGGGGAGCGGGTAGGCCCCGCTGGGCTGAGGCCTAACCGCCCCCTTCGCCGCCCGTAACCTTACATTCAGCCACACTGAGGCGCCGCTCCGCGTCCCCCGGGAGCCCGCGGCCGCTCCCCCCTTCCCCCTCCTGCCTCCCTGGCGCCCGAAACTCTTAAAAATCGCTCCGACACCCCTCAGCCCCACTGCGGCCTACCGCGCCCCGCCAAATCCCCGGGCTCGCGTAGTCCGCCCGGCCGCCCGCCCTGCCCCCTGCGCGCCGCCTGCCGCGCTACGCGAGCCCGAGGATGCAGGCCGGGCCTGGCTTACCTTTCCAGCTGCTTTTTTTTTCTCCTCTCTCGCCTCTCCCCCCTTTCCCTCTGCTGGGCTGACAGACCAGAGTTTCCTCCCCAGCAGAGGGACCGGGAATGGGCTCGGGCTCTGTGCTGAGCAGCTGCTGCCCCCCTGGCTCTGAGGAGATCCTGCTTTTGGGGGGAGGACGCGTTGGGGGGCTTTTTATTATTTTAAAAGTACAAAGTGCTCAGAGGGTAGGTGATTATTAAGGGGAATCCCTGAATATATTCTCCAGCAAAGAAGGCAGGGCTGCTGGGCTGCTCAAGAAGAGAGCCAGCAGCCTCCTACAGCACCACTACAGGCACTGAGAGGACATAACATCAGAGAGCAGCTCCTCTGCCCTCCAAAACAACAACTTTCCTACCATCTTGGAGGTAGTAGAGAGGGGGGGAGTAAGTACAGAAGGTTTTTATAGAAACTGTTAGTTTAAAAATCCAAAAGATTTTATCTGTGTGTGTGTGTGAGACTTGCAACCAAAAATGCATGTGGCTTAAGAGATGTTTTCCTTTATCAATGAAGATCATTTGAAAAAAAAAATTAAAAAGAAGTCTCTTATTAGTAAGTTTGTTTATTAATAATTTATTTATTTAAGAGGGCAAAGTTTTTATTATTTTATTTTGTAGTCCATAAAGTACAAAGTCGATCACTTTTTTTCTGTCTCTGGATGGGAGGTTTTTTTTTTTTTTTTTTTAAATTGAGGTGTAAAAAAACTCATTGATATGACTTGTTTTGTGATGATGATCTTTTATTTAGAATAAAAATTTAGAGTGATGTAAGAGAGTCTGACAGAACTGTATTCTCTGTCTCAGTGCAATGGCTGATTGAATATACAGGTAGGTAGATACATCTGTTTATTTTTTCAGAGTGCAAAGAGATATAAAGGGGGCTTTAATGCAAGGAAGTGGAACCTGTCACTTACCTAGAAAATGGTGTTTTCAGTTATAATTTTGGCATTGTCTGTCCATAAAAGATAGGAAGTGATAAATAAAACTCATAGCAACAAATTTTAAGACAGTAGCTATTTTTAAATCCTTTTCCAGAGATTGTTTTGATTTGGTTGTTTTGTTTCTGATATTTGTTAGTAATATTATGCTTGGGTGAATCTTGCAAAGTTCAGAGACAATATTCATTTTATTCTATAAGATCTTTATAAATATCTTTAATATTGAAAGAGTTTTTAAGGTGCTTTGATTAGCTTGAACAAAATGTATGAATTGCTGTTAAAGTAACAGTAGGTGAAAATATTCGTCACTCAGTTCAGCAGATGGATGATAATGTTGCCTACAGTGAGATTCAGAAGAGTCCTAAGGAGGCATGAAGAACTGCAAATACATTCTTCTGTTTTATCTGGAGGGAGGAAAAAGTACTTAGAAACCTGAGGGGATATACAGTAGAGAACTGTAAAAGTTATTTATATGATGTAGACTGGCTAAGCTAGTGTGAAGTAACATCAGTGCTGAGATTAAATTGGTGTGGCTCACTGTTTCTCCCTTTAATGAAATCTCGAGCTTTCTGGGCCTTTCATATTTATATTTTTCAAATTTCAGAATGTCTAAAATCCATTGCTGAATTTACAAATAAGTTACTTTTTGAAAATTTACTTGAACATGGATTTTCTGAGCTAGAATAAGCAACAAGTCTTGTTTTGTATCTATATAGAGTCTTCCATTTGGAGGCATCAATTTTTCAGAGTTAAAGAGTCACCTGGTTTTTGCATTAATAAGAATGTTTTGTTTAGACTATTGAAAAAATACTTTTAACTCATTATGGTAGACTACAATATTGTACTCTGATAGAAAGCATAGTGATCCATCAAATCCAGTGTTCTAACAGTGGAAGTTTAAAAAAACCCATAATGGACCTAATTATTTATGTAAAATTGCATATAGAGAGATGATGGGGTGAGCAAGAACTTCCTTCTGATCCTTCCAATGTGCTAATGATCATCAGAAGTATGAAATCTCATTCTTTATAGTATGTTTATTACAAACATTTTGTATATCATACCTACAAATGTACAATCATTACAAATGTGATCATTGTTATTAAGAATTATACAATTATTTTAAATAATTCAATGACAATGTTTGACTCAAAAGTGAATTCACATGTTAACTATGTTCTTTATGAACAAATATTTCCTCAAATTTTATTCTAAATTAATAAATGGGCAAATTCTTCAATAAGCCACCTACAAACATACAAATGTTTACCTTTATTAATGAGTTGGTCCTAAAAATCAATGGGACTATTCACAGGAGTAGAGTTAAACACATACATAACTGTTTGAGAGATCAGGGCCTTAACACAGTTCTTGCTCAATGTAGGCAAACTTCAAATTGTTTGCCTAAATACAGTAGTCAAGATTTTTCCATTATGTGACTTGTTATTCTAGTACTATGTTAAAGGGTAAAAACAAGGGGATGATTAGTTTTCACTGTACCTTTATGCTGTGGAATATCTCAGTCAAGACTCCTTTAACACTTCTTCTTTAGGCGAACTCTAGTTTTTGTAAAGTTCACATCTTGTTTGTTGCTATACAGGCAGTCCCCGAGTTACGCGGATCCGACTTATGTCGGATCCGCAGTTACGAACGGGGTTTGCTGCCCGTCTCCCTGGTCTGCTGGAGACCAGGGAGATGGGGAGCAAAGCCGGGGAGCACGTGGGCAGCGGACAGCCCAGACGCGCCGCGGCTGTCCCGCTGCCGGCATGCTCCGCGGCTTTGCTCCACGTCTCCCTGGTCTGCTGGTCTCCAGCAGACCAGGGAGACGCAGAGCAAAGCCGCGGAGGACCCGGGCGGCGGGACTGCGGTGTGTCTCGGTCCCCCGCCCACGTCTCCCTGGTCTGCTGGGGGGGGGGGGCGCAGCTAGTACGCCCCCCGCCCCAGCAGTCCAGGCTTTTCTCCGGACGCCTGTGGTAGAGCAGCTGGGGCGCTGCCGGTTGGTCCCGCAGCGCCGCTCTGGGCGCTACTGGACCAACCCGGCAGCACCCCTGCTGCTCTGCCCCAGGCGTCCTGATTCAGCTGCTGCTGGTCAGTTTCAGCAGCAGCTGAATCAGGACGCTGGGGCAGAGCAGCTGGGGTGCTGCTGGGTTGGTCCTGTAGCACCGCTCCTCAGCGCTACTGGAGCAACCCAGCAGCACCCCAGCTGCTCTGCACCAGGCTTCCCCAAGTCAGCCGCTGCTGAAACTGACCAGCGGCTCACTACAGGAAGCCCGAGGCAAAGTTGCTCTGCCCCGGGCTTCCTGGAATCAGCTGCTGGTCAGTTTCAGCAGCAGCTGAATCTGGACGCCAGTTCCGACTTACATACAGATTCAACTTAAGAACAAACCTACAGTCCCTATCTTGTACGTAACCTGGGGACTGCCTGTATATAACAGTGGAGTTGTCTAATAGCAGGGAAATTGTTTTAACTATTCAAGAAGATTCAGACACGTCTTTTTCAGTAATATTTTGTACAATGTATAACTACATTTCTTTTTTTGATTATTATAACTAAATTACTTTTTATCACAAGAGAATATTAAATTGCAAAAGACCAATTCTTCTTGCCTTTTGCAAAGTAAATTGGAATATTCATGGGGTTAGAGAAGCGGCTAAACGGAATTTCACTCTAAAACTGGAAGACGGAGTTATTTGGTTGATTTGATTTGAAGTGCTTTCCCTGCTGGAGAATAAGTGCCAGATTCTTGATCCTCTAAGGAACAGAAGTATACAGTAATTCCAAAGGAAAACCACGTGATGTCTTGGTTTCAGATGAAAAATGATTTAATTGTGGAGCTTGAAGTCTATGCCTACCTCATCAATAAAGATGAGTGGATCCAAATCCACACATCCATACCCCCATCCAAAGAAGACTGCTATATACTCAGACAGCTCTCTGAGATGGCAAGAGAAAATAATCTAGGTAGCAGCTATGGAAATAGTCACTGCAGACCCAGCAGGCAAAAGCAATGTAGATGATTAGAGGCTGCAGCAAGAGATGTGTACTTGACTGTGCCTCATTTGGGCTACTGTAAAGCTGGGCTTTATGCCCCAGTATGTGTGTGCACCCACCTTCTGTGTTGCCCTTGTATCTTGTCCATTTTTCTCTATAGTCATTGAAGGAGTATTTAACATGCTGCTTGAGTTGAGGAAGTGTGACATTTGGGCTCCTGGCAAATAGCTATTGTGACTTTTGTTTGCCAAAATGTGGATATCCCAACAGAGTTCCATAAAATCCTGCACACACTCACTCAATCTGAATGAACACCCTCTATTCCAGAGTCTTCAAATGTTTTTTAAAAGTGGTGAGAGCCTCTCTCTCTTAAATAATAATAAAAAAAGCCTGGTGATTATTAGGAGAAAAGTCCCCAATAGATGGTATCTCTGATTCAGAAATCATCTTGCATAAAGCCAGACTTGAAGTAAAGGTCTTGTTTTTTAAAAGATTATAACCAGTGAGGAGAGAAAAGAATGGTTTATGATGCTATAGAGAGTAACTAGGAGTAATTAAGGATGTTGAGTAACGGTTAATTTACTAGACGAGTAGTCGATGGAATTTCCATCGACTCCTCGACAGGCACTTCCGCATTCCTCCTTTGAAATATACAAGAGCCCCAAAAGGGGCTCTTGTACATTTCAAAGGAGGAATGTAGAACTCCCAAGTGCAGCCCAGGGCCAGCTGGAAGTCCTGCTGACTATGGGCTGCAGGCAGTGTGCCAACTTTGAAATGTACAATAGGCCCCGGGGGGACTAAGTTCTTTTTCAAATTTCTTCCTGTTTGCTCTCCTGGCTCCCTGCTAACACTTCCTGGATACCCACTGTTATGGGTTTAACCCTTTAGTTACTGAATGCTCAGATGTTTAGAAAACGGTAGTGCCCCTCCCATCCATCACACCAGCCTTAGAGGTTTTTAAGATGAGGGTTGATGAAGCCCCAGCTGAAATGATTCATTTGGGATTGGTCCTGCTTTGAGAAGTGGTTTGAATGAGAAGACCTCCTTGTTCCAACCCAAATCTTCTATGCTTCGATGACAATCCAAAAACTAGCTTTGACTAAAGCATATGGTTGATTATATTTAGAACCAAGCATATCCATTTTGCGATGGAAACTTGCCTGTGATCTGATTACCCAGCAGCCTCTTAGCCACACTAAACCATTTTCTTCCTTTTTTATAATTATTATTTATTTATGAAATAAAAAATACCTTCACGGCTACAGTTCATATATTGCAAAGAATAAATATTCTCTGGGATCAGGGGCATTCTCTCAGAAAATGCTAACCATTCTTTTAACTGAAATTCTTGCATTTTAGTGCACAGACTAAATAGCAAAGTATTTTTCTTTTGCTTTGTTTTAAACAAACACTGATCTCACTGGTTATGAAAATTAAGCCAAGCAGACACAAAGATGTTATAGATTTCAAAGAGATTGCTCTTTTGAGCCTTTATAGCAGATTTTTAAAAAGGTTTTGTACTGTGGGATACAGCTCTCAATGATTTAATCAGGTGAAATGTAGTTTCTATTGGAGTATGTTTAGTTATGAAATGCCATTAACTTTATAGTACCCTGTTTCTAACAAACTTGTAAAATGTGTTAGGGCTGGAAGGCACGGGCGGGGGATGAACAGCTGGTAAGCCCCCAGCCCTGCGCCTTCAGCATAAGGCTCCCTTGTTTCCATGCCAGTCAGCACCCATCCAATCCCCCTTATAACCATTGGCCCCTTTCTTGCGCCCCGTGCCCCCCTCCACCAGCACAAGCCCCCACTGGGCAGCTATACAGCTCCAGCCTTCCTGCCCAACGAGAGCACCAGTTGGCCAGATGGCCTCAGAGTGCTGGTTAACTGGGCAGCCACACCTTGGAGCACTGGTCAGGGCAGCCATGCAGCCCCAGCCTTCCCACCAGTCATCCAAGCAGCCACTTGACTCTAGAGTGCTGGCTAGCTGGGGCAGCCGTGCAGTCCAGAGACGTAGCAAGGGTGTTATGCGCCCGAGGGCAAAGGCAAAATTGGTGCCCCTCCCCCCCCACGCCAAATTGTGGGGCCCTGAACTTGGTGCACAGCTGAGCCCGACCCTGGGAGGAGTGGGGGGAGCTTGTACCGTGTCTTACCCAACCCCCTCCAGTTTGGGGCTGGGTCCCGCATGCAGAAAGCCTCTGGCAGAGGTGGAGAAGTTTAGGCTGCGGGCAGAGAGGCAGGGAAGAGGTAGCTCCAGCCGGTGGTGATGGGCAGAGGAGGAGCAGGCGAGCAAAAGGATGACAGGGGGAGTATAGAGGGACTATACTGGCACCTCACTAGTGTGGCACCCAAAGGCCACTTTCCCTCCCCCCCACCTTCTTCCCTACACCACTGTAAATAATCCACCTCTTAGCATATTTATTGTTTAATGAATTACTTATTTTACTAACGACATATACATCATAAAGTTTTGTGGTTTACATTCTGTTAAATATTTTTTCTTATCCCATTCTCATTAGGTTCATTCATATCTTTTACATAAAAATGTCAAATTCTTAAATATGTAAGTTTTATAAAACATGAGAGAAATTAATGTTCTACAACCTAAAGATGAATTTCATCACTATATTGCATTCAAGCATTTAAAACCACTTTTATAGCCAGTGAGTAACACATTGCTTTAATGAATAAAAAGTAAAAAAGATTTTGAGCACATCAAATTTATTGTAATAGAGAGGCAGCCGTGTTAGTCTGACCTTGGTAAAACAAAAAGAAAAAGTTATGTAGCACTTTAAAGACTAACAAGATACCTAATACATTTATTGTAAGCAATCTGTAATGTTTTCTAACTTCCCATTTACTTACCTGCAGGGTTTCCAAACTTTTTGACACAGGGACCAGTAAATCCATTAACGAACTTTGAGGACCGGTAACATTCATTTTAATATTTGCATATTCATTAACCAAATGATGAATATTCAAACAAGTTGTTTCTGGTCCTCCCAAAACCCCCACTGCCAGCTTTAGCAAAGCTTTTGATATGGTCACCCACAATATTCTTGCCAGCAAGTTAAGGAATATGGATTGGATAAATGGACTGTAAGACAGACAGAAAGCTGGTTAGACCAGGGTTTCCCAGACTTTTTACTTTCATTGGAACCCTTTTTTCCCCCCGTACTGTTTTTTGCAGCCCAAAAATATAAACACATAAAAAACAAACTGAGAAAATACCAGACATATAACATGTCTGGCATTTTCTCATTAGGTAAGTTGTATTATTACTAGATGTATCAGTTCGTAGTTTCGAACTGCCTGGCTGGTAAATGTGCTCAGGCTGCATGTGTGTGTCTACCAGTTCGCAACTACTCGAGGGGTGGTGATAGGGGAAGGGACAACAGAATCGCCGGGCTGGACTAACTCATGCTTTGTGGGGGGGGGGCAGCACCCCGAGATCTACATATGGCCAGGTCAGTCCCACTCCCTGCAGGCCAATTAATTCCTCTCCCCTACTCCCCTTGCTGCGCCTCTGTCCAGCCCCACTTCCCCCCAACCCCCTCCCGGGCAGCCAGTTCTCCCCCACTTCTCCTCCCAATCTCCCTTGGCCAGCCCCACTGCCCGCGTCCAGCCCTCCTTTCGGCGGCCGCTTTCTCCCCCCCCCCCCCCCCCGCCACATCTTCCCCGGCCAGCTCACTGCCCCCAACCTTGCGTGTCGTCCCCCCCCCCCGTCCCAGCAGCCCGACTTCCACCGGCCCCCCAATCTCCCCAGGCCCCCCTCAATTCCCCAGTCCAGTGCTGCTTCCGGTGGCTGCCCCTCCCCCCCCAGCTAGGACTCTGCCAGTAGCCGGAACATCCAGTTGCAGACTCTGCCCAGGCCAGCAGAGGGCTTGGAGGACCCAGCACCACACGGGCACTCGGGGAGCGCAGAACACCCCAACAACCACTCTGAGGCCTGGTAGCTTTTTCCTGTGGCCCGGTACCCAGTATAGTTTGGGAAACGCTGGCCTAGTGAGATTGTGGAATCTCCATCCCTGGAGATATTTAAGACCAGGTTAGACAGACACTTGTCAGGGATGAGCTAGGGCAGCTCAACTTTGGAAGCCCCAGGGGCCACACTGATACTTACAGAACATGCTGAGGCCCTCAGCTAAAGTGTGGTTGCATATGCAAGCAAATAAATACAAATAGCTTCTCTCACACTGACAGGCATGAATACAAAGATTAAGGCAAGACACACAACACACAGGCCCCATTTGAGTCAGTTCTGCTGATATTAATAAAATTCAATATTTACCCAATTTCTACCCATGTTACAGCACTTTTCATGAGCAATGACAGTCCAAGAATTTAACTACTAAAACGCATCTCAACAGAAGATCATTACACTGACTACTTTTTTGTTTCAGCTCCCACTCGCCAGCCACGTGTAGATCCCCACAAAAATCCAAACTGCACTGCGGGGCACAAACAATCTGGCTGTGGGCAGCATACCACATTATTAATAAATATTTTATAACCCTTTACCTTTTCTCTCTGCTGCCATGTCTCCTCTCCTTGCTCCATCATCTCCCCTGGTGCCTGCTGCCCCCCAACTCCTCACCCTCCTCTGCTGTCCTGACTCCTGCCCTTCTCACTGCCCTCAGCCCTCCTGCGACCTGCGACAGTTTTGGCTGTCAGAGGTCTGGCCAGATTTATGACTGAAGGATACCAAACATAGCATTTGAAAGGTAATTTACTCCTACAAGAATTTGAGACGGAAACAAGGAACATGGCTTACCACCAGAGTAATTTAGAGCTGTCAGCAAAGTAGTCTTCATCTAGCTTGCTAGAAATTGTGACACTGTCAAGAGAGACCTGACTCACCTGAGTTAAACCTGTTCAAAAAGTTGCAGTGTGTAAATGAACAAGTAGTTGTGTGCTACCAGATATATACAGAGCCTTAAAGTTATCAGTATTGCAAATATGTTCTTCCTTTTAATCCAGTAGAAATCTTCATGCTACGGCACTGTTCTGACTGATGACTTGAACAAGTGTTTGATGCTGATCCAAGACCCATAGAGAGATTATTTCCATTAACTTTAATGGGCTTTGTATTAGAACCTAGATGAATTGGCAAACTGATACAGAGTAAAGAAATAGTGCACTGCATCTCCATTTCTTTAAGTCTTGATTCTATTCCATTGAAATCAGTGTATGTTTCCATACTAATTTTAATGGATCAGCTCTGCCGATTTAACTGTTTAACCACTTGGGAGGAAGCCTATATTCTAATTTCCATATGATACTTGCATGAGACGATAATTAACTGAATAGTTATTAAAACATTAGAACCTCAATCTGCACTCCATTCATCAATTCATTAAAAAATTAGCAGTGTCCCCCTGAAATCTCAGTACAGATACAATCAATGTGAGTGCTACTGTGTGTTAATGTCTCCCAGACCATGGGGCAGGTGGGTTATTTGTTAGATGTAAAGGCCCAGATCCTCAACTGGGAATAAAATTAATGGAAGCTAGGAAGCTTCAATACCACTGAGGATCTGGGTCAAAGTTTTCTGTTTTTCTTAGTTGGATTTGTTTCCTGGAAGCATTTGTTTTTCTTGTATACAAGTATAGGAAAGGAGGGTGGGAAATCATATACTCTCCAGGAGGAGTCAAGTATTTATTTCCTTTGAAATTATATTTGAGCATGCTCAAAACTGGATTATAATAAAATAAATTTTGGAATCTCTCTTGATCTTGCTTCAGCAGACTCCTCTAACAAGGGTGTTTTCAAGGGATTAGAGGAGAATAGTTCTCAAGTAAAACAGTTACCTGTTCTGTAACTGGTATTTAAGATGCGCTGCTCATGTCCATTCAAATTAGGAGTGTGTGCCTGCCACGTGCACCAGTGCAGGAAGTTTTTCTCTAAGTAGTACCCATAGGGACTGGGGGCCCTGTGCAGGAGCACACGCACTATCAAGGACACTCCCTGACCCCTTCCTCCTCAGTTCCTTCTTACCAGCAGTGACAGTGCTTGGAATAGGGTGTTCCAGCCTCAGCTGTAGCAAGCATTCCTTTTGTAGTGTTAGTTCTAACTGAACTTCCTAAATACCTGCTCTGAATATACCAGGGACGGGTGAGGAAAAAAAAGCGCTTCAGACAATCTCTGCATGTAGTGAACACACTTACATGGAATGGACATGAGCAATCACTCAAAGAACCTGTTTCTTGTGCTTGATGATTTTGTAGACTTCTGTCAACTCATAACTCCATTAATAATCATCTCTTTTCTAAGAAGAAAAGCCTTCCTCTTTAAATCTCTCTTCCTATGGAAACTGTTCCATATCCCTAATAATTGTAAATACACTATCTACTGAATCAACTTTATCCACAGTTAAGCTTGGTTAACTCTTCCCCAATCTATAATTTTCATCTGATAATTCTGTTCTTTACTATAGTTTCAGCCAATTTGCCTGCTACTAAAGATGCACTTACTGGGATGTAATTGCCATGATTTGCTAGTACTGCAGGCCACTTTTGAAATACCACCTCCAAGCAATATCCCAGTTCCTCTCTTTTTCAGTATTTTATTCTGAAGCCATCAGGGACTAGACTAGTTTGAGAAGTGAACAGCATTGTCAACTTCAAGTGTTAAATCGAGAGAGTTCAAAAAATTAAATGTTTGTCTTGGTTTTGACCATTTAGGGCTCATATTTTCATGCTTTTCTCTGTCCATAACACTGGGAACTTTTCTAATGAAAGATGAGTCTGATGTAATCACATTACTTCATGAGCTGGCACTTTATAAAAAAAAAAAGCATCAACTAGTCTAAGAGTTTGCAACACTGAGTTAAATTTTTGCAGTGTTAAGGAGACTATTTTTAAATAAAAACTTTCAGTTTGTACCTTATCTTCTTTACAAACAACTGAGAAATATTTTCATTAAGTGATTGAGAATGTGCATAAAATAAGCTTGCAACCTTAACATACAGCATGGTTGTAATACAGTACTTCTCTTAGTTAAGTTTCATAATATTATGTTAATAAGAGAAACTGATTAAAGATTATTACACAATTTCCCAAACACGGTAGTACAGCCTCTTCCCGACTTACGAACTGGTTATGGACCAAGCAATTGGTCGTAACTCAGTTCGTTCATAAGTTGGACCCCATAAAGTTACACACGACCACGCTGTTCGTAAGCGTGGATCACGTTCGTAACTGAGTCCGCTATTTACTACAGTTTCGGTCGTAACTGCAAATGATCTTAAGTCAACCGTTTGCAACTTGGGGATCAGCTGTACTGCTATCCTGTATTAAAATGACTAATTCCTGAAACTATCCTCTGTGAAATGGAAAAATAAAAACAAATGGGTGAAGTTACATTGATTTGAATAATTTCTCAAATATAGGTATTAGGAAAACAAAGACACATTTTAAAAGTATTTAATGCAATCCTGTCCCTTTAATGGTAAGGGATATAAACTTGCTTAGCAACTGAAGAGCCCTAGGAACATTCATTTTATTATATTGTGGCTATATCCTTCTATGCTGTATCTTCTGATTGGTGGATTCAAACTCAAACACTAGGAATTACCAGTGTGATGTGCGTACTCTCTCTTCCCCTTACAAAAGTCACATTTCACAACTTGAGAGATTTTCTTGCTGTAGCAGTTGATGCACATTACACAGCTCAGGGGCTGCCAGCATTTGGGACAGTAGAAAAATGTAGAAATGCATAAAAAATGCTCCTCTCTCACTGAAACCCAAACCAAAAATCATTAAGAGGGGAAAAGGAGGCAAGAAAGAACAAATATAAAATTTTCTTCTCCCCTTGCTTGAATAGAGTTACTAGAGGTCTTATTGTTTCAAAGACTGAGTAGAACATGGTGCTGGTGCTGCAAGTCCAAGACTGAATTTGAAGTATGCATTAACTTGACATTTTAATGAATGAATGTTTTTAAATAGTGCAAATCCACATTTCTTTACCTGGCAAACTGGGAGCATCAGGAGATTCTGTAAGTTAAGTTGATGCAAAAAAGAGTGACTTAAAGTGTTATGAAGCTACATAAAAGATGTATTGCTACATAAGATGATTGCTTCTATCATAAAATGCAGGGATAAAAAAGATCAAATCAAAATTACTGTAATGAGCTGCTTCTCTAACCTCTGCAGCCTTCCTCCTGGTAAAATAAAAGACAGGACTAATTCAACACTTTAAAGACTAACAAGATGGTTTATTAGGTGATGAGCTTTCGTGGGCCAGACCCACTTCCTCAGATCAAATTGTGGAAGAAAATTGGCATGACTATGATGACCATCTTGTTAGTCTTTAAAGTGCTGCATTGTCCTGTCTTTTGTTTCAGCAAGACCAGACTAACACGGCTACATCTTTATTACTATTCCTCATGGTAAGTTATTTAGTTTTTAATTATGTTTTATAAATGTCCACTTAATTTTTTAATGGAGAACAATGTATCTAAGAAAGGTGTCAGACAGACTGCATGCCATAAACATTTTGTTTCTGTAAAGTGATGTATTTTCCTATCTTGATCAAATGAAAGAATATAAGCATCAGCAAATCTATTAGTTCTTAGTGTAAAGAATTGTAAATGGGTGTATTTGAATGAAGAAGAAGGAGAGTGTGTCACTGAGGGTGATTAGTTCCTCTGTTTTGCAATCTGTATACAATGTAGAATCTTTGTAATTTCAAGAGATGTTTAAAGCTATCAAATGATTGAGACTTCTACCTGCACTGGAAGTGAAAGGTTGCTTTCCAATATTTTTGGAACATTAAAAATTCATGTGTGTTCAAAACTTCCTTTTGTATGAAAGAATCACAAGTCATACAAGCCATTTACATAGGAAATAAACTTACTTTAATAGCCTATCATGTTTGTACACAATTACTATATGCAAAGGGTTTTTTTAGGTCCAATACAGAGTTGCATGTAAATTTCCAAGCCTAATTTGGGGCTACCTGAACTGTTTTCATGAAGACATGAACATAAAAGCATACCACCACCAAATAATAGTTTTTTGAAAGTTAGTCACACAACATATTACTAAAATATCTGATGGCTTTTGGTAGCTATGTGATTACATTCTTCAACAGATGGATGGCTCTTCTACTGCCTGAGCACCTTCAATGACTGCTTTCACACACTTGGCCATTGTCTGGGACGCTCTACTGATTGGATCTGCAGAGACATTTATTTTGGTGTTGGTTGTGTTCTGAAATGAACACTCAATGGACCTACTGAAAGTCATAAACCCCCATGGTTTACTACAATTCATCATCTGAGGAATAAATATTAAAAAAAAAAGCCACAAACAACCAAACATACTTAGCTGAAAATACAGGACCAAATTCTACAGACAGTACTTGTGCAAGTTTCCACTGATCTTACTGGGAATTTTGCTAAATAAGGATTACAGATCTGTAGCATTTGCCCTCTGATCTTAGAGGTCTCATTGTGAGAACAGTAGGTACAAAGTTTTTTGGATAGACACATGATACATGTTGGTGTGTTTTTAAGGGGTCTTAATTTTCCTGGAAGGACCCCAGAATAATTAATGCATCTGTGCATTACCAGATAGTGCTAATGACATAATAGCAAAGTAACAGCACTAATCAGTTAATAAAAATCTACTTTCATCAGTTAAGAGCTGTGACCACATACCTGTCATATAGAAATCTTTAATTGTGAGCTGAGGTGGAACAAGAGGGTCAGCAAGCAACTGTTGATTCACTAACTGAAATGGGGGAAAAAAAGAAGGTATGTTAGGAGACTTAGAAGTCATACGTGGGGCAAGACTTACCACAGTACTTGTCTGACCAAGCTCTCCTGCTGTACAGTACAATGTGTACTTCTAGTAGTACATACAAGCAAGCCTCTCACATATCTTGATGCTCATAGTTTAGGCATTCAATACCTTGGAAAGCTCATTTGCCTGGCTGAAGTAGTTAGCTTGTTCTACATCATCATATCGGACCAGGTTAGGAGAAACTTCTTCCAATCTGTTCCTTACTTGATCAAGGTTATCGTAAGGGAGGGTCACACCAGTTAGCTTTAAAAAACAAACAAAAAAAAGCCACAAGACTCCATCAAATGTAGCCCTGTGGCCAATGCATATTTAAACATTTAACTCAAACATCTATAATGAAGCAGGAAGAAAAGCTACACAAACTTGAGGATCAAATGAATTAAAGTGCTAGTCTTGTGCTTAATTAGCATCATATGTTGATCTCTGATGCCAGTAATTAAGGAATCTGATTATTACAAGCTAAAGTGTTTGCTATCAAAGGAAGAGAGAAAGCGCAAGGACAGACTTGTGGCTCTTCTTCTCCATGCAAGCAGTTGAGCTAGTCCAGTCTACTGAATAAGAGACTGATCAATAAACCATATCCCCTAGGACCAATTAAGATGTGTTCACTGCCCTACCAGATGTAATCAGCACACCATACTCTCGGGATCTACACCATTCCTTTTCTGGAAAGTAGGGCCCTGGTCTGTCTTCTAGGTTGCTCTAGGGCAGTAGTTTCCAACCTTTTTACACCCAGGATTGCTTTTTCAAGGGCAAGCCAGGATCTATCCCACCATACCCTAATGCCCCCTCCCCCCCCCCCCCCCCACACACACACACCCATTGCTCACTCTCCCCTACTCTCACTCACTTTCATCTGGCTGGGGCAGGGGTTTGTGGTGCAGGAGTGAGGAATGCAACCTCTGGGGAGTTAGCTCCAGCCTGGAGCTAGCTCTTATACCTCAACTCCCTCCCAGGCTTGCACCCCTCACTCCTGTATCCTACCACTCAGGGTGCAGGAGGGGGCTCTAGGCTAGGGCAGAGTGTTGGATGCTGGATAGGTGAGAGGTGTAGGCTCAGGGCTGGTATGTGGGGGGGAAGGGGAGGAGGAGTAGAGCTGCAGGCTGTGGCGGAGTGGCAATTACCACAGGCTGTCTCTGCCTGGCCCCCACACAGCTCCTGGAAATGGCACCTTCTGTGTGCACCCCTTAGGGGAGAGAAAAAAAGGGTTCTACGTGCTGCTGCACTGCTGCCCGCACCTTCAAGTGCTGATGGAAGCTGCTTGGATAGTGCTGGGGCAGAGGCAGCATGGAGCTGCCTCACTTCTCTGCCCCCACCCAGGGGCTGCAGAAATGTGCTTTCACTCAGCCAGCCAGCTGCTACCAGGAGCACCTTGGGACCAAGCAGGCAGAGACAACCTACCTGAGGATTGTGATAGACCGGCAAAGGCTTCAGGATCGACCAGATGATTGCTATTGATGGAAGAATCCTGACTTGGCTAACAGAATTTGCTGCAGTGAAGAGCCATTCACCATACATTCTCCCCGTATGTCTACCGAAGCTACGTCAAAATGTCAAAGTGGAATACACAATCCCATTTACTCCACATTATAAAGTCAGTCTTGCTTCATATTAATTCAGTCTCGCCCATACTGCTATGTTACTTTATTCTGACAATCCTGAACATAAATCTGCATTCTAAAATAATACTGTAAGCAGTTTGAGCTCCTTTTAGATTTTTATTAGAATCTTCAATTTCTAATAAAGTTACAATACCTCAGAGACAGCTCTAATAATTCTCCAGTCCTCTCTTGCCATGCCAGGAGGTGTTACTGCTACTTTTGTCTGCTGGGCCCTGCCCTCAGTATTCACATAAGTTGCAGACTTCTCTGTGTAAGCTGCTCCTGGGAGAATAATATCAGCCATGAGAGCACCCGCATCACCATGATGTCCTGAGGGACAAAAATGGGAAGAGGAAAGTCAAGTTCTGATAGGAAGCCACACAGGAACAACTGTATAGTGCATTTGTAAATATAATTTGAGAGGAATGCTGTATGAACACATTAGAGCAGGGTAGGGATGTTAGAAAGCAGTCAAGTGGAGTACTTAGGCTATTCGTTCCCCTGCCCCACTGCCTCTGTATGAGAAGCAGCAAGGGGGAAGGAAGAAAACAAAAACAGGAGTTGGTCCTGGGGTAGCCGGCTTAAAAGCCATTGCCTCCGTGGTGCCACCTGCCCCCCATGCCTGCTCTATCAGAGGAAGTGGGGGGAAGGAGAGAGATAGGGAGGCTGCTCTGGCAACAGTCCAGACAGACAGGCTCTCCCCCACAGACAGGCTGCAGCAGGAGCAGCCCCAGCCACTGCGAACAGGGGCTGCTGGACTTGGCGTGAGCTGGGACTGAGCAGTCCTGGCTTGTGCTGGTCCAGGATGCTGCACCTCTGCATTTTAAACATAGTAAGAGCCAGAGCTGCAGCACAAGTAGCTCCCAGAGCCAGTGTAAGCCAGGACTGCTCAGTCCCAGCTCCAGCCGACTCCGGGAGCGACCTCTGCTGCGGCTCTGCAGAGCAGACCCTTCGATAACTGCAATGTAACATCCTTAAAGTAGGGATGGGGAACCTACAGCCCACGGGCTAGATCCAGCCTCTGGCTTGTCCTGATCTGGCCTGCAGTGAAGCCTGGGGCTCCTCTGCTACAGAAAGGGTGAGCCAGAACTGGTGTGCCAGCCCCATGGTGAGCGTCCAAACCTCAACACCACTCCATGAGGCTGGAGCACAAGCGTGAGCTCCCCGCTGTAGAGGGAAGCAGCGGGGACCCAGCACTGAAGCCCCTGCATGGCCATCTCTGCTTGGCGAGGGCAGAAAGCAGCTCTGCTTTGTAGCCTCTACCTGCATCATTCCCATTAGTCAGGAATCATGGCTAATGGGAATGGTGGGGAGCAGTGCCTGCAAGCACAGTGGCATGCGGCCACTTATGCCCATCCCCAGCAAACAGAAGCTGTGCCAGGCACGTCCCCCAATTTCCTGCCCTTCCGCATCCAACTTTCTGCCCAGACCCTGCACCCCACCCTGCTCTTGCACCCTACTTCCCACCCAGATTCCACCTTCCCACTGCCCTGCATTGCATGCATGAGGAGGAGTTTTCCTGCTTCTGAGCTGGGGGCCACATAAGTAAAGGGTTTGGGAAGGGTTGGGTTTTTTTGCTTCTCACTTACGTGTGGTCCCTAACTGATTTTTCTGTGGGTCAGTAGCCCCCAATCCAAAAAGAAGTTCCCCTCCCCTACGTTAGAGCCACTATATTCCTCTTTAAAAGACGTTTTCTATGACAGCTTTGCCTGAGTAAGTTTAGTGTTAAGGAGAGGCTGATGTCCCTGGAGATTAAAATCCTATTTGTCCAGAACATAAATCAGCATAGTCAGATCACAACCAGTGTCAACAATCCATTTGATTCTTGGCCTTTGGTGAGACTACTGTGGATAATCGTCAATAATCTAGATACCCACGTTACTACTTTTGTGGCATGGAACAGAATGAGTGAGAATAGCCTTCCACAAGCAGAAGTTGTTAATCACTAGATCTGACACCATGACACCATTTTTTTTATACCAATAACCCTAGAAATCCAGTCTATAGGAAGGTTTGTTTTTCCTAAAATGTGAAATAGTCACTACACTCTGCAGCAGTTAAGTTCAAACCTTTTTTCCATTTCCCAACAGGTGTGAGGAGGACTATCAGTGCAGCGTGAGCACATTAAGTTTAAAAATAATTTGCACCAAAGCTGACAGTAAAAATTAAGAAATATTTACCTGGAGGGTAGAATTTGTCAAAAAGCCATGTTCATAATTATGCTCTAGTGGTTAGATTGTTCTGACAGTATTTCTTGAACTATTATTTCTAGTTACCTTGATAGATGATAATACAATCCTTTGGCAAATCTTGACGTGTTATGCAACCTGCATCTGCCCCCAAAAGATATAGTACTTTGGGAGGATTTTTCCGGATTGCATCCACTCCTGGTTTGAAACCTAGATCCAAAGCAGCTACCTGGCTTGCAACCCTGCAGACAGACAGACAGACAAACTTATTACAGATTATAAATAAAATTTCCATTCCCCCAAAATGCTAATTTCCTTGTCAACTTTTAAATATTTTCAAAGGGGCATACATCTCAATCTGACCTTTTGTTTTTTAAAAAACAGCTAACAGTAGTGATGATTTAATACCGATTAGCCAAAATACAGAAACTTTAAGTGAATTTTTGTGAAACTTTTGTTAGGAAGGTCTCATATCTAGGTTGTAACCCGAGAGTCTCACCCCAGTGGATAGCACACTTACCTGGGAGGTGGAAGGTCCAGGTTCAAGTCTCTCCTAGAACAGGCAGCACAGGAATTTGAACCTGGGTCTCCCATGTGTTCCTGGTGAACACCCTAATCACTACACTTTTGGCTATTCTAGAGTATATCTCAAAATGTTTTACAAAAAATATAGCAATAGATAGGTCATCCCAATATGGAACAAAAGTGTCAAAACTTAAAGAATTCATAACTGGATTCCTATTTTCTGGCCAAGCTAGCTACAGAGTTTTCTATAATACACCTAAAACATCACTTTATAATCGCTCTAAAAATTCTCTTCCCTTTATGAACAGCTTCCCCTCCAAACAGGGTAAACATGCTCTACACAGTTTTGTCAAATACATTTAATTGAAAAAAGGTCTACTCTTATACTTATCTTAGATGAAACAAAGACAGGACTATGCAGCACTTTAAAGACTAACAAGATGGTTTATTAGGTTATGAGCTTTCGTGGGCCAGACCCACTTCCTCAGATCAAATTGTGAAAGAAAATCTTGTTAGGACTATGCAGCACTTTTAAGACTGTCTTTTGTTTCAGCAAGACCAGATTAACACAGCTACATCTCTATTGGTAATCTTAGATGTTACTTGTAAAAGTAGGAAAATGTTTAAAAGAGAAACAATTTTAAGCTGACTATCCTTTTAATGTAGCCTTGCATTAATCTACTCACCCATGATGATTTGCTATTTGTTATTACAGGGTAATGGTAGAGAAAAGAAATCTAAGCTTGGATCTGTATTTTTTTGGATAGTTTTGGAGGCTACTCCTTTTGGGGAAACACACAGCTTGTTCTCCATATAGAATTTGAAAGTACTTTGGTTTTTAAAGAAAGGAAACTGACATTTATATCCTTGAGCCATTTCGAGAGCCCTCCCATCACATTAAAAAGAGTTACATAAACTTATCTATGTTTGTATATCTGTATGATTACAAGTTCAGCATGGATGTTTCTATAATGCATACGTGGAAACCTTAATATTAAAGAAACTACACAAAGAGACCAACTACTACACTTAAAAATGCACTACCATCATCAGTGTTTTATATTTATATTCAGAGAATTGAATTCTTCCCTTGTTATACTGGTGGAAGTCTACTGACTTCAGTGGAGTTACTGACAAACAGTTATTTCAGATCTCAGTAGTCTTAAGCAGAGAACAGATTAGAGAGAACTAGGATTCTTAGGAACAAATCATAGTTAGCATGACAGCAAAAACAGGCTCATTAGGACATCTTGATAAGTAGTTTAAGTGACTACCAAAAGCACTATTTGATATTGAAAGATCTGGAAATTATCTAGTGTTCAAAAAAAATACACATGGTTAACGGGACATTCAGTAGATCACTTGGATTAGAAAAAGGCAAATGTCATCTGGAGAGTTGTACAATGCAGGAGAAGAATTAACAGTCTTCTTAAGCACGACTGATATTTTACCTTTCCATTATGTTTAGAGTACTTGCTTATAAGTAGCACTAGTTGGCTACTGCCAAAGTATGCTAGTGCATTACTGGCATACCTAGCAGGACATATAGCCAACTTAGTGCTACATGAATCCAAATTTACCTGTGTTAACAGTCCCACTGGCTATCTGAAATGTTTGATAAGTCATGAAACAGATTATGGAAGCTTTTCTGCTGTGTTATATTGTGTCTCAGTTTTAGGTACTGCTTGATGCCAAGTATGAGTCTTGTCAGTCTTCACACCTGGCATAAAGAGAGTTTAGTATATATCACAGGGTGGTAAAAGAAATGTTGTAGAAATGCTGTAGAGCAAACCTATGAAGGATGTTCATAACTTTCCAGTCAGTACCAACTCCACTTTTGGTCCTGGCATTTTGTGCAATGGTGGAAACTGCAGCATGGATAGCTGCTCCATCACTGCGCTGAAGTGCTGCACTGCCCACCACCACCATGGGTTTTTTGGCCTGGTTAAGGACCTAAGGGGAAAAACAAAACCAAACATTTTTTAAGAATGAATTCTCATTCTGAGGCAATGAAATTGAATTTTGGTAAAGAACAAAGAATTTATGAATTGTATTTACACAGTATTATGTAGAATGAAAGAAAACAAATTCAGTGCTTTTAACCCTATCCTTTCAAGCAAGTAGAGCTGCAGCTTTGAAATGGATCAATCTATTTTACCTCTTGCAAAAAACTACAGATGGGGCTATAGCAATGATTTACGTTATCTTGACCAACCAATGTTTTTCTGGGCCTTGGTAAGTAGAAATTATTGAACTAGAAACAATAGTGGCTGGAAGGGAGAACTCAGCTCACCCAGAAGAGGGCATGTTCCAGAAACTTAGGATCACAAACATTTCAGTTTCACACACTGGAAAGAACCTTCATACCTCAATTTTATGATGAGCATGTTAACTTATAGAGAATCCCTGCTTGTGAACCATTACTACATCAGTGAATGCTATGAAACAAAAACAGCTTCTAAAGACTGCACACATGTAACAAAATTATATTCTCACATATCTGAATAGGTACATTATTAATAAGCTTGTACCCTGATGAATGAGTGTTTTTCTGAAGCGATGTCCTGGAGTATCTGTGGAGAATCTCCCAGATGATCATATGTGTAGGTCAGGTCCACTGCACTGCCTACAAGGGCCACCTGCAGATCATTGTGAAGCCAGCTAGAAATAAAACAACAAAATATAATTCTATTTATTTAAAAAAAATCCAACTCCACAGTGGTCTCTTCTGTGCAACCGTGTTAATCACTTCATTTAACCTCTTAGTGCTAATCAATTATTTTGTATTTGCATAACAGTTCCAAGCCACTACCTACAGTTACTGAGGCCTGGTCTATACTACAAGGTAGATCAGTATAACTATGTTACTCAGGAAGTGTGAAAATCCAAACCCTTGAATGACACAGTTAAACCAGTTTAACCCCCAGCATAGACAATGCTAATTGACAGAAAATTCTCCCATCAGCCTAGCTACCTATCCTCAGGGAGGTGGATTACCTATGCTGATGGGAGAACCCCTTCGTTGACAAAGGAAGTGTCTGAAGCAGTGTAGCTATCTATGCTTAAAGTGCTGCAGCAGCACAAGCCATGGGGGTCTGTATACACAATTAGCTCACAGCAACTGCACGGCAAGTCTACCCAATACTAGCCTGCCAAGAACTAACTGAACATTTGGACCCTGTTGATGTGCATCAACAAACTGTTAATGCACTTTGATCTCATCTTCTGAGAGACGGAAGCAGACTAAAGCACAAACTGTTAATGTGCATCAGTACAGTCCATAGGGATCTCTAATCTGCATTAGGCTAGTGCTGTGTAGGGTCTCATGCCATCTTGCCACTTACTAATTGCTCAGATAGACCAGATCCAAGATCTAACCCTGTTTCAGCAGAAACAGCAGAACTAGATCAGTGAAAATGCAATTCAAAAATAGCATTTCTGTTTATCTGAGTGCTCAGTTATTCAAATTTCAGATGTCCCCAGGCCAACAGCTATACTGTTAAGCTACAGGAAAGCGTGTTAGCAAAATCCAGTAAAATGATGGTTCTAATGATAAGGAATAGTGACAGAATTCTACACATAAAAATTCTTGCCTTTTTCTGCACTTGTACAATTTAGTGCAATTTTGTGATTGTAGTGTAGACAAGCTTTTCACTATAACTGTTTCACTTCTGTAAAAATACATATTCTGTGATCATTCCTATTGCCTTAGATGAAACATCTGCGTATATGGACTAGACTATTATTTTAGAGCATCTTTGGTTTACTGTAGTCTTGGAAAGCTACTAAATATATTCTTCTGCTTGACCTACAGCTCAGCTCTTAACCACACAAAGAATGATTATGGTTTGCCAGAGTGCCTGGAAAACTATGTAACCTATATACAGTAATTCCTCATTGAGCACATGCCCGCTTAACACATTTTCACAATAGCACGATTTTTTTTAGGGAACGTTTTTTGAATTACACAACCATCCCCAGAATAACACGCTTTCCCCAGCCGGCCCATTGATGGTGGCTGTGCGGGGCTTCCCCCACCTCCCTGCAAAGCAGTGGAGGGTTCACCGCTCGCCACGCTGTTTCCCGCTGATTCCCCCTCGCCAGACACCTTGCCCCCTCTCTTCCGCCCCCCGCTTGCAGGCCGGTGGCTGGGTTTCCCCAGCTGGCCCGTCGCCAGCAGCTGCTCGGCTCGCCATTCCCTGGCTTCCTCTCTCCCCCTTTGCCAGACGCAGTGCGGGTCCTGGCAGACCCGTCACAGGGGCATACTCCCAACCCAATCCCCCTCCCCTCCCCTTTCCTTCCCCAGAGCCAAACACCGCCCCTCCCTGCTGTAACCCAGTCCCTTTTCCCCTCAACCTTATGTCCCAGTTCTAACCGACACCACCGCTTGAAACGCAACCCCCACCTTTTCCATTATTTTCAATGGGAAAATTGACCCCGCATAACACATTTTCACTTAACATGATCATTTTCTGAAACATATCTATAGTGTTAAATGAGGAATTACTGTATTTCTGTCAGGTGCACTCACTCTCCCACTTTTAGGCCATTGCCCATTTCGGCAGTGGGTTGAGAGGTTTAGACTAAACAAAACAAGCCTCCAGAGATTTGTTTAGTTTTTTGCAGCCTCTCTTTACACTAAATTATAAAAAGGCATAAAAAAATTCCACCAGATGCAGCTATAGAAAACTATCAAACTTTCATAATCACCAGCTTAAAAAAAAAAAAAAAAATCAGTTAAGTGGATCAAAACAGTGAGGAGTATGTTTTGTCATTAACAGTATGCCAACCAGGAAACTCAGGCTTGCAAAAAAATTTAACTCTACATATTTCATGGATTTCCAAAAAAATGGGTATGTTTGCCTCTCTAAAGAGCTTACGGTATTGCCCTCTACATCTACTCACAGGCAACTAAATGAAGTATATTTGAATCTAACACGATTATTAGGAGAGTGGAACCTATTACTTAACATTAAAAAAAATATGAGCAAGAGCAACTGAAACTAAAGATAAGGGATGTTGCCATTTGTGACTTACTTTACCCCAACCAGCTGATGACCAACCAGTATGATGTCATCTGATTGAAATATTAGTCCTCTGATTAAAATGTAGCATATGGCTGGAAAGAGTTAACCAGCTATAGGCTGAATGACCCAGGGTCGACCTTTAAAGACTTGTTGAGAAGATGCTAGGTGACGAGTGGGGCTAGTACAGTAGGCTAAAACAATCCTCATCTGTTACTGTAGCTTTACTTCAAGATCAGAAGGGAATATTAACATTTATGATGAAACTTGACTGACGTATTACTATGTTTCTTTGAAAGTTATGGTAAGCTGTTTATGGACTGTTTAATGGATAAATTACCTTATGTTCATTGCCATGATGTTTGGCAAACAGAAGATCATGTCAAAAGTCCCTTTGGACAGGATCCTTTTTTATCTCATATCTGCTTGGATGCTCTTGTGGAAAACTGCAAGCCATAAGAAATGAGATCCCAGGATATCCTGGGGCCCTTTTAATGGACATTGACTTAGGGTCTCAGATCTGCTTGATATTTCATACAGGCGAAACTAAGCCACAGGGTCTCAGATCTGCTTGATATTTCATACAGGCGAAACTAAGCCACAAGGACTGAAGTTCTTGTCATTAGCTGGAATCACCCTGGATGTGGATTTTGGACTATAACCATGAGCTAAATTCTAAAAGAACGTTTTGCAACTACAAGATCACCATCTCTATTTTGTAACTGAACCTCAAGAATTAAAATCATGTATGTACGTATATTGATCTTTTAACTAATACTCTCTCTTCTTTCTTTAATAAATCTTAGTTTAGTTAGTAAGAAAAGCTATAAGTGTGTATTTGGGATAAGGTCTAAAATATTAATTGACTTGAAGGTAACATGTCCAATCCTTTGGACTGTCTATTTAGCTGGGCTGTCTGGGTTGTGCCCCAAAGCTGGATACTTTAAGGGAATTGTGTGGTTTTGGACTTCTGATTCACCAATAAGAAAATACAGAAGCTATTCGGTGTTGGCTTGGGGACTATAAATATTGAATAATCACAGGATTGGCGGTCGCATTTCTTGCGGTGCACCCCAAATTGAGTGACCTCAGCTGGCTCCCCGGGACACTACCTTATCACAGCCAGTTATGGAAAATTACCATGGCACATTCTTAGTAAACAACTAATAAAATATGGTATTAATGTTACGTAAATTTTTCTTGAATCCTCTTAAAATCTAGAATATAGTAAACTGGATAAACAATGGAGTTACGTTTAAAACCTAAATATATTTTTCCAAATCAAAATGGATTAAATCCTCAATTTTATTTCTAAACACAAGTTAATCACTTATTCCTATTTTCCCAAGCAATGAAGTCAACTAGATCACCACTTTTTATAAGTTATCAAATTACATTTACTACTGCAACAATAATTTTAAAATTTTACTCTGTGCAGTGAGAGTTCTAAGCAATGTCCTTTTATGACTATGCTTCAGTAATTCTCTATAAAAATTAAATCTGAGGATTTTTTGTTCATTCTTCTCTTGATGCAGGTAACTCCCATTAATATTACGAGGGCGTTAATGGCATATAATCTATGTGTGCACTAAAGGGGGGCAGAAGAAAAGCGACCATGTTGTCTGTATGTGCACATATACATCGCACACTATATCTACATCCTCCAAATGGATCTGCCTGAGTCAATGTTGCTGCACCCACATGGAACCCTACTGAAGCCCTTAATTTGTAAGTATGGGCTACCTCAGACCCATAAAGATACAAACCTCTTTCTAATTCTAGCATTAAACAAGGGTGCCTCGAAGCGTGGATTGGTGCCAACCAGAAGAAGGACATCTGCCTCCTCCACTCCAGCAATCTTGTTATTAAGCAAATAGTTAGAACGTAGATCTGTGCTATAATATAAGAAAACACAGAAATTCTTTTAGGTCAGGAAAACAGGAAGAGTGGGAACAAGAAGATGTACAGAGTCATCCTTGCTACTGATGAGAAAAGTTAACTAAGAGCCCCACATTTATTTTTTCGAACAGATAAAAAAAAAAAAAAAAAAAAAAAGAGAATTCTCAGTGTCAGTAGCACTAAATCAAATCTCAAAAAAATACAACCGTCTGAAGATGAGTAGCAGAACTACGAAAGCTATTATATTACTATGATGTAGGCATTTTTTGCTATCTTATCAATATAAGAGGCTCTCAGCCTTTGTGCCTGATAAATGCAACTTCACTGTTAGATTTAAGTAGCTACACAGAGTATGTCTGTACAGTTCTCACAATAGTACACAGGAGTAAAGCTAAAGAAATCAGTCTATACCAAGGTAATCTAATGGGACAGCAAAAGGCAATTGTATTCTACTACTGAACAATGGCTGCCCTATATTTCTCAGATTTGCACCTCTAGTATTGTAAAATAATAATAGACCTCTCCATCCACTAACATGCAAACTCAAAACAATAATATTCTAGATGTGGTCTAGTATTTTATTTTGTGTCTCTGCCCTGGCAGAGTGCAGAATTTTAACACAAAATGTTTATCATTATGCCAAGGGCTACTGGACAATTCATATGCCAGAGCACTAAGAATATACCGACGAAGTGGGTCTTTGCCCACGAAAGCTTATGCTCCAATAAATCTGTTAGTCCATAAGGTGTCACAGGACTTCACATTGTTTATCCAGATTCAGACTAACATGGCTACCCCTCTGATTCTTAAGAATATACCGATATTCTTTCATTGGAAAACATAATTAAGAAAAGTACAAGCTTTGCCTTTTATCTCACCCTGCTCCAGCACTAGGGAAGACCTCTTCAGTGCACAGAGTGTCAGAATTTACTCTATTCAGTAAGTCTTTTAGAGCTACCAGTGCTTCTGCATCCACCAGTCCTCCTGCAATCGCAGCCACATCCTTACCTTGGGCACCCTGCAGCTGTACAGAGAGGAACAAGATGTGTGACATCTATAAATAACTGGAAACAAGCGTGCCTGCTCTCATCCACGCACGCTCAAAATAAGCTATGAAGCAGAGATAGGATCTGAGAAAGTATTGATCACATTATTGGTCTTCTGTAAAAATGCTACAATGGCAAGTCAGAATGTTGACCTTTTCATTTTAAAAACAAAATAAAAACTGCAGTTCAGTAGTAAACAATTCTTCCACCCTCCTACCGTGCAAAGTACTATAAAATGAGAACAGATTAATGAATGTATAAGAGCAGATATAATCACTAAAGAGCAACGAAACATTCTTGCAATATAACACCTAAACAGCAGAATTAGTGGCATAGAAGAGTCTTTAGATCGGACCTACCCAATCCACAATGTAACTGTTTTGTGAGGTGTGTGTGGGGAGTGGGGAAAGATAGCACAGTTTAATCTAATTCCATGTAAAAGGCTTCAGAGAGAGACACTCGTAGTAATTAGATTTAAAAATAGTCACTTTCTCCTGAATTTCTACAGGAGTCCTACAATATCCTATTTAAATTAAAACTAAGTAAGTATGATTGAGACAAGAAAAATTAGCCTCATATAATCATTAAATATACGATTTAATCTAGTACTTTGCCTAAACACATAAACAATAAGATTGTACGTAATATGTAATGAGGAAATCTTTATAAAGTTATTCCAGAATGGAGGACCAAAAAATTCTCCAAAAACACACTTGAATTCAGAGTAACTTTTGTTATTCATGCATTTTGGTAAGTGGAAACAACTTGCATTCTAATCAGGTATAATTCTCCAAAATTATTCTTACACGGTAAGATGTTAACTGTGGATGGTTCTCTACAATCTTCATTATTTGCTGCACGGAAGTATTATAATATCCCTTAAACAAACAAAGAGAGAGATGCAAATAGTTCCTACCACTCCAGCAACACGAATCAGGGCATCTTCCCAGGAGCTGTAAACAAACAGTCCTTCTTCATTTTTGACCATTGGTTGAATAAGCCGCTGGCGTTTCAAACCATCATAAGCAAACCTGGATGAAGAAAGCCAAAACCATAACAGCTTTATGAAAATTGGCTTATGAATATAATTGGGGGAGGGATGAAAATTGGCTTATGAAAATCGGGGGAGGGATAGCTCAGTGGTTTGAGCATTGGCCTGCTAAACCCAGGGTTGTGAGTTCAATCCTTGCGGAGGCCACTTAGGGATTTGGGGCAAAATTTGTCAGGGATGGTACTTGGTCCTGCTGTGAAGGCAGGGGACTGGACTCAATTACCTTTCAAGGTCCCTTCCAGTTCTAGGAGATAGGCAATCTCCATTAATTAATTTATTTATTTAATATGCATAACAAAGACACTTTAGGCAAAAATTCCCTTACATGACTTTAAAGTTACAATCTGCTGGATGTGTATATTCTGTCTGTGCATATGTATCATTCTTGTATGTGAAGTTAAAAGTATGAAGTGTGAATCAGTTCATAAATGTAGATATGCTAATGAGGACCATTAGTAATATTCCAGAAACATAGTGGCTTGGTACTCAAGCCAATGACCTGTTAATAGTCTTGTTTTTCCTGTAAGCCTGGACTATGGTTGGTCCTGACAAAGTATGAGCCAGGCCACCTGATGATGGAAGCCATTCTGGATCTTGTACTTCTCCACTTAAGGTGAGAAAAGTCTGAACTGAACACAAAGAATTCCCACCTTGGGCAAAGGGAATACAAAGGTGGGAAACCCAATACTGGAGCAGTTCCCAGACTCCTCACTTACCACCCCAGATGCCTGCTGGAAACATCTAAGACTGAAGATGTGGAAGAATAAGGCCCAATATAGAAAGCTGCCTTGCTTGTGAAAAAGATGATTAGTTACTGTTAGGGTAAGAATTTGCATGTATTAGGTGTAGCTGGCATGTTTTATTTTTTGCTTAGTAACTTACTTTGATCTGTCTGTTTTCACTTACAATCACTGAAGTTCCACTTTTTATACTTAAGAAACAAGAGTGATTTTTTTTTTAAATCAAACCCAGTGTAAATAATTGATACCTGGGGAGAATCAACAGCTGTGTGCTTTTCTCTTTTATTGATAGTGGGGGAAGGGAGGAGGGCAAACATCTTTATGAGTTCTCTATGTATAACTTTTATACAGAGAAAGATGGATTTATTTGGAGGTTTGATCCTATTGGGGTTGTGCACCTGGTGCTGTGTCAAGTCCCTTTGAGCCTTCCCAGAGCAGAGTGGATCTCAGGGTCTGTGTTGCTATGCTTGGGATCTGTTACCCCAACTCTGTGCCTTTGCTGGGGAAGATCAGAGCATCTGGCCCGGCAGGACAGGGTATTGTGGAGCCCTTCCTCCAGCAGGTAGAAAGGCTCAGTAGTAAGATCAGCACACCAGGTGACAACCACAAGTGATCTCTGTAATCCTACTTGTCCCAGTAATATTAACTGTGATGCAGAGGTCTACAGAATGAGTGAAATAGGACCTAAACTAGACTTTTGTTCCGATATCACAAAACAGTTGTGTCAATGAATAATCTATCATGAAGACAGACTAATAAATTACCCAAAATTGAACCTTCTTAATGGGAATAAAATGAAAGGGGAAAGTTGAAATATTCAGCATATATAAAAACATATTTGTCAGCCAAAAAAAGTAAACATTTAAAATGCAAAATGTAGTACTCAAAGGTCAGTACTAGAGTCAGTATTTCTGGCACACTATGAAAATGCCCCTTTAAATGCATACAGAGAGCCCTGCATGCTGCAAAATCGGTATGCACACACAATCCACAAAAATGGTCCACGGATATATCTGCAGATGAAGCAGTTATCTGCAGATCTGTAGAACTGTACATATATGCGGATACCTTGTTTTGTCAGAGATCCATTCTTCATTGATGTCTTCATGCAATCTTGGTAAAATCCTCATCACTTCTCCAGTTCTCGTGCTCACCACAATGTTACTTCCAACAGCATCAAGAACATCAATGGACTCAGTCTTTCTGTGGATAGGAAAAGGCACAAAAACCTACAATTTTTTATTTCTGAACCATTACTTAATGCATTAGAAGTCTTTGGTCAAAGATTTCCAAATGCTACATGTAGGTTTTCACCATTACTAGATAGATCTAGGGACGTGAATGATTGCTTATCGGATAGCTGACGTGCTAGTTGACTAGTCACTTCCCCCGACCCTTCCTGCCTCTATCAGAAAGAGGCAGCAAGGGAAAGGGGGAAAGAGAAGGGAGTGCTTCCAAGAGGGAGTGCCGCAAGGAGTCCAGGGCCAGACCCCAGGCTCCATGAGGTGCTGCCACTTTGAAATGCTGCGTGCAGCCCAGGGCCAGCTGGGGGAGTCCCAATTGGCCCCGGGCTGCACGCAGCATTTCAAAGTGGCAGCACCTCATGGAGCCCAGAATCAGTGGGGGAGTCCTCAGCTGACGCCAGGCTCCGTGTGGTCCTGCCTCTTCAAAACACTGTGGAGAGCATGGGGCCAGCGGGGGACTACTTGAGTCCCCCGCTGGCCCCGTGCTCCCCGCAGCGCTTTCACTTTTGAAGTATAACAATCTCAGGATTGTTGCTACACTTCAAAGGAGGAAGCGCCCTTAGTGACTAATCGAATAGTCGATGCAAATTGCATTGACTCTTCAATTAGCCAATTAATACAAATTTTACATCCCTAGATATATTTAACATTAAAGATTTGTTTCATAAGACCTGGTCTACACTAGGAGTTTAGGTCATACTTAGCTGCATAAAGTCAATTTTCTAACCATCATGTGCGCACTATCAAGCCAGCTCTGTCGACTTTAAAGGCCAATGAAGTTGATTTCAGTGTTTTTACAAGGAGTAACTCAAAGTTCGACCTTGCATGGTCGAATTTATGATAGTGTAGACCCAGTGTTGAGGAAGTTGATGTTCTTGGCCTCCAGAAGGCATCCCACAGTGCCCGACTAACCGCTCTGGCCAGAACTTGTGCCTCTGCTGCTCTCCAGATGAACAGGAAAAGCCCTGGGAAAATCTGAATTTCATTTCAGGGGTGGCCAACATTGCAAGCACACCTTGGAGCAGACAGCACACCTGAGCAGCACATGTGGCTCTAAGTTCAAGTTCCATGAGTTCCATTTCCCAGGGGCACAAAAGAGCACCAGCATGGACCGTGCAGGAGATCTTGGGCCTTACTGAGGCATGGGGAGAAGAACCCATTCTGTTGGAGCACCGAAACAGCAAAGGAAATGCCAATATCTAGGCAAAAATTGTGAAATGCATGGGAGAGAAAGGGGCACCCAGCAGTACCATGTTAAAATAAAGGAGCTTAAGCAGTCCTACAAGATAAAGGAAGCAAATGGACAGACTGGCGCACCACCACCAACATGTCACTTCTATGACCAGCTGCATACAATCCTAGAGTGAGACTCTACCAGCTTCCCAAGCCAAACTGTGGAATCCTTCCAAGACTCTCTAGGCAGCAGTATAGGGGACAGTGTGGCGGTGTTGGAGGATGACTAGAAGTATGGCCAGCCAGTGAGAAGAAAGAGTGTCAAGAACATTTTCTAACCTTAGAGCCAATCCCCAACTACCAGGATTTATCACGGTCAAACACTGATCTCAGGGAAGGGCACTTCTGGTAAGGTCACTTTTTTTTTTTCCTCGCTATAAGCAGATTAAGGCAATTGGGTGTGATGCATGGTATACTCTGTGCCTGCACAGCACGGGTGGCCCCGAACAGCTTGTTAGCGTGCTGGAGATGGAGCAGGAATCCTCCCTGCATGTCTCCCCAAAGCTCTCAGATAGGAACTCTTCACTCTTCTCACAAGGTTTCTGGAGAAGGATCCAAGTCTGTCTTATTCCGTCCTCCATGATAGAACATCTCCCCACACCAAGCCAGCAGTAAGTGGTTGACATCACTGCAGCACAAAGCATTGTGACCAGGTTTCCAACCACATTCATTCAGCATCAGCTCCCTATCACTGTGTGATTCGGAGAAGACATATCTCGCATGGCAACCTGGATGAAGGAGGAGAAGCTGCTGCCTCTGCTGCTAGTTCCTGCAGGTTGGAAAAGTAGCACTCTTCCAGGAAACAGGGAGTGGCGGACAGAGGAGGGAAGCCGTGTCACCCACTGCTCTGACCCACCAGCATAACCAGACCCCGGCCCATCCCACCCGCAAGCTTCTGCAGGAAGGGAAAGTAGTACTCTCCTGGGACTCAGGGAGTGGCAGACACACAGGAGAAAAACCATGCGAGCCGCCTCTTTGCCCCGGCCATTCCCTATTGGACCTGCAGGATCATGGCCTGGCAGGAATGGTAATGGGCCTGCCTCCAAACCATGTGAGTCCAGATGTTCCCTTGAGAACTACCTCATGCTCTTCCTGGAGTGACATGCACAGGTTCTCAACATACTCCATCATTAAGTGCACCAAGACAGACACCAACATCACAATGCTTTCATGCACAACATGATTCATAAGGGAAGCCATGCTCACATAACTATGGTGTCTGCACAGGACCAAAAAGGGTGTGAAAAGACTGTTTCCTGTTGATCTCAAGCAAGGGGGTTGGGGTGGGGGAAGAGGAAGTAGACGAGCTCATTATGGGATGCAGACATGAACCGAGAATCATCCGCTGCACAGTTTTGGTCCCAGCATGTGCCAGGAGCATAACTCAGAATGCAAAGTGGCGCAGGCACGGAGAGAGAGCTACCCGCAGTACATCACTCTGAAAGTTGACAGCAGTCTCCATTCCCAGGAGGTGTGACTTCAAATTGCATTGAATTCGTGCACACAGTGGGAACATGGACCTCTGACTTTACAAAAATTGTGTGGTAAGAAATTGACCTTAACAAAGTTGACCTTATCTTGTAGTGTAGACATGGTCAAAGACAAGTATGTACATCATTTTCACCAGTCACTGTACTGTAGAATTTGATCTTTTATTCGAGGCCTGAATATTAAAATGCTGGCACACCTTAGGGAGACCTCTAAGTGTGAAACATTCTGATCCTCCTGCCACCCGAACTGCTAGAGATACAAACATACGCAATTTAGGATGACCAACATGTATAGGATGAATGTATTTAATTGGCTTGGCATCAAAGTAATTCAATTGCTTAATGATCTCAAGCTGTATCACACACACACACACACACACACACACACACACACACTTTTTTACAGCACTTCTCATGCAATAGCATCATAAAAATTTCTCATGGAATAGCATCATGAAATTTATGGTGGGTGAATATTAAAGAGCATATGAAAGATAAACAGAAATTATCTTGCATTCAATGTACCACTTATGATACATACCGTGTCTCCCAGGGACGGGCAGTAAAGGCATATGGCTTGGAGGTAAGGGCGCCTACTGGGCAGATGTCAATAACATTGCCTGATAACTCAGACATAAACATTTTTTCAACATAAGTGCCAACTTGCATCTCATTTCCTCTGCCTGTTGTTCCTAAGTCATCTACCCCTGCAATCTCACTAGCAAACCTGTTGGATGCAAATAAAGTTGAAAAATTGAAATGTGTATCATTATTAAATGGTTTTTAATTCTTATTCATTTTATCTTTCAATATCAGCCTCTGGAAGAGAAGACATGGGGGGGGGGGGGGCGCGGGAGGGATAGGCATCTAAACAGATTAGAAAATGTCCATGTATGTAGTACTATGATTCTATGGCTCTAATTGTGGGAAATAGTAAAAAGCAATTACTATATACTCTAACATAAGCCCATTCCTTTATAAGCTGTCTCCCCAAACTTGGGGGCGGGGGGGAGAGAAAGAGTAAAAAGTCACTGACCTGTTTATAAGCTGACTCCAGAGTACAGCGGTCTGGGACCTTATAAATGGGACAGTGACTTTTTACCTTTTTTCCCCCTCTACGTTTGGGGAGGTCGGGTCCTAGACCGCTGCAGCTCTGCTTTCTAAATTTAGTAAGAACCACCCCTGCTGCTGCTCTACCTTTTCAGAGCCCATTCATAAGCTGATGCCTGCTCTTCACAGCCGGATTTAAATAATAAAAAAAAGTCAGCTTATGAACAAAGTATATATGGTATACTGTATTTGTATAAACATGAAGACATATCCAGCAATAGTTCACATCTAGTAACACTAGCTTACTGAATTTCATTGGGTGAGAGGAGAAAGGGGATTCACGGAGCTGACAACGGAGTATGAAGTTTTGATTTATCCGTTTGAATACAGCTCCAGTAAGCAGTAGCCAAAAGTTCTTACACAAGATAGGCAGAGGAAATTGTGTCTTATCCATACATAAAGTTCAGGTTCAAATTGAATAATGCTGAAGTCTAAGGGTATGTTTAAACTTGCACCTTAGTTCAAACTAGGGATGCAAATGTAGGCATTCAAAATAGTCAATGAAGCAGGGATTTAAATATCCCGCGTTTCATTAGCATGATCTCGCCAGCACATTTCTCCGATCAACAGCTGTTTCGACAGTGAAAGTGCGCGCTGGGATGAGTTAGTTCGAACCAAACCCCTTAGTTCGAACTAACGTTAATGCTCAAAAAATGGAGTAACATTAGTTCGAACCAAGGGGTTTGGTTCGAACTAACGTGTCCTGGCGTTCACTTTCACTGTCGAAACAGCTGTTGATCGGAGAAATGTGCTGGCGAGATCATGCTAATGAAGTGCGGGATATATAAATCCCCGCTTTATTGACTATTTTGAATGCCTACATTTGCATCCTTAGTTCGAACTTGGGTGCAGGTGTAAACATACCCTAAAAAGCTATCCTAATGAGATTCTAGATGTCAACTGCTATCGCCTTGAGTAAAAATACTGTGACGACAGGTGTTTGAAACTACAGTTTCATATAAACCGGACTTGGAGAAAAAGTCCCTTCAAATTTTGGAATCTGTTCTGAAATCTGAACTACAGGGTTGGCTCTGAATTTGGAGCTTGATTCCATTTTATTGTTTTATTTTCCTGTTATATTTTTCACTGGAGAGAATACTAAGCAGAAAGACATTACCTGATGCACCGAGTGCATTGTATACACCGAGTCATTATTGTTTTGACTAGCGGGCCAATATTCTTGTCTTCAACTGCACGTTTTCCCTCTAAAAATCTGCTCCTATCATTGCCGAACATCATTGATTGGTCCTAGATTAGGTAACAGAAAATAACTTAACCCATGTTACTGAGAAGTGTAGTTTCATCTAAGATAAAAAAAGATAAGTGTTAGTAAATAAGAAGTGTAAAATAATTGAACTGGTTTTTATACCTGAAGGTCACATTCTCCTCCCTGATCACAGATTGGACAGTCCAATGGGTGGTTTGCCAGCAAGAACTCCATTACACCCTCTCTGTTGGTGTCAGTAGTTACAGAGTTAGTGTCACAATTACTCAGTTTTACCCTGCAGCCTAGACTATTAGTGGTAGAAAAGACCTTCAGAGCATTAAAAACAGACACTTGTGTCATTATAAACAAAACACCCCTTTGTGTTTAAAAAAACCGCAACAGATGGGGCTAACTGACTTGGGTAATAAGGGAAATGGTCCTTCACCTCCAGATTATCACTTTTGTGTTTACTATAGACTACAAAAAATGTTATAATCAAATGTTTATGTAGTAGCCTAACCATATCACTACCACCTCCTTTATTGCCATTCTCAGCCAAGAGACTTGGAAGAATTACACGGACATGGATTTATTTTAAAATTTTAACTAGAAAGTGAACTCTCTGCATACAATTTTATAGCATATTACAAATAAAGTTAAAAGCAGTACATCAAGTGTCTATTAAAAAACCTCAAAGCTGAACACACATTTGTTAAATTAGGCAATGTTTTTACAGACCACAGCCTTCTCTTCCAATAAAAAAAAAAAAGCAGTTACATGAACTCAGATGATGGATACCTTGCTTTCCTGGACTTCTCAGAATTTGTCAGTATGTTCCAACCCTTCATAACTGGCATGGCACAAGCAGCTACTGGCTGCAATCATAATAAGAAAAATACATCAAGAGATTTCCTCTTACTGCAAAGAGTAAATGATTCATACATGTACTAGTTATTAATCCAACATCCTATAGCAAATACATGATACAAATAATATTTGCCACAAAATACAGAAAATCCATCCAATGTAAAAAAAAAAAAAAAAAAAAAAAAAAAAATCAACTTTGGTTTCATGTCTTTTCTTCCATTACATTTGAGAATCTGTTACTTAAGTAGTTAACTTTTGCCATCATCATTGGGAATTTGATTTTGTATTTGTGGTTTAAATCTATCCTTTTTTTCCCCCCTTCTTAAAATGAATAAGTTACACTGTACCAAAAGGACAGAATTCAGCTCTGAAAAAGATTCTGCTGTTGACACAGGGCTCTACCGTGTACCACTGAAGTCAATGGGAGCGTTGCAACAGACTTCAACAATACATAATGCAATAACACATAAGGATAGTATGACATTCACTCTTTCCTGTATTGGGGGGGGGGGGGGGGGGGAAGAAAGAGAGAGAGTGTGTGTGTGTGTGTGTGTCACATACCTCAGTTTCCCCTCCTCCCCCCTCATGCAGAGAGTTCGGGGGGAGGGGGAACTGAGGTGCGCGCGCACACACACACACACACACACCCCCCACCCCCAATACAGCAAAAACTGAATGCAACAACACCCCCACTACATCACAGCTAGTAAATAAAATGCCATTTGAGTCAGGGACAAAGCTGAAGGCTCCCGTCCTTCAGTTAGATCCATGCAAAATCCAGGTTTTTTTGTAAAAATAAAACAAAATATAAACATGTATTTCTGAGAGGCTATAAAATTAAGTAGTGGTTCTCAATCTGCGGCCTGTAGACCTCTCAGGGTGCAGGCCATCTGCTCATGGCTATGTAACTTATGGGTATGAAAACGATACCTCCCTAAGCAATGCAAGTTACATTGGCCTAAGCAACGTCCACACTGGTGGTATATCGATGTTCTCCAATCGGCATAGTACGTCCAGATACACTACTGCAATGATGCTCCGGTACAGCTGCCGCACCAATGTAGTATGGTAGTATAGACTTGCACTATGGAAATGAAGTTTCAAATCCCAGGAAGGCATTCAGTTTCTCTGATCAGTCAAAACAATGTGAATGCCCCCACTTAGAGGTCAAAATCCAAATTTGCTGTTACTGCAGAAGCTATACAGTTTAGCACCCTTTCAAATGCAGGGGTGGTGCTGGGGAGAAAAGGAAGGAGACTTGAAAAGTTATGGCCACCCCAAAATTTGCTTCAGCCCTCCCTGTAGCAGCTGCCACTCTCAGGCCATCCAGCTCTGAAGGCAGAGTGGAGAGCAGCATCAGTTACTAGCCTGCTCAGGATGCCCAAGGGCAGACCTTGGTCCACATCCTGGGCCCCTGGGACACACCACTCAGCACAGGTGATGGGCCCAGAGATCCTCAAAATGGCCTGGACTGACCCACTCTAGCACAGGCTTCTGGGCCACCTTCCCTGCAGGCCCCAAAGCCCAGGTACCTCTTAGTGCTCTTAGTGATTGCAAGCACTGCCCAGCTCCAGCCTCCAATGGAGCCTCATGATAGGGAGGAGGGGCAGGGCCAGGGCTATATAAAGCCTACTAGTAAGCATCCAGGGAACTGAGAGAACAGAAGCAGCCAACTGGGAGTTTCGTGAGGGAGTTTAGAGGGGGAAGTGTGAATGGGGATAGATAGAGCATTATTTAAAACTTCTTTTAAATTGAATAAAATTGACTACTACCCCATGCTACTCATCCACGTGGGCACAAATGATACTGCCAGGTGTGACACTGAGCAGATCAAGTGTGACTACAGGGCTTTGGGAGTATGGGTGAAGGAGTTTGGAGCGCAGGTGGTATTCTCTTCCATCCTTCCTGCCAAAGGCAGGGGCCCGGGCAGAGAGAGGTGCATGCCTGGCTGCGACGATGGTGTCGCCAGGAGGGATTCGGCTTCCTTGATCACGGGGTGCTCTTCCAGGAAGGACTGCTTGGCGGAGATGGAGTTCACCTTTCCAGGAGCGGGAAGGCCTTGTTTGGACACAGACTGGCTAACCTTGTGAGGAGGGCTTTAAACTAGGTTTGACGGGGGCAGGTGAGCAAAGCCCACAGGTAAGTGCTGAATGTGCAGGACTGGGAGATGGGTTGGAAATGGGGGGGGACTACGGCCTATAATGGCAAGGAGAAAGGAGGGTCAGGGCACAATAGGGAGGCAAGATCAAATCAGTATCTTAGATGCCTATATACAAATGCGAGAAGTATGGGTAATAAGCAGGAAGAACTGGAATTGCTAACCAATAAATACAACTATGATATCATTGGTATTACAGAAACCTGGTGGGATGGGACGCACGATTGGAATGTTGGTATGGAAGGGTACGGCTTGCTCAGGAAGGACAGACAGGGAAAAAAGGGAGGAGGGGTTGCCTTGTATATTAAAAATGTACACACTTGGACTGAAGTGGAGATGAACGTAGGAGATAGCTGTGTAGAGAGTCTCTGGGTTAAGCTAAAAGGGGTAAAAAACGAGGGTGATATCATGCTAGGAGTCTACTACAGGCCACCTAGCCAGGTGGAAGAGGTGGATGAGGCCTTTTTTAAACAATTAACAAAACTATCCAAAGCCCAAGATTTCGTGGTGATGGGGGACTTCAACTATCCAGACATATGTTGGGAAACTAACACAGCGGGGCACAGGCTATCCAATAAGTTTCTGGACTGCATTGGAGACAACTTTCTGTTTCAGAAGGTTGAAAAAGCTACCAGAGGAGAAGCTGTTCTGGATTTGGTTTTAACAAATAGGGAGGAACTAGTTGAGAACTTGATAGTGGAAGACAGTATAGGGGACAGTGATCATGAAATAATAGAGTTCACGATCTTAAGGAAAGGTAGAAGGGAGACCAGCACAATTGAGGTAATGGATTTCAGGAAGGCAGATTTTGATAAGCTCAGAGAACTTGTAGGTAAGGTCCCATAGGAAGCAAGACTGAAGGGAAAAACAACTGAGGAGAGTTGGAAGTATTTCAAAGGGACGTTGTTAAGGGCCCAAAAGCAAACAATTCCGCTGTGTAGGAAAGATAGAAAATATGGCAAAAGACCAGCTTGGCTTAACAAGGAGATCTTGCATGATCTCAAAATAAAAAAGGAGTCATATAAAAAATGGAAACTAGGACAACTAACAAAGGATGAATATAGGCAAGCAACACGGGAATGCAGGGGCAAGATTAGAAAGGCAAAGGCACAAAATGAGATCAGACTAGCTACAGGCATAAAGGGAAACAAGAAGACCTTTTATAAATACATTAAAAGCAAGAGGAAGACCAAGGACAGGGTAGGCCCACTGTTTAGTGAGGAGGGAGAAGCAGTAACAGGAAACTTGGAAATGGCAGAGATGCTCAATGACTTTTGTCTCGGTCATCTCCGAGAAGTCTGGAGGTGAAGTCTGGAGGTCTGGATGAATACTTTGAAATAGGAATAAGAGATTCTCCGGAAAAGG